>NW_020955335.1:717181-1047843 GCF_003031625.1 Empidonax traillii | reverse complement strand
AAGGCTTGGGATCTTTTGTTCTGGAGACCATACAGACAGCAGCAATGCTGCCAGCTCCCAAAAGCAGGCAAAGAAAGAGCTCTGCTGTGCTCGGTAGCACCCAGCCACCCAGAAGAAAGGACAAAGGGCATAGAGCCCAGTTCAGGTGCCCACACTCTGTGGGTGTCCCTGGCATATGTCAACAATTTTTCAGAGCCCACAGCTCAGACAGTCCCAGGCAAGCTCAAACAAACTCTCACTGCTGAGCTGCAACATCCCAGTATGTTTTCTGCATTGCTGTGATCCTTGCTTTCATCCCTGAGATACTTCCCTGTGAGGGTGGGGAGGCTCTGGCACAGGTTGCCCAGAGGAGCTGTGGCATCCCTGGAAGTGTTCAAGGTCAGTTTGGATGGGGCTTGGAGCAATCTGGTCTAGTGGAAAGTGTCCGATGATCTTTAAGATCCCTTCTGGCCCAAACCATTCTATGACTGTGACTGAAGTAACAAAACATCTAAGCAGCCATGAGAAAATCTTCCCAATTGTGAGGGTTTTAGATGGGTGGACAGCAATTACATCACCTTCCATCCCCATTCTAAAAGTCCCTGATGAAATGCAACTCAGCCTGAGCTCTTCTAGATCATAACAAAGGTATCTCTTTAAAAAAATCAGTTCAGGTATCCAAAACATGTCAAGCTGATTTAACTTGAACACGAGCACGTGCGCTCTGGCTTAGCAGGAGAACTGCTCTGAGAGGAGCCATCAGTCTGTTCTAAACCAACAGTACTTACTCCTTAAAAGAAGAGGTGGTGGAAAAGTGTATCTGAAGCAGGCGATGCTGAGCAGACATGCACTGCTGTCCTGGGAGTACAGAAAATTTAACACAGATTTCTGAGCAGGTAAACCAAAGGATTAAAAAATATTTCAAGTTGCCTTATTGCAGATGATAAGCCAGCCTATTTATTAGATAGTACTTAGAGCTACTTAATTCCAATCCACTTCTCATGTCAGATATATTTAACTGTGATGTTTCTGACTTCAATCACTGAAGATTTGGGTTAGCCAAAGTACTCTGGGAAAACAAGATGCCTGCTCACACCAGCTCCTTGGAGGCGATGCCAGACAGGGAGATTGCTCTGTCCCAGAGGAAAAACATGTCTTTTCCACCTTTTTCTCCTGGTTTTAAAGCAATTCTATGATAAATACCAGGCGCACAGTGTTTGGTCAGAGCCCAGCACAACCTGACTGCTGAAAACAAAAACAGCATCACAGATGAATGGCAACAAGGCAGCCCAGACCCACGAGGTCAGCCGAGCTTATCATTGTGTCCAGACATTAAGGGATACTTACATTTGGCTAAAAGTGGAGAGGGAAATCTATTTTGATTCACTACCCCAGTTATCTTTTCAAACAAGCACAGCCCCTTATTTAAAGTACGAGTACTGAATTGTGTTGCCAGAAGCAGATTAATTGCAGCTTCCAGGAAAAAACTCTGAGCTTATTTCACACAGACTTTATTCCCACTTGAATTGAGTTCCTTATGTTACACCAGCTCATTTGAATTTTTTGAATTGGTTTTGCATAGTATCATTTACTGATGTACTATCTTTAATTACATAATACACATACACTCTCCAACTGCATTATTAATGAAAGTGTTTTTAATTAAATGGCTCTCAGCATAATATTCAGTCATTAATTTCTCATGCTCAGGGTGTGGAGAGATTCTATTCTGATGGTCTGGGGAAACTCTGTACTTCAGATGAGGGATACTTGCAAAGTGATAGTTTTAGAGAGAAGTTGAAATCATTATGAGCACTGAATTACCCTCTCAGCAGCTGGTGCCGCAGTTCTGCTCCACTGGGTATTATCTGTTCTTCAGCTCAAGTGCTCCTTTTGCTCTGCCACGCTTCACCACTGGTAATCTGAAAATGCCTCTCACTGGATTCACGTATATTCCAGCGTGGATAATACCAGAGTTATCCTTCAGGAACAATTTACACTTAGACAATGGCACTAAGGCTGCACTCTTCTACAATAAAAAGCTTTGCACCCTCCTCCCCAATTATGGGCACACACCTGCCTCCACTCTTCACCTTCCAGTGCTGTTAGAAGTGACAAAGAGCATTCAATGCTCTTGGACTGGGATTTTTTTTTGCCCATGCACCACATGGAGGCACAGGACACACTGGAACATCACACAGGCATTGCTGGGAGCATACTTAATGCTTACCTGCTGCAAAGCTTGCCAATTAAAGGCAAGAGGCAAAAGAAAAGCACCAAAACATTTTTTTTTTCCCCTCCAAACTAGCACAAATTTACCACTGCCTCACACAGAGATAGCAGGCAGACCTCTTCTCCAGTCCAGCTTGGGAAAGAAGGCCCATCCAAGCAGTCCTGGACAAGCTTCTTCCTTCCACAAAGTCTGCAGAAAGGACTAATTTTCACCTCAGTTTATGATTTTTATTTATTGATGAAAAAAAACATTCCTATTAAAAAATGTTTTAGGACAGCATTTTCCAGGAATACTTCGGAAGTCTCGGAATTAATTTTTTTGTTTTTCTAGCAGAGTCTAAAAGGGCCTTGAGAGGAACAAGACTTCACACTATAGTACCTGTTTGACCCCTGAATTTGGTGGTAAGTTTGTCCATTCTCCCCAAAGGAAACTGCATATAAAACTGTATTTGCATTTGTTCCTGGGACATATCATCTAATTAGTCTCCAGTCTAAATAGTCCTGGACTTTTGTTTTCAAGTAACAAAGTCCTTCCCAAAAAAAGTCCTCTAACTTCTCAGGCTTAAAAGCCTCTTCCTCAGTGCTAATGCATATGAGGAAGGGAGCAGCTCTTGCTCATCCCATTCTCCTGAAAGCAAAACATCTGGATTACACCTCCCTTACCAGACCCCTGCGCTTCAGCTCAATCTCCTGCTGTCAGGCTCACACCTTGGACTCCTCTCCCTGCTATGCTGCACTCTCTGACCTCAAGGCTCCTTCAAAAGAAGAAGGGGTGAACACAAAAAACTTTATTAAATAAAGTTCTACTCCATCAAAAAGATACTATACATGGACCTCCGGTGCATTTAAAGTGAATTTCTGAGAGGAGAAATAACTAATATTTTTATATGACAAGACTAATAATAACACATGCCCACCTTCCCAGCACTTCATGTCTACATAAAACATTGCACCATAATGAAGATAATTGAGAGTATGACTTCCATCAATATTTAATTAGCATTTGGTGCTAACTCATTATTTCAGTACAATTAATTTGACATCTTGCTGTACAGCCTGCACAGATTTCCTTCTAGAGGATTGTTTTATTGGTGGGACATCAGTAACATAAGACATGTGCACCTTCCCCAGGGCTTCTAGGGGACTATGAAATATGGAGAATATGACTGACATTTTAATCTACTGCAGGATACAAGAAGTATATTAAAGCTCAAAATATGCAAGTGTATTTGCCTGATGCATTTTCGTAATAAGGGAAATATTCCACCAAATTAACATTTTCAGAAGACAGACTGTACCGTCATCACGATGGCCTTTGCCTTTTCCTCCCTGAATCGTCTGATTTACGTACCCAGGAACAATTCATAATCCAGAAATTCCCACCCATTAAATGAAGTGCTCCATTGGATCCCGAGTGTGCTGCAAGTGGGGATTTTCTGAACCACCCTAAGCCAACACGGAGCCATTTCCAGAAGCAGAAAGCAGTTAACACCAAATCCAGCACTTCCCAAAGACATGGGACTACAGCTGTAGTAAATATACAACAGTACTGTAAAAACTGTGGTGACACATTCAGAATTGTCAGTTATTGGGATTTTCACCAGTTGGCCCCATCCCCAAAATTTGAGACTGCCCTGCTGGAGAGCACTGCTGTGGGCAACACAAACGCCTTCTTTCTTTCACGCCCAACTTCCCTATTTAAGCCACACTTGCTGAACAAACAGTTCTTGACAACCCCATACAGGGGTATCAGCTACTCAGCAGGTGAGCAGTGGTGCCTCAGCTCCACCCAGCCAGTCACACCCTCTGCTTCCCTCCAAGGCAGTTCCTCTGGGGAACTGGCATTTCCCTTACAGATGCTTAAACCCTGTGTATCTGCAGGCACAGAAGCCAGTTCTGACAAAGTTTAGCCTTACAAAAAGCAAGTAAAGATTACAAAATTGTGCCAGCAGCATTGGTGGTTCTGTGATAAGAATCTCTACATACAGGTAAATAAAGTTTATTTTCATTAAAGATGCTGTCCTTGTGGCACTGAACATTGCTGAGCCAGCCCTGAGCTTTGGGCTCATCTTTAAAGTATGAAAAAAAAACCCCATTCATGCCAGGAAAAGCTTCTTTCCATCTTTGTAATTCGTGCTAAAACACTAACAAGGATTATTGTTAAGGACAGTCTCAGTGCAACACCACCTTCCTCTAACATATTTTTATCCAGAGAAATCAGGAACAACTGTTTAGTTTGCTCTCTGCAAACAAGCCACGAGGGAAGATTATGGACTTGATGATAGCACTGACTTAAAGTAAATACAGCAACTGTTCACAGTATGACTACAACCGAGAGTGTGGATGTGATTATTTATTACACAAAATGTGCCCAACTTCTAGATGCTCTTGGATTTATACCACATGGAGTATCCTCAACAGCTGACTATTAAAAAAATCCCCAAATTGTACTTTAACATCCCTTTTCTTAATACTGAGTCATAAAATACCTACATTTTTTACCTCTATGTTTTTAAACTGCCCATAATATCACCTTATTGGAAAACTGCAGCCTTCCAGTAACTGAAGCCTCCATACTATTTTTTGGGGGGGATAATTCTTCCAGAAAGCCAGTTTCTACATTCTGCTTAGAGTACTTTGATTAAAATTGGTGCAGAATATTCAGAGATGAATATAACCAGGGCACACTGCCCCAGCAAACACCGCATATTTAACTAAATGAGTGGCAAGACAACTGGAATGAAGTATTTATTGATTAAAAAAGTAGTTCAAAGTGGCAAGCACTCCATGTCTTTATGATAAAGTGTGTCTAAAGAAGAAGAGTTTGTAGAGATACTTGAAGAAATGCCATTTCAGACATACAGAGCCTGCCACTCTTGCAGGCTTCCAACCATGAGTTATCCTAACAAATATCTGAAATACGAGTCCTCCACACCGTGGGCAGGAGAGCTGCAGTCACAGCTGCCCCAGGAACAGCCCCAAAGGTGTTTTTCCTGCATTAGTAGCTTTAAAGCATCTCCCTCACACAAAATCTCTGTTCTGTCAAATATGAAGTTCTATTTCTTCAAGCTGAATCTTCATTTTGTGCCAATGAAACAAAGTTTTCCCCAACTGTGCCATTTTTCTACCACTGAAAAAATACCTTTGTTTGGTCTCAGTTCTTTCCTCTGGATGAGCATTGTATCAGAAGGCAAAAGACTAATTAGCAGAAGCAAAAATTGCTGGTTTTTTCTGTTTGTTGTTGTGTCTTTTTTAAAGTCAAACATTAGATTCCTGCAGAGCTGCATGGAAAGCTTGAGTTCCTATGCAGACAAAAAACAATGGCTTTCAAAACTTCATGCTGCTCTACTGATTTCAAACACAAAATTCAGATCATGATCTATTTTGGATAAATCCATCCATGTGTGCATGTCAGGAGTAGAACAAAACTGAATGACAACATAAAGGAGGCATACAGAAACTCTTAAAATAAAACAAAATATACAAACCAAAGCCAACCTCTGAAGCGCAGAAGCCCTCTATTGCAGATGTAGATGTTTTCAGATGTAGACTCAAGGATGAGTTAAGCTCCTGGCAACAGCTTTGCATCCCCACATTCCCTACCTATCCACTAAAGAGTAGCTGGGAAAACATCTTTACAGGGAAGACTGAAGATCTGGGTTATGCCCAAATCATTTATGTGGAAAGAGTACATTAAACTCCCTAATCCATCCTCCATATTCTCCCTGTTCAAATGGAAGTACAAAACTGAAAACCTGAAAAACCCCAACACCCCAAAGAAATAACAGACAAACGTGCCTCACCCACATACACAAATCTGTATTTTTTAGTAACACTGGAGATTGAATATGCAAATTAAAAGAATGTATTAATTATCATTAATCATTCTTTCACAAAGACTAGAACTAATTGGAGAAATAATTTGAGAAAATTGAAGTACATGACAGAAAGCATTAAGATTCATTAAGTTTCAATTCTCTGGTCTGTCAGCTTGTCAAAAGTAGATGCCTGCTATTCTAGCATTACTGGTAAAATACTGCATATTTTCCTAATCTAGTACACAATTTAACCCCTTTTACAGTTTTCTCTGAGATTAACTACATCTGACACCACACATTTTTGTTAAAAGGCACTGTCACAGAAAAATTTACATCTCTATTTCTTTAAATCAGGAAAAACTGAACTTGGGGATATTTCAGTATTAGGCGTTTGCAGGTTCACTAGGTATCCTGTATTTCTTTATATTATTTGAGTGGTAAAAACTACCACAGCAGATAAACAACAAGGCATTTCAAGAATCCAAAAAGATACCCACACTTCTCCACCCCTACGTCTCCAATTCACCTTGACCACAAAAGCCAATAAATACACACACAAAAAAAATATTATTTTATGTCCCTCTCTTGATTGCCCTGCAATAACCCTCCCCAGGGAAGTTGTGCTGGTACAGATTCTTTTGATCCAGCGTAATAAACCCCAGTCCTGTTGAAAGGGAGGAATGAAGGCTTGGTAGTGGAAGAACTCCTTTATGTGTGTGTCTGATAGGAACAGCCCATCTGCAAGATGTGACAGGGAGAAGATGCAATATTTAATAGACTTTTTTTTTTTCTCCATTTAAAAACATATGGTGTGGGCTTTACAGAGAACACAACACCACAGCTCTTAATCTGGAGATGGCACAACTACCCAAGCAAGATTCAGTCTTTGCTGACCACAGAAGGTAAACATTTCAGTTGAACACTTCAGTAGCAAGGAGGCGGATTGTTTTAAAATTTCAAGACTCGATAAACACAGCTGGGTTAGAAAACTGTGTACATAATACATGAAATTAATTTCAAAGCTTACAGAAAGTCACCAACTTGAAAATGGAAAATTTAAAAGAGTTTACGTGGCAATTCCTGCTAAAACGGGTCAGCCTGCAGTTAAAGCTTCTACCCTTTAAGATGTCGCACTATTAGAATCTTTTCTGCATATGCTTCAAAATTTACCTTTTGGAACTGAAATGGCTCAGTCAACTATGCAGTGAGAAACGTGGGAAGTCAAAAACTGTAACTGCTTAAAATGCAGCACCAGCCACCTCCATCCTGATCAGCAGCGCCGAGTCTGACACGGTGCAATTTATTTTCTACATGACTATCACTGCCAACGCATGAAACATGCATAAGTTTGGCAAAGCAGAGACTTCCACTCATTATATACAAACCCTTGATTGAAATACAGTACCTGCACAAAAATGCTGTTACGCTCCAAACCCTGCTAAAGAATGCAAGACAAAAACGTCGGTGTCAGGCAACGTTTTCAAAGAAGTCCAATCTGCTCCCTGCTTGACAGGATGATAATCACCACCAGCTCCGAGGCTCCTTCAAAATACTTTAACTGAGGACTCAAAGCACTCTTGGTTGTTTCTCTATAAGCCAAGGCCAAGAAAACTCTGCAAAGTTATTTTTCCCTCCTGAGTCTTGAATCACAAGCTCATTTCTGTTATTTATACTTGACTCATGAGAAACCCAATTTTGCACTTAGAGCATCAACTTCACATACTGTTTAAAATATAACTTATTTGACACCCCCTGGAATGCCATTCCAAAGCACTCAGGAATTCTCAGAGCTGAGAATATCTCACAGTTGATATTTTTTTTGCCTAGATGCAGTGTTCGTAATGGAAAAAGCAAGTTCCTTGCATCATACATCAGAAATGCTTCATTCCACTCCTGTACTTGTATTTTTTCCGGCTTTCTCTAAGAGTACAAAAGGAATCTTCAAAATTGACAGCAAAACCCATGTTCCTCTAGTGGAAAATTACCAACAAGTTTGCAGAAAGACAAACTATTCAAAACTACTCTAATTTTCAATGGCAACTAACAGCACTTCCTGTTACCAGCCTATCACAATGTTAAGTGCAAAGTTATTTGTGTATAATGGAAGCAGTTTGATTGTTAATCTAATTAACTTAATAAACGTGGTAAGTTAAAGTTGTAATGAAATGGGTAATACTCTGACTTAAATAGTAACAGAAGTTATTTTAAAACATAGAAAACCATTAATGCTGTGAAGTTTGGAGAAGTGGCACAAAGACACACTTTAACCAGCATTTCTCACCTGTGACTGCTCAGGCAGTAACAGGGACTGGTTAAGATGGCACTTCTCTGTAGGACATCAAACTGTCCCTTCAATGTGTATGGCAGGATGGGCAATTCTGATTGGCAAGAGATGGTTTTTAATCTAATAGCATATATTACCAACTTGTTATTTGAGTCTTCCCTTTTTAACAAAAGAGAAGGACATACACTGGACTGACACTGTAAAACACTCGTAACAGAAGTATTCATCTCAAAGGAGAAAAGCTTTCTTTAAGCGCCCAGTTTCCTCACAAAACACTATTAGAGCTCATTTTAGAAAGAAAATAGGTGCTTTTTTTAAATCAATGCTCATTGAATCCATTTTGCTGAATAACAAAGAAAACTTTTGTACGATGACAAGATAAACATCTCAGAAGAAAAATTACTTCAGAAAGACTAGGGATAAAAATACAGCCTTCTAAAAAAAGAAATAATGAAGTTTAATATTTGTTTTACCTAAAAGATGAAGCTCATTTCAAAAAGTTGGACTTGCACAAATAATTCTCATTACCACTCACAGTGGTAACAGTCCTGTTTCCCTTGCAGGTTACTGGAGCTGCCTGTGAAGGTGTGAGTTATACCATTGTTAAACCTTCAGAAGTTTGCGTGTACCTACAGGCAAACACTTTTAATAAAATAACTTACCTTGGCATCCATTGTTTTCTGGAGTTCAGCGCGTCCAAAGTCAAATACGCAGGAGGTACCTCTCAATATCAACAGTCCTACACATCATTGCAAAACGTTTATAACCATATTAAACCCCATGAACTCCCCACAGAGATTACTCTTACAAACCACTTCTCCTGTGACAAATGCAAACAGCATTCCTGTGGGATGTGGTCATTATAAGCCTACACTCTTGGACAGGACAAAAGATGACAGTTTTTGATGGCAGAGGGAAAAAGAAGGCAAATCTCTTAAAACCCACAAAGCCCATCTTCATTACCACAGCACCAACTCTTCTACCCACCAAGCATCAATCCTGACAGAGAGTCTGTGCAAAGGCAGTCACTTCTCAGGTAGGCAAGTTAAGCTGTTCAGAGCTCTGAGATACTTGAAAGTGTCAAAATGGAAAAATAACTAAGTTAGTGGAGATCAAAGCAAGGCTGCAAGACGATCCTCCCCAAAAGAGGTTTCCAAAAGCACAGTTGTATATTTTTCACTGGACTCACAGTGCTGGTAAAACACCTTTCTCAAAGCAAAGGCAGTCATTGGGAACAGATGATACAGGGGAAAAAAAACCAACAAAACAAATACAAGCCAGACAGACACATTCTGTATAAGTAACAACTTTATTGTAACTTGATGTGCTGAAACGCAAAAATATTTTCAGCAACAAGGTACAAAAAGTATTTCACCATTAACATCAGCTGATAAAAAAAGGCTGGATGGTTTGATACAACTGTTTACATATCTGAATTCTCTTAATCATTTCCACCCCAAAACAGGTCTAAGTCATTTCACTGGTTTAATTTCTAAAATAGGACTCATTGATCTTAAGCCTTCAAAAACCAGGTTACAAATACAGTGAAGTTCCTTGCAAAACACTTGAAATTGTGAAGTCCCTTTACAAACATAGTCCATTTACTGTAAGCAGAAGCCAAGTTATGAGACTAAGTGTCTTGCTAGCTAAGGAGCCAAGCTCTGCACTAAATACACTATCAACACCAGACAAAGAGGACAGGTAACATTCCAATTGTCAATTAGAAAAAAAATAAATAAATCAATTAAGCTTACGAATTTTAACCAACTGTAAAATTCAACAAAATTCGACATTTCAGGCAGCAATACCTCACATTTTCAATTCACTGTCTTCCATGAAACACAGTTTCAAATACTGCACATCATTTATACTCCCAAGGGAGAAAATTTGCTGTGAGGATTTAAAAGGAACATAATCTCCATGTAGGTCTTCTACTGATCTTCTGTGCAAAGGTGAATTTTATACTAAATACTCAATGTTTAGAAAAAACATCAGAACTAGAGTAACTCTGTGTCCATGATTATCACATTTTGACATACACGTTTATCTTGTAACAGCAAATATTATCACAATTTCACAAAATGATACCACTACTCAACTTGTTATCTGTAATACTTATTCCACTTGTTTGTGTAGTTTCTATCTGGGTGAAACTGAATTTAGGAAGCAAGAATCAACATGCAACTTTTCCATCTCAATTGAGTAGCAAATAGCATTCTCCTTCACCTTTAAAAATACCTCTCACAAAGACCTTGTATCCTGTCAAACCTTCCCTTCATTGCAACAGTTTCCTAAAAAGGCACAATGTGTTCATACTTCTGCATGCAGTAAATGGACTAGGAAATAAGGATTATTTATTGAAGCAACTTCCACCCAAAGCATCTCCTTAGGAGAGGCTCGAATGGAAGCAAAAAAAAAAAAAAAATATATATATATATATAATACATAACAGCATTTTAACAGCAAATTGAGTCCTTATTTTTAGAAAGTCATTCTTGACAAAAAAAAAACAAAAACAAAAACAAAACACCGCACAGTCATACACACACGCACACACAGGACACATGCAGGGTTCTCCCCAGAAAAGTAAGGAAGCGGTGGTTCACATCTATCTGAGAGGGTAGTGTTGGCAAGCCAAAACATGGCACCTTCATACGTCATAGTCCTAATCTGGATAGAAAACTAAGGAAAAAAAAAACAAAACAAAACACAAAACTAAGGTTTCAGCCTGAAAAAAGTCTGTCCGTTGATTCAGATAGATTTTTCTATCTGCTGCACTTTGAACCGACAACTGAGGCTTTGAAGGGCAAGTTCTTGAGGTGTGGGGAACAAAACCAAGCTACTGAATCCGAAGGAGAAGGTTGTAATTACCAGCTGTCCCGTTCCAGTGAGAACACTGCATGTAGGTAATTAAAGAGGTGAATAATTAGTGCACTCATTTAAGAATACAGCAACGGTTTTACCTTTTTCTTAAGAGCTGACAAAACTTGAAAACATACATAATAAATAAAATGAAATCTAAACAGATCAATCACCATTGGGCTTTTTCCTGTTAGTGTAACATATGGTTTACACTGCCTGACTGGAGAAGGGGACGCTCTACGATGCAGATGATGTTACAGCACAGTGCCTGACATTTTTTGGTACAAAGTGTGCTATTAAGCTTCTTAAAATAAAAAATTCACAGAAATCCTTAAGCTTTCCATCTGATTACTGTATGCTGTTACCTCAGAACAGGCTGACCTGGGCAATCATTACAGCATTAAATATTCAAGTCACCCTGCACGTGAAGAGCTGCGAGTTTTACAGTGATCAGCACGAGGGTCTGTAGTCCCAACGCATTACAGTGCAGCAAAAAAAAATCATGATTTTGGAGTAACTGCCTTTACTCTCTTATTGTGGAGAATGCTTATGAGACCTTATTTCAGATAAATACTTAAAAATTGGTAAAAGGATAAATCCCTGCAAATATATAACTTGATGCCTTCTGTACTAATTAAAGTTTCTGATTTTACACATCATAAAGATTTAGTCAGAAGGTAAGAAGAAAATGCATGTTTAGAGGTTTTAGTCTTCAAAGTTGGACTGGGCATTTTTTTCCTATTTACCTTTGCTAATGCTTTATAAGAAGCCAAAGTATAAAACTATATATTCTTTCCTCCAAAAATTTCCTTCAGAGCAATTCAGGTGAGTCTCAATGAAATGAGGATGGAGACAGATTTTAAGATAATAAACAATCCAAAATTCTTCCTCTTTCCTCCCTGCGTAACTTTTTTTTAACAGGCCAACTCAAACCCTTATGCAAATAATTTTATAAATTAGGTGAGATCTCCTCTCATTCCCCACTGCTAAACCCAAGTCTTCCCAAATAAAAAGAAATACAGCATATTATCACTATTACAGTAAACTCAATGCAATAACTCAGGGAACATTTAGAGTGTGCACTACTGCAGACTTTTCCTCCCAATTGTAAACAAAGCTATCAAACACTGAGGATGTTGATATTAAAGCTAAGGTTCATATAACAAAGAACTGGCCCGTGACAAGCAGTTTACAAATGTTTCATCCTTTTCACATTATGCAGAATTTCAATACCATCCACAATGCTAGTACAATAACTGAAATGCAAGACTGAGCAAGTCTCTGCTTGCAAATACCATCTGACATTTCAGGGAAATACTCCTCGATGTGTGCACAGCCTCCTCAGGTGTTAATGGAAGCTGTGCACGTAAGTCAAGATGGGAAAAATCCCTTCAAAGTTTTTACCATTCACATGCCTTTTTCAAATAAGCGAAAATATTCTGTTACTTAAATATGAAAGCTTGCAATAGCCACCTTCAACTGAGTCTTAAAAAGACATGCCTCTCTTTTCTAACAAAACTAAATCCCATGTGGCTGTGGGCATCTTAAAATGTATCTAAAAAGTTAAGCCACAATTACCTGTACCTCATTAATTCATCAAAAGCAAAATATATATGTACCACACAACATATAAAAGTTACACATTAAAAGTGCATATTCAGAATCCATTTGGCCCATTTCCTCAATTTACATTTGGTCATTCTATGCGTCCTTTACTTCTCTATGTAACCATACAACATGGGATATAATTTCTCCATATAACAACACTATTCCTTTTCACACTGAACTCTTCACCTCTCGTTCAGCTCTGCATTAAATGTAAACTAATGATGGACCGTAAAGAAACACAAGCAAGAGGTTTATTCTGTGTTTCTTTTCACTGCTTGGACAGCTTTGACACACACACAATAAGCATTACAAACTGTAATGAAAATACATTTTTGGGCCAAACCATTGCATATTTGCCCCCACAATGAAAAATAAATTACGTTCAAAGCAGTATATTGCCATAAATAGCCTGTAGGCATTCGCTGAAGGTAAACAGGCTCTCCCTATATTTAGCACTTGTCTAGGGTACATGATGTGCCTCTGGTTCAAGTGCTTTCAGTAAGAGGCCAGTCAAAACCTTCCAGTTAGCACAGGACCAAACTATAATCTTTCTTTTTTTTTTTTTTTTCTTCTGAAAATAATGGAAGATCCCTTTCAAAAATTAATCTTCAGTTTTCAACTTTACTGCATTATGGAGCTAGTGCAATCCTGCAGAGCCTAGTCAAAAAGACAAGGCACATTAAAAAATAATAATAAAAAAATCAAGATACATTAGATTATATGGACTAGAGAGTCATTGAAGATAATTTAAGGCCTTTCAGTGAATTAATCAGTCTAATTTAAAGCTGAGGATTAAACCATAAATTATCCATCTGAAAAGCAAACAATAGGCTTTTTCAGCTTCTGTTCTGTGGACAAGGATAACAAAAACTCTTGTTATGCTTTGTGAAAACACCTCTGGACATGGAGGAGTAGAGAGTCAGTCCAATTTCTCTAAAGTTCATGGAAGATTTCATGACTGTTTTAGCCGTTTGCGTGGAATGCCAAACTGTGGACACTGTGCAGACGCCAGTGCGCGAAAGGCCTCTGCTACTAAGTGAGGGTGGGAGTGGATCATGGACTTCCAGCCTGCTGTTTCCATTATGTCTGTTGCTTGGCTGAAAACAGAAGCATTAAGAACAGTCACACAATTTTACAAACCAAAGGCACAGCGGAGAAGAGCAGGCAAGGCAGGGCTAGCACAGAAGAGCCGCTGCAAAATGACAAGACGGTGAAAGCCGGTAGGGATGTCGATGGAAAGAAGCGGCACATTGCAATATGGGTTTATCATCATAATCAGATGTAGGACATAAGGTATTTATTCTGCTCTACTCAGCACCAGCAAGACCTCAGCTAGAGAATTACATCCAATACTGGGCACCGTGTTAGGATAACCACCTCGAAATTGCTCAGGAAAAAAAAATAAAATAAAGAGGGAAAACTAGAGGAAAATGAGGTCTAGAGCAGAGACAAAAAGCAAGGCAACACATGATAATCTCATTACATAAAAGGGCATGCTCAATTTGGGGAGAGAGAAGGATGACAAAATGAATCAGCTGAAACTGCAGCAAAAATGATGTCGTTCATCTACTATAAAGAGCCATGAAGACAGATTAGCTGGCTGGCTACAAAACCCTTCGCTGGGAGTCTGCAGTCTCAGTACCAGTAGAGCATACTTGGGAATATTCACCCTACAGATGATAGACTACATTCAAAATGGCTTTCAGTGGTCACTGTTGATTTTTAACTAACACAAAAACAACAATAGATTTCAGCAAGTATCACACTGACATCCAGGAGATTAAAAACTATGCATTTACTCAAGGTATATATTTACTTTTTTGGTGAAATACTATAGAACAAAAGCAAAAAAATTCACCCTGCACATGAAGAATATCACACTGGTTGGGATGAATACTGCATTGACACAGGATAAATTTGTGATTTGGAACTAACATCTTATGCATCAGTCCCAAGTTTCTGCTGCTCTGCATTTTCAAAAGCCTTTCATGAGCACCCTCATACTGTTTCAGGAACATTATCAAGCATAAAGTTAGCAGTTGACCTCTATACCATATGATCTCTAAAACACCTTTGGCAGATTTCTAATGCAAGTCTTTAATCTTCTGCTGCAAGTCAGTAGAGGTAAGTGCCTTGAGAAACAATACCAAAGTTCAGACTTCCCAGTGCCCAGTCAGTAAATTAAGCCAGGCCCTCTCACATTATTTCTCTGATTTACTGTGGGTGCTTTAGCTGAAGCAAAGATGGTCAGCATGTTAACTAGCAATTATTGAAGAGTGAAGTCAGCTCAGGAACTTCCAAATCACTTGAGGAGGATAAATACATCAACTAGTTTACATAGTTAAAATTCTGACTTATCTTTATTACTGGTATTTTACTATTTACTTCCCACCAGCTCCTTCTTTTCTATATCATACTTAATCATTAGGCCTGTGAAGCCTTTTATATTTAAAGGAGAAATACTCTAATTTAATTTAAACTAACTGGTATAACCCAGCTTTTAACTTCTCCAGACAGTAATAAATAAATTCTTTTACTGTCTGACCCCACCACTGGCTATTCCAGTCTCCTGTCTTCTACCCCATGACTCATTTGAGCTGCTGCTGCAATCACAGTCTGAGCCACACAGTCTCAACCTATTTCCAGTGTAGGCAGTAGCTCTCAGTCAGTCAGATCCAAGGGACCTGCCTGACTAGTTGTGTGGCCTCCAGAGCACCAGTGCTGGCATGTGGGAAGGTGCACAAACATGTCCCCAAAGGCAAAAAAGAGCATCTGCCCTCCTGTCTTTGGAAATACTGCAGGCTCAGGCAACACTGCGGGCTCACACTGACCTAAGCAAGTCTTGAAACCAAGACTTGCTGGGGTTATCACTCCTCCAGGCACAAACCTGGTTAGTGAAGAGGATGGTTTCCCTTATAAAGGCTGCTGCCACCATCTCACAGCACAATGTCCCTAGGAGTGGGAATAAAAGCCAGCTATTGCCAGGTTCTCGTACTGGAGGGCAGTTAACATTCCCTATCATTTAAAGGGGAAGTCACAATCATAACTGGGGTAGCATCTGCTGAATCCTACTTTACTTACAGTCAGTGACAGGCCTCAGTAGTGTGGAAATGAAGCAACAGTTCTTAAGATCTGCAGTCTATTTAGCAGTGTTTGTACAGAACATCGTGGGGCAGGGAAACTTACTTGCTATTCCAGTTTTTCCCATCTTTACACCCAAGTTGTCTAAGAACACTGCACCTGTAAGAGAGAACTGTGCCAATATTGAGAAGGTACACAAAGCATAAATGCAAAGGTATTTAAGAGTCCCATAAATAGTACTTGCCTGTTAATAAAGTCTATTGCTTGTGCTTTTAACTGTTCAGCGCTGTGCAAATCTGCGAGGATAAGAATGTCTGCAACATTTTCTACCGAGAGGTTACTGCAGAGTGCTTCCTCACACATCACCTTCAGCCTTTCCAGTGCATACTGGTGAAAGAGAGAAACTACACTAATCATTCTTCAAACTCATTCCTCGTGCCCTTATCTCCACAGCTCTTAAGACAGTTCCAGTCATGAAACGCTTGGTGCCTCCCCAAGATTAACATCAAACCTCCTCCAAACACGTACTTCAAAACACAATCTGCTGCACTGAAGAGTTCTCAAACGTCAGACATGCACTAGATCAAACACTTCACCCACAGAACTTTCATTAAAACAACAAAAATAACTAACTCAGAAGTTTTCAACTCCCTTCAGTTGGGTAAGGGAGGAAGAGCGGGGAACACACATGGGCTCTTTATCAAAATCAGAATTAGACATGTTCTTTTCTCAAAGCAAGAGGCAAGATATTATATAATGGAGAGTTTCATCAAACTGTCCAAGGGAAAATACATTAGCCTGTATCAAGTTAACCCATCTTTGAATTTCCTAATTTCTGTCATACCTTTGACACAGCCTACCAGAAATTCAACCTGGAACAAATGCATTCCCACACTATATTTTGTATGAATAAACTGTGCTTTTCTTTTTTTGAAGGACGACACAGTATGAACAGGTTGCATTTTTATTTGCTGGTTATGCAGACAATCTTACAACTGTACCTTATAATAGTCTCTACATTTATCAATTATTCCCCAAAAAAGGCCATCATTCATAAAATAACCTTAATTGCCGAGCTGCTGCAAGTCCCTTTATCTCAAAAATCACAGTAGAAAAAATATTTTTCTACTGAGCAACAATTTAAAGGGTAGACAAGATCCCAACAAGGAAGAGATAAAAGATTAGAATTATTAAGTTTGTAGGGAAGTCAAAAAGATGAAAGTTCTAACGCAGCAGTACTTTGGGGTGCACAGTTAACTCAGGAATTTGTATAAATTTTCTTGAAGTACACAATGATCTAGGATGTATTCTATTCAAGATCAGTTTTCCAAATCATATTAATAGTCCCCAATTTATAAAAAAAAAAATTGATAGTAAATACATATCTGAAACACATCTGTTCAAGAAAGATTTATCCGCTTTCTACTGCTAAAAAAAAATCTCTTCCCCATCTTTCTTCACTTCTGATGAGATCTGCTTCTCATATTTAAAAAAAAAAAATCAAAGTATGTATCAAAATAAGATTTTTTTTTTTTACAATAACATTCCACAAGCAAACATGAACTTTGAGAACTTCAGAGTCAATTACTTACTTTGTCTGCAGCTGCCAACAAATTGTCAGCCATTTTTTCAAGGTTTGGTGCTTTTCCTGTGTAAATAAATCTCATCATTTCTTTAAAAACTTCAGGGTCTACATCATTTATTTCTACACGATTCTGGGAAAGAACAAGAATCAATAAAAGTCTTTTAAATTTAGCTACAAATTTAAAGTGAATATCCATTATCATCTGCATGCACACTACAAGTTTTTATTTGCCATCCATCATACAAAATCCTTACAAATATAAGTTAACATCCAACAACGTTAAGCAGAAAGCAATTGAAAAAGCTCTTAAAAAGTCAGGTGGAAAGCAGTTGGAAAAGCCTCAGCAATAAAAAGTAATTGCAACTTTCTTTCTAGAAATGTGTAACTCTGGAATCCATCATACAGGTTGTACATAAAAATCAAGACACAGTTTCAGGAATATCTAAAAATGCTCCTAAGTTTCCTATCCAATCTGGAATATCAGAAGTCAGGGCAGCAGAAAGAACAAATTGAGGCACTTTTTGCCTGACTTCCAACTGTGTCCACACATCCTATGTTCTGTTCTCAGAATCCAAAAAAGCAAACAAAGCAGCACTTTGAACTGACACCATGTAGCTGAAGACCATCCTAATACAACAGTAGTATTGCATGTTTAACCCAATCTTACAATAGTGTTCCCTACAGACAACTAAGGAAGTAGGAAATGATGTCAGAGATGGAGATGGAAGCACCAGACCTTTGAATGGAGTACAAAAATCACAGGCCATGAGCACACAAGAGGCACTGGTGTGTTCTGGTTCCCTATCACACTGTTTAGGAGTTGGGCTGTGCTGGAGATTTACTGCTAACAAGACAACAAAGGCCCGGCATGGCACATTACTGAAGCTGTAACATAGCTGGGTTTCTTTCAGCCCAAAAACCTCAATAAAATGTTTCAAATATTCCAATTCCACCTGTGAAAGTTTCCAAACTGGAGAAGTGCCATGTCTGTGAAACTCAACTGTACTACAGCACCATATCCCTCTGATTTATTTGCTCACACAGTGGCATCCTGCAGCCTTCAAGAACAAGTGATGATCATCTATTCCTATTTTTGATATTCTTTTTCATGAAAAACACAAACAGCTCCTCACTGTGGGAGGTATCAAGTGCATAAAAGCAGAAGAAGCTCTCTGCTGATTAACTATCCATCCAAAACACTTATACAGGTCAAGTGCCTGCAGAAGCTGTGAAAGAAAAGCAGTGTTTCACTGCCTCAGGGCTTAATTCGAGTCATAATTCACCCCTTGTTTCTTGGCTACCATAAAAAATGCTTTAATACACAATAGCAGAACCTTAGTCAAGTCAGTCAGCTTATGTGAAGATAAAAACTAAAGCAGAAAGGGGCAGACATTACCAGGTCATTTACAGCAGCAGCTAATGTTTAGAAACATCATCTAGGGCAGACAGTACATGAAAAAACAAGTCCTACAGCACCTCTCTGTTCTATCTACACAAACTCCCTCAGAACTCAGCAGGAGAGAATTCAGGAGCAGCCCCTCCTCTCCTCATGCACCATCCCACCATTCTCATCTTCCTCAATCTGCAATACCTTGAGCTTTCTGCAAGTTTTCCCCTTTTCACAAAGTAGAGGTAAAATTTTCAGTAAAGCTTACCTTTTTGCTTTCCTCCATTTCATGTTCAAACATTGCATTAAAAACTGGAGACCGTGCTGCATCGAGAAAAGTTCAGTATTAAATATCATCAAATTTGAAACTTTTAGCAATTTAAATTGCAAAATAATAGCGAGACAAAAGTAGAAAGTACCTGCAAGGACAGATTTATGAGCTTTGAATTCTTGTCCTCCTACATAAAAACTGCAATCTGTAAATCTTGTGGTTTCCCAGAGATTCCCTAAATCTTCTGCTAGTCGACATTCAGGTACCTTCAAAGTGTTTGTATTAGACTGTCCTGATATATTTACTGAGTCTTGGACCACGCTTACCTAACAGAAAATCACAGCAAGACAACTCCTTCATAACTGAATGTCAATAATAATAATATTTAAATTACAGTACCTATTGCTAGAATTTCAGTAATTCCAAAGCAAAGCAAAAAAACATGTGATGTTTCTGGCATTAGACCAGAACCATAAAGCAATGTTTTACAGTTTACTTTTGAGTAAAATAAAACAAATAGGGCTTTAATTAAAGACTCTAATATTGTTTACTTATCCAACCAAGACAAAAAGAAAGATCACAATAGCACATGCTACCTGAAAGAAATGCCAAAGTAAATAAGTCAAGGAGATATATGGTTCTTAGGATATCAGAGGGATCAAAAAAAAAGCTTAACATTTTAACTATTTCAGAGTTAATTTAAGAGTTCGACACTTCACACTTAAATAATACATACAAAATTTTATACAGATCATCAAAATCACAAGGCACAGACAAGTTTCATATGGATAACCCACAAAAATTTTTAATCAGATAGCCCTTATTCTAATGACAGTAAGTTCATACTTAACCTGCAACGTGACAATGCAAACTAAGTGCAAGTAACAGCTCCTTCCTTATCTCCTTTTACTGTGTCCAGCTGAGGCAGGAATCACAAGTGATTGTTTTCCAAACAAGATTAAAAGCCATTATTTTCAAAATGCGAGAGGCAGCAGGTAACTTCAGTAATGAATGGCATGCTCACAGGATGTAATTTCTGTACAGAACTACTGAAGAAAATGGTGAAATGTGTATTTGAAGTGAATATATTGCCATTATTCTCCATGTTTAAGTCTTTCATATAAGAAGTTCACAGGTCAGTAGCACTCCTACTTGCTTTCTTCAGGGATCTTCACATGCTAAATCCTTTTAATGAGGGAAAACAGAAGACCTCAGCAGGTTTTGCTCCTCTTGTTTGAGAGCACACACCTGAGAACAAAACCTTTGTAAAGAACCATGTTACAAGAGCTTGATCACTCCATCTCCCAAATACAGAAAACTAGGGATATATGTTAAGAGAAAATGCTGACACTGCCTGGATCGGGGCTTTGGGTGATTTTCAGAGGCACAGCATCTGGAATAAATCTGGCATAAAGCAAAAACATCACAGCTAAGCTTCCCAAGCAAGCTGGAGCACTGCAAACCAAACTCCAGACCAGAGGAGGAGGAAGATGATCCAATTATGACAGCAGCTTGGGGATTTGAGTCATTGCATAATTCCCTGTATCAACCCATTACCCCCCGTGAATATAAGATATTGCTTTACATTCTTCCACCTTTTAAAGGAAAAAAAGAAGAGAAACCCAAAGCCCTTCAAATTTTTCTTTTCACAGTACGACTGTACATTTATAACACTGAAAAAATTTATAGAGCTGTTGTGTTCTCTATTTCACAGTTTTCACACACAATGATTTGAGGAGATAAACATACACATAAAGGAAGTTTTAGCTTAGCCAAGCTCATCTGCTGCTGCCAGAGGAGAGCTATGCTTCTCTAGAACCTGGACTCAAAGTTCATGATCCCAGTTGTCCACTCAAAATCCTCTTGGTGGCTACAGACAGTGATTAGGAAGGTCATCCACACACTCTACACGTGCACCTTAACTGATTACTGACCTTTTGAGCTTCCATTTTAGAATGCTTTCTAGTATATATTGAAAGTTGTGCAAAACAACAATTTACTACACTTTTATCATATAGCCCAAGCAAAATTTTAATTCAAGGCTCCTGCATCTGAGTGGCCTGGCATGTATTATCTATAAACAGCAAGAACTTTCAAATACTCTACATACAAAGGCTTGCAGGGGTCTGATACTTCATACCTCACTTGTCCAGATGATATGCTTAAAATCAACTGCATTCTTCTTTTTTAATTTATTTAAATCAGGCTGAAATCCAACCAGGTTAATCTCATATAACTATTAAAAATACAACTTGAACAAGTTGTGTGTGTGAGACATCACTGTGTTAACTCATATAATTTTCTTGATTTTGAATCTGTGGTGATCCAATAGTAAAGATGTGATTCCCTAGACTAATCTCAACCTAAGCCAGGTAAGAGATCTGTGAAAGCACTCGTGAGGAAAAACATCCCTGCAGAGAATATACTATTCCATTGGCAAATGAAAACACTTGCAAGGCTTCAGTACTTTTGAGATTACACAGAAAGGGAGATTTGAGTGAAACAAAGATCAGTTCACTTAAAAAAAACCCAACTAAACAAAACACCAACAAGCACAATTGAGGTTGTATTTACTCACACATCCACTCGTGGGTGGCAGCACCAGACTTTACAGAGTATTTAAACTTAACAACCCTTCAGGTTCCAATCCAAGGGCATATCCAGCCGATCTTATGAACCTTTGGCAACACAGAATATTTTTGCTGCCAAAGATGACCAAATAATCTTCTTGCAACCCCACAGGAAGAAGAGCCAACCAACACAGTCAGTAACCAGCGGCCTTTACTAAATACCTGCTGTGTCTGACCAGTCTCATGCAATGCAGTTTTAAGTGGTAAGTCGGTTTTCCAACCATGATACAAGTAGGAAGGCAAACACAGAATTAGCACTTAAAATTAAGTTTTAAAAGGACAAAAACTTCAGACTTGTCTATAGAAACAGGTCCTTCCAACAACACCTGTTATTTCTAATGACGGCTGAAGAGCTAGAATCACACATCTAAATAAATTCTTATAATATTTGGATTGCCATTTTTTCCTTTATCCTGAAATAAGCCAGAAGTTATTTTAACATGTTCACTGTGCACAACTGGATGTTTTACTTCCTTCAGAATTTATAATCACAGTAGGTCAAGCACTTCACAAAAGGCACTCACATTAAAACATAGAGAATTTTGTCAGGAAATACAGTTACATGCAACAATTAGCATCAAAATTTAAATAGCAGTATTTCTCTGTGGAAAACTCAGCACTTCTTCTACTTTTTTTTTTTTTTTTTTAAACTTCATTTCTAAAATGAGAGAGTGATCTATTTCCAAAACCAAACACTACTTTTAAGAGCTGTTCATTTACATCAAAGCGTTCATTAAGAGGACAACTTAAAATGAGAAAATACTCAAAAGTATCTTTATAGAACCATAAAACACTTGTTTTATCTGCTTTTATCACCCAAATAATTGTATTCATAACAAATTTATCATGCAGCTAATTTAACTTGTCTAAGTGAAAATAAGATGCACTATATTTGCAATATCTAGTCTCAAGGGCCACATTTCAATTATTCTTCCTACCCAGCATAATGACATATAATTAAATTGTAATCTTGCCAAGACAATTTTACACATTTCCTGTAAATACACAGATCAAAGCAAACTTATTAGCAGTTAGAGCATCTATCATCCTCCTAAGTCACTAATCACTTTATGGCAGCCCAGATAACCAGCCAATGTATATTTAACACACACTCACTCTACTTACACTTGCTACTTTCTCTAGTTTCCATTTTTAACACTAAGTAAGCTTTTTACCAAATTTTAATATGATAATTTAGGTTACCAACATAACTGATATTATAGAAGTGAACCATAATACTCCATGAATTTAAATTTATACCACAGCTCTCAATGCTAATTTTCAGTATCAAGCACACCTTCTTCTACAAGATACTTGTATTAGCCCAGAAAACAAAATGTAACACTTAGTACAAAAATAAGTCTTTAATTTACTGGAAAGATCTGTTAATTGGTTAAAGCCATCAATTAGGATATTACAGGAATAAAGATTCTGGCAATTAGCAGGAGGGAGCTTATAACATGAACCAGTATGTAAACATTTCCTTTGGCTTATCCAGTGAAAAACAACCCTCTAATTCCAAGGAGAGCTTCTTTAAATAAAAGTGACGTCAGTAAAACAGCACTTCTATGGACAACACATATGCACATGCATAAATAACTCTACAGTTGATTCTAACATACTCCTGGCAGATTCATGGAGAAATCCAACAGTTTCCAAGTGATCAGTTCAGACATTCCACATTTTCAAAAAAGAAAACAAAATGCAATGCTAACAAAGCAAGTAAATGTGTATTGTACCAAGTTTACAGAAGACAACTTCTAGAGTATGCTGCTGTTTAAATCAACATAAATCTCTACTTCTTTGAACACATAACACTATTTAAAAGTTTACCACTCAAAACCTCACAAATATCAACTTACCTCACAAAATAACGTAAGCTTGTCATCTGGTAGAAGACCATTAGCTTCATCTAGCAAAAAATCTCTTCGGATAAATTTCTTAAACCCCCAGTCCTTGCCTTGCACAAATCGATAGGCTCTTTGGCTTTCTGATAACAAACAGTTATGGACAAACAGAGCAAGTTAAAGGGAAATATTAACAAATAGCAACACCTCATTCTACATCAAGGCTAAGTGTTAATAAAAAAAAAAAAAAAATCAATATCACACATTTGGATAGTGAGTCACATTTCTAGAAAACCCACAACTGATTAAAAGCTTTTTAATATTGTAATAGTGTTACTTTCTAAAACACTTGATAGAACTTAGTAGAGCACAATTTGCAATTCAAACCACATCAGCTCCTTAGATCTATCTCAGGCACCTCCCAGCACGAGGAGTTTTTCAGTTCATGTTTAAGAATGCCAATGTGTCAAAACACAAATTGTTCACAGGGAAGCACCATTACAATGAATTTGTCACCACAAACACATCCTGACAACGCTCTGCAGTTGTCATAACAATCTGTTTTGACTTCTTCCTGAAATGGAAAATCTTGTTTCACAGGTTGAAATTAGTTTGAAATACAGTAAAAGCATTAAAATAGCCAAGCAGAAATGTAAGTTTTCAAGCAGCAAACTAATTTTTGGTCATAAAAAGATATTATTTACATTTACCTTTTAGCCACAGTTACAGGAATTTTTTTTTTTAAATCCATTAGATTTGCTGTGACCACACAACTCTTATTTTCCAGTTCTAATGTTCACAGCCCAAAAAAAACAGTTTCCACAGTCATCTCAGTGCAAACACACATAATTTAGTAAGATGAGGTGTTTTGCATGGCTTGTTCACTGCAAAGTGGCCACTTGTTCCCCAAACTGAACCACAGGAAAGAGAACCATCTATTTTTATGTAGAACTAAAACTTGGGAAAGAAGTTATTTGGGAAAGGCTTTGAGAATACATGTAGAATAAAGCCTATTCTGGATTATATTTAGAAAGATCATTCAAAATGCAGAGAGCAAGAATACTTCTGAAATAAGACCAGAGGGTAAGTGGGGAGGGATCTTGTAAAGAATCCCCCAAGATAGAACTTCCATTCCAAAAAAGTCTGGCAAGAAATGCATCACCATCTCATTTGCTGGACGGGGAGATGCTTTAGCCTTCTGGAGAGCAATTCAGAAGTTTAAGTAAGAAGTTTGTACTAAAAGCAAAGTATTTTCATGACAGAATCCATTAAAATATCAATTCCTTCTACAACCTCCAAAATAAAGGCAGGAAGAAAGTCACACTTCTCTAGATTAATTAACTTGGTAGCATCACTGGAACACACTTGACCATTTACCACGCTGTGTATGTCAGAAAACATACATGTGTCATGCATTGTCCTCACCAACAGCAGGTGGAAAAAGGATATTCAAAACAGTTTTTCCCTAGAATTATATCAAGAAAAATGCAATGTACAGGTTTTGATTGTATTTTCAGTATGCAGTGAACTCACTGAAGTGCAGTGTGGGCTTTGAGGGTAACAGAACAAACACAAACCACTGTTCACATGTTTAAATCTGGACACCAAGGCAGAAAATCACATTTTAAAAAATATCATACATTTTTTTTTTGGTATCTGGATTAGTGCTTTCACATACTGGCCAAATTTTAACCTCATTAAATTGAATAAAAATCAGAAAATCACATTCCAAAAGGGTTCAAAACTTTCCTCTCTAGATTCATCCCAATTCTTTATTCTGCAGACCTAATTTTACTCTTACCGGCAACAACTAGCATTAACCCCCTGCAATCAAGTCATCAGTAGCATTTTAAGTATAAAAACCCACAAAAATAAAGCAGCAAAAAAGTATAAATGTATTTTTCTTTTAATAAAGTTAAAATGTTAGCTTGCTATCTATTTTGCACACAGCTTCATCACTTCAAGCAGCAGTCTATGCATGAATTATCAATTTACAAAGGACATCTGAATTGGGGCATAATTCCACTGTATAAATAAAAACATGGCATCTCCAGCAGATGGCAAACGGCTGGAATGTCCAAGGAAAAAGATTTCTGTTGGTAATTTCCCAAGCGAAAAAGATATTTATATTTCCTGTGGTGCCAAATACAGCACAGCTGCTATTGCAGAAACTGAAGACACATCTACTCACAGGATTTTGGGGGTTTTGACACCTTGTGATTTTTAGCATTGCAATGGATGATGAACCAGCTGAGAGCTTTTAGGGTAGGATTAGAGGGCAGGCCAATGTCAGCAATGCTGTGCCCAGTGTCTGCTTAGACCTACTGATCAGGAAGAAACAGGTCACTGGAGATTGGGGTCCTGGTGGACAATAAACAAACGAGAGCCTGCAGAGAACCCCTAAGGCAAAAAAAGGAGCAGCAGCATCTAGTTAAACACTAAAACAGGCTGCCCAGATAAGGTGTGGAGTTTATATCCTTGGAGATATCCAAAGCATGGCAGGTCCCAAGAAAACTGCTTTAGGTGACCCTGTTTTCAGCAGGGGGTTTGGGGTACACGAACTGCAGACATCCCTTGCAACCTTAACAATTCTGTGATTCTACGATTATCTCAAAATATTTTGTGTCACAAACACTGCAGTTTCTCATTGTATTACCAACACCAATCCACTACCGGACTAGAAGACTGTCTCAAGCCAAAAGATCCCCCAAATGTGTACAAATATTCACAAATGTATACAAGTGTAGCTTTGCTCACATGAGCTCCAGAACCAGGAGGCTGAACCATCTCCATCAGCGAATGAGATGAAGCAGAATGAAACATATACATGAAACACATACATTTACTTTCCTTCAAAAAAAATCCCACAAATTAATTTTTAAATTTGCACTCAGTTCTGTGGATTTACTTTTAAGATTACAAGTGGGCCTAGTTACATAAGGAGAAAGAGCATCAACTTTGGGTACAAGCACTGCTGAACTTTTTGGAAGAAATTCAGAACTTGCAGCAGAACAGACCCTGCAAGATCTCTTAAATCCTGGAACAGAAGGGATGAAAAGCAGAGCTAGTTCATATACTGGACTTGCAACAGCACAAATTCAGTGCAGTTCAGCATTAAATTACACACTTTCGTGAGAATGCCAGCTCTTCCAAAAAGCATTTCCAGTGAAGGCTGGGCTCATACTAAGACCCTTCTACAAGTTTTTGACATCAACACAACAATTAAAACAAATCACCAGTTATTCCAAAGTCTTCTAATTCCCTGTGTAAGTGGTTCATGTTTTTAAACCAATTCCAGCATAAATCAGATGAAACAGACCAAAACACTGTAAAGGAGTGTCTAAAAAAACCCAGCCATGTATGTTTATCCTAATTAACTATGGAAATCAAACACTTCCACTTTAGCTACAAACAAGCAAATACACCTCTGCTAACAGGAATCAAGAATAATCTGCTAGAAAAAATAAGTGACAAGAATCTGGAGTGACAGCAGTTAGCAATGTGCTGTAATTTATACTGCTCAGGATAAAATTAACATAGCTCAGTGATCAGAAACGTGTGAAACGTGAACAGGATTTTTAAATTAAGTCTCTAAAAGGATATTAAAAAGATATTTTTAAAGTTTATCTCAATATTAAATTCTGTTCTCAAATGAAAAAACTACATTGCTGATGTTCCTCAGGATGTTCTTACAAATCCACATGCAACACATTAATATTCCCTTACCCATTGCTTTTGTTTCTTCTCTTTTCGCATTCAGCAGGGAAAATTTGAATTTTGCTCTGACTTCACTTTTTGGACAACTGACTAGAAGCAAATACAGTGACAGATAGTCTTTGCTTTCATCATCTAATCCCTTTGGATTCACTCTCAGGCACCTGAAAGAAACGGACAAATTGTAATTTTTAAATGGTACCCACGATTAATTCAGAAATATTTTTACAAGACACAATGATACATGACACCAAAACAAACATTTCCATTGTGTCTGCTGAAACTCTGAAATTAGAACCAATCCATGCCAATATTAAAACCCCAAGAAATGTTCAAGTTTTAATATTCATTTCTAATTTACCTTCATATTTTTGTGAATAAAAAACCCCCCAAAAAACCAAAGCAGTTGCTAGAATAAAGACCTTACCACTTCATTTTGTCATTTGGCCCTGATGAAAAGGTAGAACTCTTTAGAACTTCACCCATTTCTTCTCGGCAAAAACTGAAGTTATTAATGGTCCACATATAGGAAAATTTTACTACTTTAACCTGAACAAAAAATGTAGAAAACATTAAGAAAATTTAATTTACATATCAAGCATTAACTATGAGAGCTAGTTAGACTGTCAGCTATAATCTTTCACTATGTCAATAACTTCAGATTGGTTTTTTTTAAACAGTAACTTTGACTAGAAAATAAAGCCATTGGAATTTATGTAGATTACCTGTGTGTAACACCAGCTTTCAGCCACAGGTCCACTGGACATCTCCCCAGGAGGAGGTGGGGTGGGAACCCTTGACATTGCCACTTATTGCAGGTTTATAGAATCAAGACAGCAATCCAAACTTCAGTAATTCTCCTAAAAAAAAAAAAATTCATAGATTTTGTTCACCTTTTTAAAAGTGTGGAAATTACAAAAATCCACATTACTTTGTTTACTAAATACACATCTGAAAATGAAACCTGAAAAGAGGACAATGGCTCTGCTGGGTGTCACACATGAACAACTCCTGGTGCTCCAAATCTGCAGGCTCAACCCTCATGCAACACTTTACAAAAGTGTGTATGCATCACACAACACCACTAATGACAATATTTCAACATCCCCTTTGCAAATTACCACCTTGACCACTCCAGTCATGTTACAACTTTCTTCAGGATCTTCTCCTTTGATTTGCAGAGTAACCAGGGCCTTGTGAACACTCAGTTATTAGTACCAAAGCCTTAGTTTTCCACACTGTCATAATCTAGCCCTAGAAGAACACCCAGCCACCTGGGAGGAAAACAGGTTCATACAGATTTCTAAAGGGAGGGAAAGAAATTAAACTTGCATTTAAAGTAGTATTTCCTTCACAAGTCTCTCACGGATGCTTTGTATCTTTAACTCCAAGAGATCCTACTCAAGAACTAAAATCACCACAACCATGTGCTGGTTCCCTATCGAAGCACAAAGCTGAAAAACAGTTTGAAGTCAACTCACCAACTCTCCAGAACTTTCTAACTGCAAATGAAGCAGTTTTGTTACGAATTACCACCTAACAGAGCACTGTAGTTTCTCCTGCCCATCAGGAATTGAGTCACATGCCCAGATCCGTCACACAATACCTAAAGACACATAATTAGTCAGCCTACTCGCCTTTGAACCTGACTAATGAGAGAAGGTGGGTCCACCAGAGGGTAGCTCTGGGTTACTGGGCTGACTCTGCTTTAGGGAGGGTTTGCTCTCACCTGCAGACAGGTTCCTGCCAGAAGCACAGCCTCTCACTTAAGCCGCTCCATTAAGTTGCTAAAAAGTGAAATGAACCCTGATCAAACCAGACGAAAGTCAATTATTTCTGCCACAGAACATTTTCACTTAGTACAGAAAGTTTCTTTAAACATACCCTGCTATCACTTAGAGCAACAATCTTCCTGCAACATTTGCCATAACGGTCTTCTTAGTTGTGATAGAACAGCAGTAATTGCCCTGCTCAAAGGATGTGATTGCACACCCCCAATAATGCTGGAACTCTTGGAACTCTTCCTTCAGGGATGGGCAACACTTAGAAACAAGGTTTCATGCAAGCATTGGTAAGAAGACGCTGCAAGACCACACGTAATTCAGTCATGAGGTAAAGGAGCTTATTATTCCTACAGGAAGAATTCTCCTTTGTGAATTGCTGTGATCCTCAGTGGATGTCTTCCCACCCACCTTACTGGTACTGCTTCTCACTCAGTTGTGGTATGAAGTAGCCCTTCCACATTAAAGCCTGCTGACAAGGGGATCTGAATCACGAAAGTATAAAACCCTGAAAACAAAGCTAATTCTCAGTTTTTACCAGATGAGGAAGCAGATGATATATAATCACTCTACTGACAGATCTGCTCAGACAGGATGAAAACAAAATATTGAATAGGTCTCCTGCAAGATATGGATCACTGAGACACTGAAGACTAATCATAACTATAGTCCAGCTGTCCCTCATAAATTACTTTTCCCCAAATAAAACCTGCATTTATTTACACCAATATTGAGTACTTACTAAGTACTTGTCATAAATAGAAACTAGTAACAGATAGCACCCCTAAATTTCAGATAATGGAACTTGTTTGTCCCATATTTTAAGCAGGAAACATATTTATTGTGGAAGTTGTGTTTACAAAGATTTTGCTTACAGGTTTACAATTGGGTTTGATTCTCTGTACAGAATCATCCAGAGTAAAATTTATGGGAAGGATACAAATGAACATCTCTCTTTCATAATGCAAATATTAGCACTTATATTACCATTATTTCAGAAAGCACATCCTACTCAGGGGTAACAACTGAAGCTGTTCCCCAAACGTGATTGATTTTACACAGAACCATATCCTGAAAGGGTTAGCACAGCTTAACTCAGCTTTACTGAACCTGTTTGCTGCTCTTTGATTCTCCAAAGCTAAACCCAAGAAGAAATACAGCCCATTCCTTATTCTGTCATTTGCATGAGATGCACAGGACTGTCTCATCTCTCATCTGTACCTCAATTCTTCAGTCCATTGGACCAGTCAGCTCCCTGTAACCATGAAGGAGCAGCAGATCTGAGTCAAATTTGCTCTGAAGGGGTTTCTAAATTGAAAAAGCCTGAAAATAACTGCAGTACAGGATCTCTCAAGAAAGTGTTCAGTGACCTCGTGCCAGCTACCAGTAGCTACCTGTCCCCTCCTGTGTCACAGTTAAATCAGTTTGATTCAGTAAGAATTTAACTCTAAGCAAAGGTAGTTATTTTCAATTATTTTCAGGTCCACCTGCTGCCTTGTCTCTGTACCTCTTCTACCCAGGGCATCTGTACTTCGGAGGATGCTTTAGCCTGGTGCTTTAATTCACTCAGATTCTGAAAGAAAGCCTGATTTTATATAAGGATACTTTTCAGGTCTTTCAAAATAGCTTCAGCTTTTTGTTAAGCTTCCAATTACAGCATTAGGATGAGACAGCTGATTTTCATGACCTCCTGATACAACTCTGAGAGCAGACTTACATCTCACTTTTTTTCACATGGATTTACTAAGCCAATCAAATTTTTTGATTGTGAAAACTGGGAGAAAGCAATAACAACTTTAAATACTTGATCTTATCTTGGGAGTCTGTGCTGAGGGGTTGTTTGTATTTTTTAGTATGCCTGGATGCACAATTTTAAAAAGCCTTACCCACTTTGAGTGGCCACTGATGGTCACCAGGGCAAAGTGGACGCTGCACGGGCAGCCTGGAGGTGAGGACAGAGGTGCAACTACGCACCCACCCTTTGTTCTGCTGAGCTCTGCGTGGGGAGAAGCCTAAATACTACTTTGAAAAAATTGTTTATGAATCATTGATTAGCCACTGTCATCAGCTCTGACAAAAAGGATTTTCAAGCACCAACCCCTCATCACAGCCCATTAGAACAAATGGTTGGGAACAGAGAGAGCTGCAGTTCACAAAACCAGTCGGAGAGCGACTGGGCGGAATTAAATCACTGAAGTGCAGGAAGACAGGCCTGCTGACTGCAGGATGAAACAACTCAGAGGGACAATTTTCATGCTACAACCTGCATTTATTTCTCTGCAGGCTATCCTGAACAAAGCACCAGAAGTGACAGGACATTATCAGGCAGTAGCTCCAAGAGTTTTCAGGCAATGTCATACCTGTCTGGACAGGGCTCAGCAAACCAGTCAGTGTGGCCATTCTGCCAGGCAGAAATCTCTGACCATCTGAGGAACTCGCACTGGGAACAGCAAAACAAGTTTTGGCAGATAAGGGCAAAAGAAGTTTCTGGTTTTCAAAAGGAAAGCAAGATGCATTTTTAAAGGGTGTCAAGTACCTTTACTGTTTGTTTTGGGGTTTTTTTTAATGAAGTGATATACTCATGCTGAATGTGGTGCAGCAGTCAGTGCTGATTTTACTCTCTGAGAGTCTGAGTTCATTGTCTTACTTAGAGAAAAAAAAAAAAAAAAAGGAAGAAAAACCTCAAAGATACTCCGCTTCACCTGTACTTCCTGACCCCAAACATGATGGGCTTGCCACTTCTACTGGTCTTTTGAGGAAGGTACTGGCTTCACCTGATAATCACTCTGCTCTCTGATAAACTCTCACCAGTCTCTGATAAATCAGGACCTTCACATAGCTCGGTACTCCTTGCAGAACAGTGAGTAAGTAGACACATAACATAAGAAATGAGGAATTCTCACAGTACGTTTTATTTAGGATTCAACTGAAGTGCTCTTCTAGTCAAACAAATATTTGTGTTTAACTTCAAGCCATCTGAAGTTGATTATTGCTAATTTATTATTTGCACATACAGTGTAAAGAAAGCATGGGCTACCTTCCATAAAATGTATTTACATGGAATTTCATTAAAAGCTGTACTAGCTTTCTGTTTTCCTAACTTAAGATCTTAGGATTTAAACCAACTTCCTAAATCAATAAAGTGAACTTCAAAAATATTATTTTGTTTCCCTTCTCTGAAATTGAGTATTTATCAACATTATTCTAAACAAAGCTACTTTTCAACCTCTCAGAGCTAGACAAGAACACATTCCCAGTCTCTTACATCTTGTGCTGGAATTATCTCAACTTTTTCACTGCAAAAGTGACTAGCTCATTAAGAACGCACCACATACATACATATGAACAAACATTAAGAGGAACCCTCTACTCCCCCAACAATAAACCCACAAAACACTTCATAAACTTATTTGAAGAGCTGCCCTGTCAGCAGGATCTTGGGCCAGCTCTCGCCCCTAAGAGCAGAAGCTCAGTTTAACCAGATCCTGGGAGATCTTTCAGAACACTGACAGTGCAACAGGTGCACAGGAGCAGGTGCTGCACGTTAAGCAGTGACCATGGCAAGGGTTTATCTTTGTATTTCAATGAGGGATTACAGTCAGCAAATTACTGGCAGGAATGGCAAAACAAACTGCCTTCTGCAGGGTATCCAACACACCCAGAAAGTCAAATCCCAGCCTGGCAGAACCCAACCCACAGATCAGTTCACCAAGCAAACCAGTGACCCAGTCCTGTTCCCACAGGAACGAGAGGAAAAAGCACACTGTGAACTGGCTGATCAGTCCCTGCTGAGCCTCTTCTCTCCAATTTCCCTTCCTCCCAGGGCTTGAGCCTCCAGGATCAAAGTGTTTCCCTCTTGGGCCATACCAGCGAATCCCACCAGCGTGTACTGCATATTCCCTTTGAATGGAGATGGTCTTTGCCTGAGCAGGGCTGAACATTTCAAGAAATGCAATGCTGTTGTGAATTAACTTTTTTTCCCCCTGTCATGGTTTAACCCCAGCCAGCAACCAAATTAACTCTACCCCAGCCAAAACCAGCACACCCTTCCCTTTGGAAATATTGATATTTCATCACTGGTTGAAATAAAAGATCACCTTCTGAAGGTTTACTGGCAAATAACGCCGCGTTCCTCCAACTTCTTATTCCTAGTAAATACACAGTTCAGAACCCAAATACAGTTTGGCTAACTGTACAGACAAAACTTTTAGTTTTGTTTTCTTTTTTTAAGTCTGAATTGAATAACCCTTTCATTCAATAAAATCAGCTTCCAAAAACCCATTCAAAATAAACAAACTCTGCTCATTGAACCTCAGAGACTAAAATAATATCCACTTGAAGAAATTGGAGTGTTTTTCCTGTTTAAGGGTTTGTGCTATAAGCCAATTATGCTTACAAAAATTCATCAGACTTCTACTAGTCAGTAGAAAAAACCCAAATTTGTGAAAGATTGTTTTTTAATTAGCAGGATTTGCATCTCTTCACAATTGATCTTTCTGAAAGAATTGTCAAAAACTGGATGATCCACAACACAACAACAAACATTTGAAAGCTCTGTTAAGTTCAGGCAGTTTTCCAATTTGTTCAGTATCATCATTTGCTTCTAAGAAAACAGACTCAGGATACACTTAAGAGAAGTTAAATAGAGTGTTTAGTATTTATGGAATTTAAACCCTATCTATTGCTGCATCATTTGAGTGAACAGAATTACTGATACTTAAGACAATTGCAATCATATGTGTCCTCCCCCAATGTTAGAAAACCTATAAGTTAAGGATAAACTTCACTTTACAATTCCTATAGTACTTCTAACATACAAAATGTTTCTTTTTCAGGGCCAGAGAAGGGAACAGAAGGTGGCCTGTGCACAGGAAGATCCTATGACACTTCCTGAAGAAGCATCCCATAACTGTTATAAGAGTTTGAGGCTTTTTTAGAACATAATATTAAAAAATGCTTATTTAAGTATATGTTTTCCCTGGAACTGCACGATAGCAACCAAGTTTACACAAACCCAAACCAGCTCTGGGGCTTAAATCATAAGCTCTGGCTACTCCCATGTGCTTCATGGTTAAGATCTCAGCCTTGCCATCCCCCAGCTCTGCTGGAAGCCTGTGCCCAGCCAGGAGACACACACACATCAGCACCCACACCACAAGCCAATTCCTGACCCTCTCCACGCTTCTCCAGTGAGAAAAAATACTACCCTGAACTGGATTGTGACAGCTGAGAAACTACATATACACCCCATCAAACTCCAGCAGGGAGGGCAGGCAGCTGGGGGCAGAGACAACTTAAAATAGCTGCAACTAAGACTCCAGAATTCAAAAGCAAATCCTCACGGTGGTTCCAGCAGAAGAGCCCCAGCAAAGCAAAACCTAGCACATGTGAAATGCCCAACTTTTCAGGAGGATGGGGCTCCACCTGTAACTGGTAACGCTGAAGTCAGCAGTTCAAAATTAGCAGAGTGATGGATTTTAGTTGTAAAAACTGTGAAGATGAGTATATGTAACTTTCAGGTTTTTCTCTGAATTTTCTTTCCTATCCTAAGCCTCTGAAAAATGAAGTTGAATTTTACCTCAGCTGAGAGAAAACCCCAGTGCTCAGCACAGCTTCAGCTGTAACTGTCTAGTTTACATCAGCCAAGCTTACTGATAAAAACCCCTCAGCATTAGCCTTGCATTATTGTTCTGTAGTACAGGAAACCCATTGTGCTCTGTATTAGATATCCCAGGCCATTCCCTACAGCAGTCATCTGGGCATTTCCCTGGAGAAGAAATGCAAGATTATTTCTTGCAGCATTTTTCATTTTCATTGCCCAGTCTAGTTTTATGGGACCCAAAAGATGGGTATTTCCACCACAACTCCTCCTGGGAAACTATTCTATTTAAATAAACTATTGCTGTTGGGGTTTTGTTCCCGGTACACAGCCGAAGTGATCTTTTCCCCTCCTTACTTTCACTCCATTACTTTTACTCCAACAAACCATTGACATGTGAAAGTACATTAAATGAAGACATTTTTTCCCTAAATACTCCAGTTACACACAATCAAGAGTTCACCAGATCGAAAATGCTAATCCTGACTTCATTCTTAGCACTGGAAACAGAAGCTTGTATTAGCCAACAGAAAGTTGACTTCAATTGTAACAAAAAAACATCTTTCTCTAGCACAGTCACAACTAGTTTGGGGTGTTTTGCTTTGTTTTGTTTCTATTTTCTTTTAAAATTCATAAGAGTTGTGAAAAGCACTGGACTACACTCTCCAGAGACTGGTGCTTTCATTTGCTGCAGAGAAGCTGTTCAGAGCAGCAGAATGCTGTGCCCATTAACCTCTGCACACTGGTATCACCTGCAAAGCTCACAATGAAGTGGTACAACTGCTTTCAGCAGCCAAACACTGCTACTCGCAGATGTTACCAGGAAGGGGGTTGATCATTCATTTGTTGCCCTGTTACCTCTCTGGCAAACAGTGGACACGTTTGTTCACACAGCTGCATCTTGGAAATGTTGAGAGTTACAGCTCATTTCAGGCCTGTTCCATGTCTGAGGAGCACACTTAGTGCAATAAATGAGTGATACTTATAATCTAGGAAACAGAGAAAAAAAAAAAAAAAAACAACCAAAATTCAATTCTGTCAGAGGACCAAACTGCATTTTGTGCTAATTCACTCAAATACTCTTGAAACTGAACTAATTTCAGTGGACTGGGTATTAAATTTCATTCACAACAGTTGATTAGACACATCCTAGGAAAGACAGGTAGGTCAAGAGGCAGAGCTACACACTCACTCGCTTTGGTGAATATCAAGCTGGAATCTCTGAAAGCTATCGAGGCAAGTAAAACTTGACAGCTCAGTATTGGACTGCAGCTAGACAGGTTTACATCCATAGAGGTAAAGAAGAAAATCCTAGAAGTTCATAGAATCATAGAATATCTTGAGTTGGAAGTGACTCATAAGAATTATTGAGTCCAGCTCCCAAGTTCGGTTCAAGAGAAACTAGTTTCTGAAGTTCAAAGACAAATACACAGCTTGTATCAATCTGCTGCTTAAAAAACACCCAGGTACTCTTTTGCTTATACTTTTGGATTTAAGAACAACTCAAATATACTCTAAGATCTCTTTTTCCATAACTAAAGCAATTTCAAACCTCTGCAGTTCTCTGTAAGTTTTCCCACTTACGGCACAGTCTTAGTTGCTCAAGACAGCAGAAAATTTCCCACGTTTGGAAAGCCCAGTCAGGCCAAGAGGCTGGTGCAGGGCTGTCAGGGCAGCCCTGTTATCAGGTAGAGTTAAGCAGACTTCAGTCTGACAGAAGCAACAGGGTTGAAAAAGGGCAGCAAAGTTCTATCACACCAAACTCGCTTTTCATGAGCCGTCTCAGCTGCTTTCAAGAGGCTCTTTCTGGCAACACACTCCACGAGCCACCACGTGGGTGTCTGTCACCAGAAGCTATGCCTGCACAGGCTGCATCACCCAGGCAATCGCCCACTGACAGCCACACTTCAGCAAGCCAAATATCCCTCCCAGCTTTGCCGGGCTTGCAAAGCCCTCCACTGGCTGCGGCAAGTAAACAGATTTGGTTTCATCTTCGGCGCTGTCAAACAAGGCAGACCAGAAGCAGATGCTCTTTGCCTCCATCCACAGAAGACATAACCCCGGTGTGACTCATCCCGGCGAGGCCACCTCGTCAAACGCAGCGCAGTGCCTGCAGTGCTGCCACAGAAAAGTGCTCTCCCAAAGCAGGAAAACAAGCAGAAGGAAAAAATGCAATTTAATGCCAGGAAATCAAGAAGTCAGTCAACATCAAGTGATGAGCCTGTCTTTACAAGTGACTCTGAAAACCTCTGTGAAGGCCCAGACACTGTAATTTATTACTTACCCAGACTAACATTTGATGATGCTACTGCCATATATCTTTCCTCTCACCACTCAGTGAGTGAAGTCTCGCAGTTGTTGGAAGGGATGGCCCATTTCCAAACACAACTGCTATTTAAATCATTAAAAATTATGCCTGGCCTGTAAAACAATATTCAAAACCACTGACTAAAGAATAAAGGTTGATTTTGTTTGATAATCTTATTAACAGAAGTAATCATAACAACTAACTCTGGATATAAAGTTTACCACACACGAATTTTGAGCAGGCTAATCCCTATGGAAGCTTTTCTTCTGCTTCTACTTGTATCATGCTTTACTTCCCTCCCCCCAGCCTTTTTTTTTTTCTTAAAGAGAACAACCTACTTTAGGAGAACATTACTGATAGAGCATCTTCTGCTTTAAGCAAGACAGGAACTTCCCTAATCAGAAGCCTCTCTTGGGATGTAACAGTGTTCATTCAAGACCATCATATCTGTTTACTGGGTTTTTTCCCTTAGATCAACCACCTGATCAGTGTATTTTGCGAAACCTGCAAAAAGTGTATTTATGCAAACTTCTTCAGTAAAAGAATTTTCAGTTTCTTATGTTTATTGCAACACAAATATTCTTCTGCTGTTAGGCACATAAGTAACCAAAAAATCAACCTTGACATGTTCTGCACAGATCAAGAAGACATCGAAAATAGATTTCATATATTCTATTCCTCTGAAACCACCATATGCCAAGCACAGCCCCAGACCCAAGAGTGAGATCACACCCACTTGGACAGTCAGTACAGCAATGGATTACATGAACCTGCAATTACCCAAATCAGCTAAAGATTTTGGACAAGTCGGTTTGCAGTATAACGTTTCCAGAACTGAAGCAGTACGACTTGAATCTTTAAATGAGTTCATACAGGCTCTAAGGACTTTCCAAATGCATGAAAAAAACCCACCTAAAAAGAGGTAAAAATCCAGATGAACACAAATAATTGCTGCAGTTAACTCTGCACACAGCACAGACACATTAGTTAAGATGACTGTATTTTGTCCTGTTACAAGAACAGTTATTCCACTTGATACATAAATTATCAGTGTGCACATACATCTGGTGCTGACAAAAAAGAGGCAAAATTTACTATTTCCATGATGTATTGCAGCACCCCCAAAACTGAAACAAACTATTTTTAAGCACTCATCATCTAAATTCATTAAAAAACAGGCCTGGTTTTATCTTCAAGAGTTTTGATTATAAACAAACAAGTAACTCGGAAATCAATTTCGGATAACAAGGAATCCATCTGTTTTAAAATTTAAGAAAGGCTGCCACCAAAGTGCACTGGTTTTGTTGCTGAGGTAATGTCTACAGATTAATTCAGAGCCTTATTGTGTCCAATGCTGAAGGCAGTACACACGTGCCTCCTCTGAAGAATTTTAAGAAATTATTAGCTAACTAATCTGAATCATTAGATTAATCCATTAAGCACTCAAAACAACAGATTACATGTATTTAGATTTTATTTCAACTTAAATCGGTGATTTTTAACTTAAATTCTGCATATTGAAACCATCTGTCCTTCACAGGCTACAGGCCATGCTGATGGAAAAAACAGATCCATCGATTAGAAACCGAATATGAACAAAGAAAGCCAGGAAAATTAAAACTTTTGTGAAAAGAAGTTTTCCAAAGAAAATGTCAACATGGAACAGAGAGCTAGAAAGCAGGACACTAGAGGAGAAAGTTATACCAGCTCTTCCTCGGGCCAGAGAAGTTTTGCACCCACTCATCATTTCAGTTGTTCAGGAAGCAACTGCTGATGCAACTACCCCAAAACCTTTTAGAGACATCCAAGTCTAATTAATTTGCTGAACATTTAATATACAAGAAAACAAGTAGTTTGAAGGAAATCAAGAGCAAGTCATTACTCCCCCCATTCCCTTCGTCTCCACTCCTAACCCTACCTAGGAATCGATTTTGCAAAAGACTTGACCAACTGGTAAGTGAGCTCTTGGGAGGGGACACACATTAAAGGAACAACCACGAAGGAGGCCGAGAGAAAGCCTGGCTCCCAAGTTTCACCCGGTGATCCTTTCCACTGCACAACAATAAGAGGTTCCCACCCCATGAACTTTGGAAGTTTCCCAACTGCTGGAGACATTTACTCCACCAGCAGCAAGCACTGCCTACGCCAAGAGCTACTCTGTTGCATTCTCCTTGGCACACAATTGCTTTTTCTTTCTATAAAGCAGCCAGGCAAATTACACATCAAATGATAATTCACCTTTGAACTACTTAAGGAGTCGAGTCACAATAGAGTGCAAAGAGCAAATGTCACGCGAGGAAGGCGGTTGAACTGGCACCGGCTGTTCCCTGCTCAACTGCTGAGGTACCACCAACTACAGCCTCAGCAGCTGCCTGTGCCAAAGCAACCCCACAGCATGAGTACAGTCAAACTGCAGCTTCCAACAATGCCTGTCAGCTAGAAGAGCTGAGATCTGATGACTGTTCCATTACAAAAAAATTGTCTCAAAAAAAAAAACAACAAACCCTTCACAGGCACACAAGAAGTAAATTGCCATCTTGCAAGTGCTCACATAACCCACCAGCTTCACTCCTTGTATTTAGCAATGAAATCAAGGGAAAGCACATAGACATTTATAATGCTTAAAAAAAAAGAGGTTACAAGTACATACAGCAGCCTCTTTTATAGAGGTGAGAACTCAATAGCAATTCCTCTCCCCATTCACCCAGCACTGAACCTTATGTGAAGTCCACTTTGAAATCCATCTTTAACCTCTGAAGAAGCAGCCTGATGAAGAAACTGGCTTTTTTCACTAAAGCAACATGTTACATTTGGTTTCTATCACCTATTTTTGATGATTTCCACACAGAGAAAGAGACAAGTATCAAGGATAAATGATCTAATTCAAGGAATTTGGACACATGAGCTCTCTGGATTATTCCATGCCAATGAGTTTCTGAACCAGCTGAAAGAGTATCTCACTTTCCACTACATTTCCCAAATGCTATATGCAAACACTGATCACAACAACGTTGACAGACACATACATGCCTGCAAAGTGATTCCTCGTACAAAACATTAAAGGCTTCTATAGCTGACAAAGAATAATTTTAAACCAGGTTACAACAGACATATTGGAAAGCTATGACACTTGGGTAAAATGGAACCAAGAGAGTTGAGGTTTTTTAGGTTAAGCTCTTTCCAATATTCAACATATACTCCTGCCAAAGTTCCACCACACAAGTTGAATAGCTAAAACATTACAAAAAGGAAAAAAAACACCATTTATGCAAAATACACACTCTGTAACATACTCCCTAAAAAACATACATATCACCTAAAAAATCCACTGAACTAAGGCAAGTGTCCATTTTCTTTCAGTTAAAAACTACTACAACATCTAAATTACCACTGTTAAAACCCCTCCACCTCTCACACAGTTGCAACAATTCTCCTCTAAGTACTGACCACAAAATGAAGGAGAGATTTCCTACTTCATTTGAAGGGACAGATCCAATACAAAGACTTTTGGTATCAGTGGGACAAGAAGAAACAGAAACAAAGTGAGCTAAGGACATGAAGGGGAAAGTTCCTTGAGGATTCAAAGGAAGGAAGAAGTCTCTTGTGAATATGCACGTATTTTGCAGAGAGGAAAGGGAACTTTGGAATCATGGAATGGGTTGGGTTGGAAGGTACCTTAAAAACCATCCTGTTCCAACCCCCCTGCCATGGGCAGGGACACATTCCGCTAAACCAGGTCGCTCCATGCCCCATCCAACATGGCCTTGAACAATTCCAGGGATGGGGCATCCACAGCTTCTCTGGGAAACCTGTGCCAGGGCCAAAAGCCAAGGTACAAGAGCCTCTTGGAGAGCAGAATCTGATGTGATGGCACAACCTTTAGACAAGCACCGAGGCAAGTGCCTCCTATTCTATCCTAAAAATGCAGGGCCCAGGATGTGCACAACAAAATGCACAGTCCGTGCTTTGATCCAGGGCATAGTATTTTGAAGACCCCAGGATTTTATGACAACGAGTATCTGATTACTGTTTCTAGGGAGTGTAACAATCTCATCTAGACTTCCTTAGTCTTAGCCATGTTTTGCTAAATACACAGGAAGCAGAAGGGGCAGCACGTTGTCAACTGCTTTTGACAACGCAACAGAAATGCCCATAAGGAGCATATGAACCTGTCACAAAAACTGTGAGAAAAAGAACACCAAAAATATCCACTTGTCATCAACAGGAAAACACAAGGAAAAAAAAGAAAAAAAACAGGATGGGGTGGTTTTGCAATGCAAGACACACAGAAGGCTATGCCTGAGCATGTACCAGAGCCTGGAAACAAATTTAACAGGACACATTTCTAACTAAGATTAGAGTCACTTCTATAAGGGCATGAGATGTAAAGAGAAAAACGTGAACTGATAGGGTAGAGATGTGAAGGGGTTGTATATGAAAGGCTGGAAAAACAACAAATGCAGACAGAAAATCTGGGAAGAATGAATGAAGAGGGAAGTTAATGACATCCCCGTGCAAGTCGATCGATGCTACCTATTGGTGTCCTCAGCTATTTCTCCTCCACTCTTATGTTGGTAATGACAACTGGTCTTATTTTCTCTCCTGTATGTTTATGTTTAGGTGCTTTCAAAGGCACAAATAGAGAAACATAACATATAGAAAAAAGAGGAAAAAAATAGTTTTATGTGATTTCAACTGAATATCTGAGAACTTTAAAGAGCATGCACTGACAGTCGAAATCAGTAGTTAGGGCCAGAAGAAAACCTGGTGGCTTTTCAAATTCATTTTATATTTGTCTATAGTATATAAAAGTTTTTAATAGCAACAAGTAGCTCGCACTGCCTATGAAAGCACAGAATGTAATTCTTTATTTTCACTGACAGTTTAAAAGCAGACTGCAAAGCACCAAAGTTAAAAGTTTGGCAGAAAGCTGTTTCAAGGCAATATAACACCAAGGATATTTCTGGATGTATAAAATCTCAGGTTTCCAGAAGAGAGTTAAAAGCAGTTTCTGCTGATGTACCAAAGCCTATATAAAGTTTGCAGCATTATATACAAAAGACATACTGTTTAAAATTTATTTTCCCTTTCGTGAGTAAATATCCACTTACAAAGTGAGGGGAAAACACCATGCAGTAGACAAACACTGGAAATCCTTCACAAACATTTACATTTGTCCTTGCCACACATCCCAGAAGGCCCAGCGAGAGAGAAGCCAGGTAAACTTTCAGAAATAACAGTGAGTACTACCTGACCCTCTGAAGAGGGATATTTATTTCCAGAAATAAAGGTTTTAGTAAAAACAGAAAAAGAAACAAACCCTCTTTTTTAACAGTTAAAACAAAACGCCTTGGCAGTCATACAAATGGCTCGGCTCAAAACAAACCACTGTGGTAAAAATTCCTGTAACCATATGGGATATCTATCAAAATAATGCATTCTGCAGAACTGATAAGAATAAGGAATGACCCAGCTTGACTGTCACAGATTGTTCTTCCTGGCAGGAGGCTCGAAACAATCCTTTTTGTTTAAACACTATTTTTATAACTCTTAACACCTTGTTTTAGAAAACAAGAATATATCCACAAAGTAAAGGTACGTTTTAAAACGGACCGGGTTTATACACTGCAGTTAAAAAAACAAACAAACAAACAAACAAACAGGAACCCAGCGATATCGCCTGTGTTGCCTCCTTTGTTTTGCTGTTTTCCATTCTTTACGTTCTTTCTCACCTACTTGTGCTCTCAAACAGGCTCAAAGTGATGCAAATTCCCCCGGACTCCCGGGAATTTCGGCAGGCGACATCATCAGGTGAAATCCAGCCTTAGTCAACTCCACTTCCTGACCACGTCTAAGATGGAGCGCGCAGCCCCGATGAATCAACCAGGAGCTGCTTTACACATTATTCACTCGCCCCTACAACCTCCCTCAAAGTTCTCCGCAGCACCACGAAGGGAGGGGAAAAAAACCCTCCACTTCCCTCCCTTCTGTTACTTCCCTACGAGACGCGAACTTCCCAAAAACAAACTGCGCTGGTGGAAAACGAGGGCGCGGGCGGAACACAACGCGCCGCTCGGCCGGGCTCTCCGCGGCTGGAAGCGCTCATCCCAGGGCCCGCGGGAGCCCAAGGCAAGGATCCCGGATCTCCGGACCAGTGGATCGCTGGATCCCATCCCTGCCAGCACCGCCCGCCCCAGCGCCGGGCAGGGCCGCTGCCGCCCTGCCCTTCCCGCAGCACCGCCAGGCCGCTGCCCGGGACAGGGGCAGCCGGGTGCGCAACAAAGGCTTTTCCATCCCCGTTCCCAGCCCCACACACACACACCCCCACACCGGTCCCCCGGCACGTACCGGATCGCGGCGCTGGCGGGGGCGCGGCGGGGCTCATTCCGCCGGGGCGCGCAGGGTGTGACGGTCACCGGCGCCCCGCGGGGGGCGAAGGCGGCGAGCCCGGGCGGCGGCGGAGCCGCATCGCTGCCCTGCCCGCTCCCCGCTGCTCCCCGCTGGCCCCGTCCCGTCCCTGCCCCGCTCTCGGCACCTCCCGGCTCCCGCCCGGCCCCGCTCCCGCTCCCGCCGCACTTCCGGGAGGGAGCGGTCACGCGGCGCCGCTTCCATCCGGGAAGGCGCGCGGGGCGGGGCGGGAAGAGCCGGGCGGAGCCGGGCCGGGCCGGGCCGGGCTGTGGGGTGGGCGCTCCCGGGACGGGGGCGCGGCGGGGCGTTTGGGGAAAGTGGCTCCCCCCTCAAGCGCATGGCGCAGGATTGAATCCAGACGGTTCTGGAATATCTCCTGTGAGGGAGACTCCGCACCCTCTCTGGGCAGTCTGTTCCAGTGCACGATCACTCTCACGTTCACTCCATCCCGTGTTCAGGTGGAACTTCCCGTGCCTCAGTTTCTGCCTCGCGTCCGTCCGGAGGGATGGAGCACCTCTCCTGAGGTGCTGAGGGAAAGGGATTGTTGCCCTCTTCTCTACCTCCCCTCACAGTGGTCAGGGGGGATCCCCTGAAGCAGCTGTCTGGTCATTACCCCAATTGCCGGAAAGGTTCACCCTCTGGGGCAGATTTGGGGCTTCTGAGGACTCGTTAGTTAGTTAGAATTTTGGGTTTCAGATAATGTCAACCTAAAATTGACACTTGTGAGCCTCACCTGCCCTCTGGGCTCAACAAGAACCAGCCCTTGGTGGCTGCTCCCCGACTTACAGGGCTGGTGTTGGGTTCTCAGCCTCTCACCTGGTGCACAGATCTGCTCCTGGCTGGCACAGCCATGAGCTGCGAGCCCTTTGCCCCTGACCAGGGCTCTTCTGCTCTCACCACACATGTTCACCACCCAGCAGTTCTGAGAGCTGTCGGTCGGATTGGTTTCCTTTAGATACAGGTGAATTTCTCTACGTCATTGACACATCTTCCTAATTGCTTCTAAAAATAAATGGCGTGATAATTTGTAAACTGCATATACAGTACTGCAAACTTCCCTGTGGGGAGTTGGAAATAAAACTTAAGCAGTATGTTTTACTTCGTTTTTCAAACAAATGGGACTCTAAAGAAAACATCCTCTATGGACACAATTAAGACTCAGCGACACCTTAATTGCTTCTCTTGAGAATGAGCATTAAGAATACATACACACAGCATTGTGCTGTGTAAGGATACCCAGGCTAGCAAGGTCTCAAGATCAATACAACTGCATTAGTGAGGCACAGAGCCCTGGATAATTCATCCTGCAGAGAAAAACTGCACTGACAGGGCCATACTGCCTTTGGTAGTGCTAGTTCTCTCAGAACTATTTCAGGAACCTGTCTAGCATTGCACTGTATTTTCAGATGTCTCAGCATTTTTTGTTTGCTTGGAGTCTTTGTCATACCAGGATACAGTTTTACAGCCACAACCAGAACTTACTCCATTTAGAAAGCCGAGTGAGTGCCAGGAGGACCAGATTGTTACCTTTTATATGGCCCATGACTTAGAAGAAAACACAGTATACATTTGTTGTTTGTATCAGACACAGGTAGAACACAGCATATAGGAATTTTTGGTTTTATCAGTGCTCGAGACACTTGCAACTGGGAAGTGAAAGATATCCACTCTTTCACAGGGCAGAATTCAGTCACCCCTAATGGAAATCAGGAGTGGATTCCTAATGGTAGCTGAGTAGTCTGACATGGAAATCTCAGGATTTAACTAGACTAACTTAGCACATAGGAAAAAAACCAGTAAGCCAAGTGAATATTTGTATGTAGTAATCATCATTTCCCTTAAATCCTGCTGTAGAGAATATCTGCAAAGATGGATCATTAACAGAAGTTGAGGAAAACCTGCATATTTGTCAACAAACAAAAGGTGAGAGATTACAGCTCATACACCCCTTGGGCTGAAAAGTCCTTTTGCTCATCCTCACCTATACAATATTCTGGTGTGCCACAGAGGGGTGTGTAAGTGGTTGCTGAGCAAAGTAACTCCAGATCTGGAGTCTCCAGTTGGTTTTAACCAAAGTTTAACTTATTTTCCTGTGCTTTTTATCCACTGCTCAGTCCTATTCCTTGCTATTACCCCTTAGATTTCCATTTTTGTCCCCTCTCAGTGCTGAATTAAAGCACACCATATAGTACTGGCCTCTTGTGTAATGTTAAGGCAAAGTAGTGTAGCGTCAGGATGCATTGGTGTTATTTGCATTATGGCAGCACTTAGTGGGTCAGCTGAGATAAGTGAGTTTGTAATCTAATTAAGTTAGGACAGAAAATAGTAGAGAAAAACAAGACAGGGTGAAATGATTAAGTACACTTCCAGAACACAGATTCTGTCAGAGAGAGATGAAGAGAAGGACAAAACCTTCCTGGGTCCAGAGTGAATGCCTTAGATCATACTTCCTCAGCCAAGACAGGAGGTCCCATAGGAATATGCTCTTACAATATACAACACTTTCTGGCAGAAACTTGGTGGGTTTTGTACTGTTCAAAGTATGGAAAGAGACTATGTTATTTTATTGTCCTAAATAAAGCCTAATACTAAATATATTTAGTTTTCAAGTTATAGCAAGGGAAATTATATTTCTAAAGAAACCTCAGCATAGTACTATGGCTGCTGTAGTTGCTGTTTTTAATTGTTCACACAGGCAGTAGTACTAACTCCTCTACTTAGACTGCTTATCACTTCTCATTATGAAAAAGACCTCATTGCACATAAACGTGTAGGGGGAAGGGTTGTTTAATGTGTGAGACTTGTAGACACGTCATGATTGCAGCAGGGAACATGAACTTGGAAGCAGTAGCAGGTGTCAGTGATCAAAGTCAGAAGAAGAAATCCACTGTTGTAGAAGTTCTTTCCTCCCAGGTTCCACTGGGACAGAGCAATGTTTCCACTGCACTGTGGGGGTACCATCCTTCATTATGAAGTCCTTACATTTAGAATAGAATAGAATAAACATTTCAGTTGCGAAGGTACCTACAGTGATTATCTAATCCAACTGATGATATTCCTTTACTACAATCAGTCTGGATCCCTTCTTAAAGGCTGTTTTGAACAAGCTACCTAACAGTTCTTAGAGGTTTCTTTATAGAATAATTTTGCTTAGGAATGCTCCTAAAAAGATTAAGTAAGCATGTTAACATATACAAGGATTAGTATTTGGAGATTTTAAGTGCTCCAGTCTGGGCAGCCAACACAGTGATCCCAGAGCGATCAAATTTCGGGCTGTTGGGACTTTCACCTTAGATAAACCCTTCAAAATACAAATTCTGTCCGCTGTAATATTAAACATCACATTTCCTGTGCTTCTATTTGAAATAGAGAATGTATTCTAGGTTATTGATGAGATTTCTTCATCCTTGCTTTGTGATATGAGATGAATTGAATTAAGCTGCTGCATATGATGATATTAAGCCCCAGAGCATGTAAAATAGATTGTTTTCAGCATTAATCCCACAGATTTAAGGGAGGTAGTTGCATATGTAAATATGAAATGAAGTTATGAGTAGAAGCTATTCTCTACCCAATAATTTCAATGAAATTATATATCCTAATTAAAGATTCATTATAAGCCTCTCTGTCATCTTTCTGGTGAAAGAAGACATTATACACACACATGCAAGCACATTCCTGCAGTGTGTTTTCAAGAATCACAACAGGATTATATCACTAAAATAAACTTTTTTGAAAGAAATTAAAGACAAGAATATTAATTTCATCTATTTTTCTAATCAGTATGATTATTTTTATTGACACATTCTAGAAAAAACAGTGGCAAATAACTCAAGAGTGCTAGTGTCACAAGCTTTCATTTTTCTTTTCCAGTCTGTTGTCCAAATGAGAGCACTTTCTGGAGGAATAATGATAAATCTGTAACATCTTATTTTATTTTGCCCTATTTAGTTTTAACAGAGCCAGCAGACAACATTGCAAATGTACTGCCAAGATGTATGGGTGGCTTTGCATTAAGTAAATGCAGAGGCAGATCTGGCTGATATGAGTCAAAATTTCTTGGGCAGTTTTAAAAGAGTATAAAATTTCAGCAGGGAAGTTTTGAGTCTTTTCATAATACAGTGGCTTCAGAATTTGAATTGCCTTTTGGAATTTAAAGTTCCAGGGTATTAGGGAATACCCAATTTAGACTGAACTTTCCCCTTAACTCCTTTTTGTATTTTCCTTCTAGATTTTCTTCCTGAAAAAGGAAAACAATAAAACCCGTTAAGTTGCAACAAACAACTAATTCCTCAGATGGTAGAGATACAGCTCTAAAGTTGTTCAAGAATGTTTCAACAGAATGGGCCTTCACTTGAAAAGGTCAGTGTTTTGAAACCAGCACTCTTCACTGTGAAATATATGCTAGTTTTGGCAGAAAGGTTTTAGCTAAGATGCAGTTTCTTCTTAGAGAGGAGGGTGAGTTTATTGTAGGAATAAACAGTGTTCTAGTGGCTGCAGCTCAGAGCCTGCCAATGGTGGGTGAGTCAGTCAAGTCTGTTTTTCCTGATTCAGTGTGAGTTTCGATCTGTCTTTCACACCAGAGATAAAAACAACCAAGCTACTGGCTGATATGCAATTAGAGTCTTCTCTGTTTACACTTTGTATAAACAAACACTAGTTTTAGCAGATACTTGAACTTGGGACTTCCAAACTTTGCCTGAGCTCAGCAGTTGTTGGTTGAGATTTTCCCTTTCTTCTTTCATTAAAAACAAATAAATAAACACTGAAAAGATTTTCGGGCCAAAGGTGAAAACACTTAAGTTTTCTAACTTTCACAAAGAAAGGAAAACATTTTCCACATAGTTTTACTCAGTTTTTCAACACATTTTATTTCAAGGGATGCTTACATGTTAGTAGTGTTAAAAAGAATTATTAAATAGAATTTCTCTTTGTATTGTCATGCTCCTTTCTCTCAGTTTTTCTGTGTTTACTCTATTCACTGTTATGCCCTAAAATAGATCGTAAGGACTTCAAAGCAGGTATCCTACCTTCCTGTGGATATTTCTTTAATGCATAATGGCTGAAAACTTACTGCAGACTGGTTGCAGCACTAAATGACAGTAATTTTTCTGCAGAATATCGAGCTGCAAATCACTGCCCATCTTTGGTTACTACCTCCTCAGTATTGTCTAAATGTTATCACCAGTTTCTTGTAAAAAAAAAATTCACGTTTCTTTCAGTCATTCACCCAGACAAATCTGCTGATTTTTCACTTATTTTTCCATCCTGCAAACTTAAGTTGAATTCAATCATATTTGCTAGAACTCCACAACTGTGACTGTATAACCATGTGCTGTGTCTCAGGGTCTTTCTCCTTCCCTCTCCCTTCACTGTCATTGCAGGGTCACAAATCATATGGCAAACCAGGGGGGTATTATTTGTACTTGATAAGACATAAACCTGACAGGCACTACTGCTAACACTGGATGTGGTAATTTTTTTCTAATAGTTTCATGTAGGAAAGATGATTTTTTTTTTTTTAGTGAATTTAATAGATCCTTTTTGAATCTTGCTAAAGGATGAGTTTTTTGCAAATTAACATTCCTCTCCTTTTCCTCAAGAAAAGTAAAATCAAAGACTGTGTTTTTGAATGTAATGCCAAATCTTTCCTTGTCTACTCCCTTCTACTCTCCAAAAAAACATTGAAACACAGAGTGGCTTCCATTCTACAGACTTCAGAGAGTGTAGAAACTTGTTTTTATACCAGAAAGCAACAATAAAGAGCAAATTTTGCTTTGTGGCTTATACTCATAAATTTGACAGTGAAGCCAAAGGCATACTCTTTTCCTCATTTCAATACCAAGTGGCTTTTAAAATGCCTTTAAAAGTAATTTTCAGAGAGCGAAGAACAAGCATGAAGTTCTGAATTTTATGTAGCCCACAAACATCATCATTTATAAAGGGAGATAAACCCAGCATCTGAACACGATTTCGCTCAGAGAGCACGCAAATAGACTTTCAGAAGCATCAACAAATTCTTCACTGAATGAAGATCAAGTTGCTGAGGCACATTTAGAGAAGGAAAACACACACCTCAATTCAGTCCCTGAGGAAGACAAGTTGTTTTCAGCTTTATTACCCTTTTTTGTTTTGAGATTCTGTGCTATTGCCTCTTGAAACATCCTCCTGCTTCCTAACTGATAAACAAAATCCTTAATCATGCTACTCACAAGAGCACTTTTTAACATTAATATTCTCCCAATTCTCTTGAGTTTCACGACAGGACTTGGCTCAGTTGTCTCTCTGCGTAGTGAGAAAACCAATATTCCTTCTAACGGAGCATTTTATAGGACTGAGCTCTTTTGTCATACTTTGCAAACCTAACATGTTTAGCATGGAACACTAAATACTTAACTTTTAATAATTCAAATAAACCAGTGCTGTCATTTCAGTGAATGCCTATTTTTATACCTGCCAAATGTGCAAAACAGATAACTGGATGTTTACTGATGGTTGCATGATTAGTATAATTTAGCCATGGATTTATGAGTCACACATGCAATTGCCTATTTCGTTCAGTTCTGCACATTGCACAAAAAATATTGTAATTTTTAATTCTTTTTTTTCCCATATATTGCAGGGTTTTTGTAGGAAATAATGGAAAAAATTGATTTGACGAGAAATATTGAATTGAAAGCTCATGCTTTTATGTTTTATACATGAGTTGACCTCTGTTAATTCAGAAGGTTAATTAACCCCTAATGAAACATGTTTTTACTATGTATATGAAACAGCATTTTTGTTTGACCATACGTTGTTTTTCTTCTTTTTTTTCTCTTTTTTTTTTTTTTTTTTTTTTTTTTTTTTTTTTTTTTTTTTTTTTTTTTTTTTTTTTTTTTTTTTTTTTTTTTTTTTTTTTTTTTTTTTTTTTTTTTTTTTTTTTTTTTTTTTTTTTTTTTTTTTTTTTTTTTTTGTTGTTTTTTGTTTGTTTGTTTTTTGTTTTCCCTGAGAAGTGAAAGCATTCCACTGGCTGGGGTTTTTTCTAATTTTTCCATTTCACCATCCCCCCAAATCCTATAATTTACCCAGATTTATTCACCACCTTTATCTATAATTGATCTGGTCATAAGGTCTTAATAAAGTTTAAGTAGTTAAAATGTAAGAATGTGGCTATCCTCCAAAAAAGTTAATTTTAAAGTGTGCTGAACCATGCACACTAGATAATAAGCAATATTAGAGATATATGCATGTAACAATATATGTGTATAATAGTAATCAAAATAACATAACCTGTATGAGTTTCTATTGGAAAATCTCCTAAGCAGAATGACTCCTTAACTTTGCTGAAAAGACAGAGTGTCACTGATTTTCATCTCTAAGAAGTGTTGGATATTTGTATAAGACATTCACCCTTCATTATGAATAGAAGTGAGGATAAATAGCATATTCTAAATACCAGGAAAAAACCCCAAACACCTTTCAGGATTATTGGAAGGATCCCAGTACAAATGTTAAATTCTAAGCTGAGAACACAGAACAGCCACGTGATTATTTCTAACAGAGTTATGCTTGATATTTGAAATTTTGATGAAGCGAACCTTTTCATTTTAAGAGAATACAGGTGTTTCTTACCCTTTTTTTTTTTTTTTTTTTTTTGGCATATATTTAGATTTCACACCTTTTGCATAGCAGTATGTGCTGTGACTACTGCAGTTCTCCTTAGCACAGATTTTTTACTGTTGATGTTTTCATCTAATTCATTTCTCCTTGCTGGCAAGCATTTAGATGTCTCCAGACATATTATGATTCATAAGATGAATAACTTCCTCTTGCTGTGGGATTCAGGAGACCAGCATGGAAGTATCCTATTCCTAGAGCAAAAGCTCAGATGAATAATGTAGGATGATGAGAGTATCACTCAGTGAGGGACTTATTCCGGGGAGTCTCTTCGGCAGCTTAAAACTGTTGGTCAGGAAAAGGTAGATTAAGGCAGATAATGGTCTTCTGAGTCAGATTTTCTCTGGCATAAGAAATATATAGTGGTGAAACAGCGTTGGAATCGTTTTGCAATACTGCACTTGGATGCAAACTTCATTTGAGATTTTAGCTTTCAACTGCTTTGCCAAATTTACGTAACACAACTGTTAATTAGGGTAGAAAATTAAACAGCAAAATTCTTACACACATTGCACTTAGACAAGGTCAAAATCCCATTTTTATCAAAAGGTTAAAGTAGCTTTTTTTTTTTTTTTAAGCAGTTTATTGACACCACTGATTTGGAAAGATGTGGTATTTTCAGTAATTATTACGTCATGATACAGTATATTTGCATATGGGTTCATTCTGTATCTCTTCATTAAAAAATGGTTTTCCCATATATATATATACATGTATATATTAAAAGCCCAATTTTTTTGTAACCTGAATTTGAGCTGCCTAATTGCTTTCAACTCTTTCTTGTTCTATACTTTGAATACCTAAAATTAAATACTTGAGGTTTAGAATATGATCTTTCATTGTAGCTGTTTTATACCTGAGTATCTCTATTGAATTGAACAGAATTATATATAGTGGTAAAGAAGCTGATTCAGTATTGGTCACATACAAAAATCAGGAATTAACTTTAGAACAACATCAGCATATTGTGTTTAAATTCATAAAACATAAATAAGAGCTCCCTAGTGAGTCTTGTTGAAAAAGACCATATAGGTACCAAATCAGACAGGTATCTTGCATTTCAATTGTTCAATAATTAAGAATTGGAATGTCCTTCAAATTTTAGTATTTCAAGGTGTTTATATAAGCCTATGGAGTCGCTAATTAAAAAGGAAGATGTTAAATATGATCATCCTGGTTATCTACCTTGAACTACCCTTAAGTGCCAGCAAAAACTTGAAGTGTGTTGTCCTAAAGCCATTGACAACCATGGCTGCAACTCCAAAAAATGTGTTTTAAGAACACCGGTGTCAGATTTGTCATCTAAAACACTTGTTTGGCCCTGCAAGTTCTGAGATAACGGAAGATGAGAGCAGCATCTCTTCAGAATGAGGAGATTCACAGGAAGCCATGATCTCATAGACAGAGAAGAGCTTGAGGCTTTGCTCTGAGTCATCTCTCCCTAATGGCAGTTTTAAGGTCACTCTTGAATACGATCAGTTTGTTTTGGAGACAAGAAACAATACCTGGCAAGAAAGAAATGGAGATCAATTGACACAATACAAGACTGGAGCTCAGTTAATGAAAGTGCCTTCGAAATACTTTTAATTTGTAGCTTTGGTGTTCTGTTGTTGTAGAAATCGAAGTTTTCATCCGCTACTTTAGAAAGGAATCTGAATTCCATAACATCTGGCCGGGGTATGATTTAGTTTTAGTACTTCAGTCAGTCTTCATTGACAAAGCTTCATTACTGAGATTCGTTTCTTAGTCTTTATTTCAAAAATTTTATGCAAGGAAGAGATCTATCACATATGTTAATTCCTTGGAGTCACAGGCTAACTCAGAGACCAGAACAGAGAGGGAAATTTTGTGTTCATGTGATAGCTTTGGCAGAACAGCTGCATAGAAAGTGAGGAAAAATAAATGTCTGTTCAAATAACTTCCACAGGTGTTCCTGAGAAAACAGAAAGCCTAAATGAGACCTAGAGCTCATGGCAAGACTATTTCACCAGGTGTACTCTATGTGTCCACACGTGCAGTTAAAGAACATTTTTAGGCAGTGAAGGCAAACCATTGGTTTAGGAGGAAGTTCAGTATCCAGAGAATTTTGAGTTGGTGCCAGAATAAATACTATGTATTTTTTAATGTTTTAAGTAAAGGTTTGCCACATGGTTTGAAGAAACACGTGCTTATCCATCTGCAAAAAGCCAGCTAGCTGTCCAGGAAGCAGTTCTATTGTAAAGAGTCTCCTCCTGCCTTTCAGGGAAATATCTAAGTTCTCACTTTCTGATGTGGAACAGAAGGATTCACACCCTCTGAATACTTCCAGCTACAGTTTTCTAGACATGTTGTCCTATTTAAACTCACTGTATGACGTCCCTGCCTTCTACTCCTGAGAGCTCAGAGCTCCCTTCTTCAGGCCAAGGAGGGACTGTTAGCCCTGAGCCCTGAAGCTAGCAGAGAGCTCACAGTGCTTTTACTCCATCAGTACTGTCTGCTTCAGGAAAACTGACTTGCCAAATGTCTGACATGAAAGCTAATTCTAGGCAAGCTTTAAATATTCATTCAAGATATGATGAAGACAAATAATTTCAAAGGCTTGTTTTCATTGGCAAATCACAGCTATTAACAGCACGATTTCTTTTCCAGTGAAGGGAAAGAATTCCCTTCTACTTTCCAGCTGTTTATCTCAGTTAATATTACCTTGCACTTGCTTTTAGTTCCCTGATTACTCGTGTGCAAAGAGGTGGATAGGTCTTATCTCATAACTTGTGTGCACCTTGTCTCGAATGCTTTTACCCGAGCTTGGGAATTTGGCTCTTTTCTACCTAAATGAACAACTACAAAAGAAGCTTAAAAAACTAGTTCATGAGAGTTCCTCATCAGTAACAAATATATTTACTTCTGAGAAATGTGGATGGTGACACCGTGTTTCCATTCCTATTTAAAAAATTAGTCTATCATTATTTTTATTTTAAATAAATGGAAAACTGTTTTCCATTCAGTCATTCGTTAGTTCTTGAATGGTCCATATTACTTTCTCTTCTCCCTGTGCACTGAATAATAGGGTACAGATATACAACAGGGCTTTCAGAAAAAGCGTGCAAGAAGAGAGGGGGTTTGTGCAAAACCATTTGTACAGGTGAAGGAGGAACTTGATACCAGGGCTTCAGAGTACAGAACTCTCATAGAGAACTGGTTGCTAGGAGCAGTTAGAGACAATGCTGAAACAGAAAAATCTGTGCTCCTGATGCTACAACATTTTCTTCATAGCAAAGCTGCTGTTATATAGTATGGCATGCTGGTTAATGAAGCTTTAATTAGCTCTTTTTAGACTCAATAAACCTTAGAAGTGCAGGCCCTGTTTGTACACTACTGCTGACCTTTGTGTCTTACCTGAAAGAAAGCAAATAAATGGTATTAGTGCTACCCATGAAGATAAGGCTGGAGTTGAGCAGCAGTTATGGCTGAAAACCTGAAGCATTTGAAGCCTTTTCTATTCTTATGCTATAAGGAGTCTTTCATGCAAGTAATACATTGGATGGCACTTAGATGAGCACAAGTTTAAAGAGAGAAAAGTGAAGACCAGACAGTGCAAATCTCTAGGCACGACTCAGACATTTGCCACAGTTCTGGGATTTCTGTAAGTGGCAGATAAAGAACAATTTGACTGTAAAGCTCAAGCTGTTACTATTCAGCATTCCCAAGATGAAATTTGATGTCACTGAGCAGATTCATGGAACACACAGCATGGCAGGAAATGCAAATGAGAAGGAAAAAAATGCAACACCTACAGAAAATGGTGGTGAAAAAAATGAAGGTAAAATTGGGGGTTACTTTTTTCATTTTCCTTTTTTTTTTTTTTTCCTTTCTATACTTTCCAATTGTGAAGCAAGGACATAAAATGATTGACACCCTTACCAGGAATAAGTCCTGAAATATTGAAATAAGTAATAAGTGTCTGATGTGGACTGTGACCTGAGACAGAGAGAGGCTGTAGAGTGAAAAGGATCAAAACATTAATAGCCATTAATGCAGAACAAATACAAAAGTTCAAGGTAAAGGAAGGGGGAAGCAGAACAGGCAGACACTCATTGGAAGAGAAGACATTGCTGCTTAAGGTAGAGAAAACACACAGAAGGCAGGAAGCAAAATGCTCAGCTTAAAATATTACTGAGTGTTGTGTGGGCAAAGGAAATATCCCAGTGTTTGTTCTCTAAAGGAAATGGAAGCTGAAGCACATGCAAGCACACACAGAGAGGCTACCAAAAAGCACAAGTTGTATGGCAAGATTGTCTCCAAGGTTCTCCATATGCACACTCCTTATCCAGCCAAAGCTGACTGCTATTTTTGCCACTTTGCCATAAGACCAGGGTTCTGGCTGACCAGCAGAGCTACAATCTTATTCCAGCAACACCAATAAGCAACTGGTACGTGACCATGAGAAGACAACTTCGGCATTGCAAGACCAGAACACTGGCTATCAAAAAGATTGATCACAAGCTGGTATATTGTTGCCTGAATATTTTAAAAACTGGCACAGAAATACCCTACCTTCCAACAAAAATACCTTCCAGAACAGCCAAGTAAATCTCAGATGAGCTATCAACTTGACCCACCACTGAAACATTTCTCTTTTTTTCAATATCAAATTAAATGAGTTAATTCTTTTTTCTACTTCTCTCTTTAATTTTAAAGTGACTTCTAAAATGTTTCCTAATGAAAAGCCAATATGAAATTATTATATAAACTAAATGCAGAATGTTTCTACTATTCCAAAAAGCATGACTTCTCTCATTGCCTGCCATTTTTGACACTTACCTAGACAAAATTTCACTTGAAATCACAAATAACTTCGGTTCTGTTCAGTATTTTGCCAAACAAGGAAGTGCTTTGCCAAGGGAATCGAAAAACGTGCCACAATAAGGTAAAATTGTGCCTTGATAGTGAGTACAAGGCAGGACTCACTGCTCTGGAGTAAGGAACTGGTTCCACTTTCCATGTGAGAAACAGGATGAAGCCTGAGTTGACAGAGCTGTCTGGGAGAACCAGAGGGTTTGCAAGTCCTCTGCTTTGGATTGTTTGTGAAAACAAATCTCTCTGTGAATTACTGTGTTACGTTCACACCTCACATTTTTACAAACCCCGGTTTCTGTTCTAACAAAATCTCACTAGTGACACAATTATAAAAGTAGACTAACAAACATTAAAACTGACAGGATATAAAATGTTCTCAGTTCAGTAGCTTGGATATGAGCTAAAAGCAAAGACAGCATGTTTCTTCACTTGAAAAACTTCCCCCAGAACCTTCTTTCAGGGACAGCTTGAAAAGACAAATTGTACTGGAGTTTTCCAATCTGTCACAGTAGAGGAAATCTTCTGAGCTGTAGAGAGATGGCTTCAAATGAATAATATATCATTTTATTTGAGAATTTATAAACCTTTCTACTTCAGTTGGTTTTTCTCTCACTTCAGATATCTGAAATACACCTTCCAACTCTAATCCAAATACATACTACCAAATCAACTGTATTAATCCAAACCAAGTGTTGAAGTTCCTCACTGGTTGCATCTTGTCTGTATTCGTAATGTTAATTCTCTCTTCAAAATTAAAATGTCAGTGTAGAGCAAAGTGAGCAAGTACTCTAGTGGGAACTCTGGGCTAAAGATGATCTCCTATTCTGCATGAAGTTGGAATTCAGGATCAGTGTATCTCACTGAAAAAGAACAGAACAAGTGAGAGGTTATTGTCTCTCATACAAGAACAGAGATTATGTATAAGACCCTAAACAACAAGTTAGTTTTAAGGCTAATGAAAAAACTCTACCAACCTCTGACTTAAAATATGTGGATTTAACCAGTTTAAGAGAAATCTGCCTCAGTGCACAGGAGTTGGTAAAATCTCATCATGTTCTGGCATTACACACATAAAATTGAAAAAGAACAGTGCTTTCTGATCAAGTTATTCATAGAAACATAACTTCCTCAGTGGCTGCTTATTCAGTTCTCATCTATGATCATCTGTAGGGTTACACTTTCATATGAACTCTGTTCTAGCACGCTGTCATGGGTGATAGCCATTTACAGTTTGGTGAAGTTCTTAAAAATGAGCATTTTACAACTAATTTTTTACTTGTTGTGATTCCTCTTGTTGGGATTCATGTTAACTGCAGGTTTATTTTCTTTTCCTCAAGGAAGGTTCATATATATTTTTTCAGTTAAGCATTTTGATTTAATGAATCACTAAGATTTTCTGTGAAGTGAGTAAGTGATGATATTCATGTTTTTATAAATGGGGAAGCTGAGGAACAGAGAAGAAAAGTGACTTTCTGTTCTGTAAGTGGCAAGGCTGGGAATAGAAACTGGAGATCTTTACTGCCAGTTCCACTCTATTTGATGGAGACCACTGTTCCATGGATGACATCCCCATTGCTCCAGTCAGAGCTACATAAAAAACTTCTGTACAGTCTCAATAGTTTAATAGCACTAGCTGAAGCAGAGTCCCACCATATCCTTCCCTACTTCTTTTTTTACCTTTATTTCCTTTTTTAAAGTCATTTTCCTTGATTATATGGTAAGTGGTACACTAAGTCACCTGTAACAGTTTCATGCCATTTTAGGTGATGCTCTGGAAATGTTTTGGAGAAAATAAACTAAACAAAAAACCCAAACAAACAACAAAAACAAACAAACAAAACCACACACAAACAAAAAAAAGCAAAAACAAAACCAGCAAAAAACCCCACAAACCAGCAGATCTTAATTCTGATTCTTTTGAATTTTCAAAAATTAGAAGAAAGTTCAAGAAATGGACACATATAAAACTCAGCAAATTATCAAAATTATTCAAAGAAATAGTTATAAAAGTGAGAGTGTAGAAAGCATGTAATGCCTTAAGGGAAAGGAAATGTGTAGTGGGATTGTTGTGATGGTATGTAACTCAGCACCTTTCATTTGATATAATAATTTGAGGGTGTAGTAAGTTAGGATTTTGAACTCCTATTGCCAGATCAGAAAAAAAATCTTGTGTTCCACCTGCAAACCACCATCTCACATAAATTGGATTTGCTAATTAAGATGTTGTCTGTCTTCTCGTCATGGTAGAAAACCTTCATAAACATCTTAATGGGTCTGGATATTCAACAGAAGTGCAGTTTGCATCAATGGCTGATGTGGATCAGATTTATAGGGCAAAGGGATTTGATCCTGTACAGATCTGGTGTTAGTGAGTCACGACTAGAGTCAGAACGAACAGTAAGGACCAATCTGGAAAGAATCCCAGTGTTATCACTTCTATTACCATAGCAAAAGTCTCAACCAGACATGGTTCTGGCTCCATTCTCTTTCTGGCTCATTTCTTTGACCAGCCCATGAACAGTTCCTTGAATGTGGCCCCTGGTTATCTCTTAGGTGGCTGGCTGTTCCCAGCTCTTGGGCTGTTCTTGCTTCTCTGTTCTCAGTCTCATTCTCAATGGACATACTATGGGATTTTTTTTCTTCTGCCTCCAGTACAAGACCACCCCTGCCCAAAAGCCTATGTGCCAATAGGATCCTTACTCAAGGTTCAAGATTCAAATTCCTTTTACTGGTGATAAGCAAATAAGAAGCCGGTAAATTGCTAGAGTTATTCTCTGATTGTGTTTAAAGTTTTAGTTAAAAGACCCACTTCCTGAGCTCTTACCCCATCTGCTCTTGGATAGACACAGGTGTTTCTTTTAAAAATACACTCTTTGCAAACTTTACATCAGACAGCAACAGAGCTTGCTGACTCCTTACCAGTAGCTTAGGTTGGGGAACCCCATAGAGCAGCTTCTGTTGGTGGGAAGTGAGCTGGGTTGTGCAGAAAAGCTGCATGAAATGAGCTAAGACATTAAATAACAACTTTCAGCCAAGAGTAAAAATTTTATGCCTGAATTATGAGCCTCCTGTAATAGAAAGTGTAAGGGAAATTCAAACAGTCTATTAATTGTAGCAGTGCCAATATATTAAGATGAGTAAGATTTTCTAAAGGTATATACTAAGCAATTTCAGTTCCTTTTGCTTGCTTCATTAGGATGAAATTTTTCGTAGATGCATTTTCAATAAACGTGTGTTATGATTTAAGAGCTCCTGTGTTGGAGTCAGTCACCTCTGCCAAGGCTCAGAAAGCACCACGTTCCTAATGCCATCAGGGTTTATACTGTGCTTACATGCTCCTCTCTGCCTTTGGCTCTCCATAATCTTCATTTGACCTGTGGTAAATTCATGCTGACGGTTCTCACCCTCAAGGGAATGAAGAAAGATTAAGTCTTCTAAGAGTATAAAGTTTTGAAAATGAATCCCATAGTCCCAAAGCCTCTTGGCTGTTCTAGAAAATGGTACAAGTCCACTGGTCGTGATATTTTGTTCAGTTGACAGAACTGTTCTGTGGGAAAAGGCTGAAACTCCTGCTTTGAGAAGGGCAGTTTCAGTTGTTCTTGATCAGTGAAGGTTTCCCTGAAATTCTGCCTGAAATTTCAAACACAGAGAGAGACAATCTGTCCAGTGTTATCCATGGTATGGTGGCTCTGTCACACAGCAAGACAAGAAAACTGGTTTAATTACCTTCTCTGCCTGATTCAGGTCAAGAATTTTTGTCTCAGTTGAGATCTTTTTTCATAGCACTCACTTCACCTAGTCCAATGTTTTTGGGGTTTTTTTGTTAAATATTTACAAGCCAGAACATTTCTTAGGAAAGACACCGAAAAAAAGGAAATGACTTTTAATCAAATGTTATTCTGCAGGAGTGGATTGAGTGAAGTTCACAGTACACATGCATAAATATATTAGCCACAAATCAAGGAGAAAAGCAGAGAAGGCTTAACTTAAAAACGATAACCCTAAACACATTTACAAAGGACACAGAGAAGAGTTCTAGACTGAAGTAAGAACTGTGTTTATAAAAGTGATTCTTGTCACTGGAAGAACACAAAAAATTTTGTTTCCATAAAGGATCATCTGCCTTGGGTTCTTTCTACTTGTGCATGAAATAATAAGGTTTTTTTATTCCATTAGTGGTTCTTCTGTGCTTTTCCTGTGTCAAGGTTCTGCTATGTATTTAGGTATGTGTGCTACTGTGAACACAAACTTGTGTTATATCACTGTAGAAGTGCTTGCCATTGTATATCTGCCTGCTTAGGTATATTTGGGGAACAGACACCTCTGCCAGAAACCGAGTGAAAAATATGCATCAGCATAAATGGTTCCCTTTTTTTTCCTGAATATTCATATTCTCGTGGGAAGTATATCCACAGACTTCCTTTAAAGGAATTAAGTGTTTGGAAAGCTTAAACGGACAAAAAAACATTTCCTCTGAGTAAGCATCCCTAAAATGTTAAACATGATTTTCAGAATACACAAAAATATCTGTTACTTCATTTGACTTGCTCCATAAAAGTTGGTTTTCTGCCAACCTCTTCCTTCCTTCTCTGAAAAAGATATTTTCATCTGAGGCCAGTTGCAAAAAGAAATTAAGGAATCTCATCAATGGCATAAAAGAAATGTCAACTTTATCACAGATGAGACTGGACTATCACTGAAATTGGACTATCACAAAATAATAAAAAAAAGATTTCTTTCTCATGTTTCTTGGTGTTTGGTATCTATTGTTATTATGGTAAGTCAAGAACAATGCTTATTTCTATCTGTCCAGCAGCGCATGCAAGACAGTAACTTCTCACTGTTTCCAGCTGCAAGGTACCTACCCCACTACATTTAGCCCTTCGAGCTACAGCTGGATTTTCTCAAGAGATCCAAAGACTGAAAATAAAACCTGTGTTTTATAGCTACCAGCGAAGCTATTCCAGTATATACAAGCTGAGGGTCTGGCCTGTAAGAGGCAGTGGTGACCATCAGTACAAGAGCATCATCACAAGGCTTTTATGCTGCCACTACTGTAAAGCACCTCTGCTTTATTTCTTGCTCATTTTCTCTGCTCTGAAACCATGCAGCTTCTTTCCTTAACTGCTATTCATTACAGTTCTCTCTGGAAAAATACCAGTAATTTAAAGGTTAATAGAATGCTGATGTCACTGTAATTAGAGCAGAGGAAAAACATTTCTGTAATTACTGTTAATGCTTTCTTGCTGTTCAACCAATAAGATATGGCCCCCAGACTGAGATGGAAGGTGGGCGTAGAGATCTGTGTGAGTGAGAACTTGTGACAGGGTGATCAGACCGGTGCAGAAATGATGCCTGAGTCACTGGGAGCAGGTTGGAAATTGGTCGTTAAGCAATCCACCTGGGAAAAATAGAAGTCAGAATGTCAAGGATGAGAATGTCATAAAAGTGCAGTTTATGGAACTGGCTAGCTATAGACATTCAGGACATGCAGTTAATCAAAATTCATATTTTGATTTTCACTGTACTGCATTACAAAGGTTTATTTTGTAGTGGTTTGTACTCCGTTAGAGTGGGAGTTTTACATTTTCTGAAATAACTGGTGATGCTGCAGAGCTGCCCATACATACCTGTGCCCATATTGCCTCTGGTAGTGACCTCTGGGACAGAACCTGCAGTTAGTCACACCTGGATCATTATTCCTAAAGCTGTTATTCTCTGCTGTGCCCAGACACTTCCCATGGAGTGAGTTCCAGCCTTGAAGTGCACAGTGAGGTCTCTGTTCTGCCTCCCCACGTGCGAAGCGGTGATTCAGAGCTCAGTGGAATAGCTGTGAGCAGAGTAGCTAAGCTTGGGAGGTTTTCTGTTCTGCCAATGGGAGACCTCTCTAAATTGACTGTATGGTTTCTATAATGTCAAAAGACCATAAAAAGAGAATAATTTCTGCACTGTAGTTGTTTCAAGAAATGTCAAGTAAATTCTTTCCTTGTTTTCCCAATGGGTGGTTCACACATACACACCTGAAGTCACCCACTTCTGGGTGACCAGTCCCCTTGATTTCCTTCAGCATTGTTTTTTTTTTTTCTCCACACACAAACAAATCTTTATATTTTGTATAGGTATGTGTAAATACATTTAACGGACAGAAGTTCAAAGTTCGTGGGTTTTTTACTAGGAGAAGTGTTTGTTTGCCTGCACCAAAGACCTTAAGAAAAACCTACATACAAATAAGTCATCATATGAGTTTTGCTGATTTTAATGGAGTTTCATTTGCCTGAATGCTAATGAAATTCTACTCTTTGGTGGACACTCTGATGAAGACACACTAACTTCTCTCTTCAAAGCAGTGTAACCAACCCTACTGGCATGGCACTGGGCTCAGGCTGATTATCTCTGTCCCCCAGAGCAGGCCCATTCAGTAGTAGCTCAGGCATCCTGTGAACTGCAGAATACTACATTACACACATGCCCTAAGAAACTCATCAATGAAGACTAGAAAAGAAGAATGAATTTTGCTACTGGGATTTTACCATCACATACCTCACAAAGGCTCCCTTTGGTAGTCATTTGTCACCTCACAGTTTCCATGTGTCACAGTGGATGTGGATTTTTAAAAAAGAGTTTGCAAAAATGTGTTTTAGTTCAGAGCTGGCATCTCCCAGAGGAGCTTGGAATGAGAGAAGGAGCACGTGTGGGGGGAAGGTCTGAAACACCAGATACAAGTCAAAGGATGTGATAATAGACAGGAGCAGATAACAGTAAGAGTTTCATTGCAAGGGGAACAAGCATGCTAGATTAGGGGGAAGATAAATAGGACTTTGAAACTTCAAACCTTCCCCTTTCCAGTTAACATATGAAAGTGAATTATATTGAAATGTGTATGGGCATCTGAAACTGAAAAATAGCCAAGATTCTTTCTGATTTCTTTTAATGTTCCAGTAGCTCAGTTTTCACTTTGAAACACAAGTGACAACCAACATTCTCAGAATGTGCTCTGTACATTTCAGAAAGGCATATCCTCAGAGATGATTATTACAGCAGCAAGAGTTCTTTCTTGTGTCATCACTGCAGTGATCAGGACTCTTGTACAGACTCAGAATGTTGTACCAAACTGCTCCTAAGTGACTTTAACGATTTGGAATTGCAAATAACTTATACTTTAGCTGTAGTAAGTTAAATGTAATACTGAAACTACATCTTTGAGTACATATTTCTGTACTACTTTGCAGTCAACTAAACTATGTGATTTTTACCTGGTACTGTGTATGTAGTCTGCATTAAGTTGTGATCATGGTTAAAATTCTGATACATCTGAGATCTAAATGGTCTCTGGCTTAGAACAGTCCTTTTTCATGTGGGCCAAACTGGTTAATGAAAATTGTAACACCTGAAGACTTAATGTAAATTCATTATCTCCAATTATTTTTAATCTGTTTTAACTAAGCATGACATAGAGTATGGACATTAAACATTTCAAACAAAAACAGAATTTGAAGGAATTGTATCTCTTCTCTAGATCTAAAAGTTCTTGACAATTCAGGTCAAAATGAAATAACAAAAGAATGAAGGATATCCTTTACATCTTGGATCTTCAGAAAACAGGAATCCTCCCCTTCAGTTAATTGTAAATGCCATAATTCAATGCAAATATTAAATTAATCACTTTAATACACCTACTAGGTCACTGTTCAAAAGGTTTATCCCTTCCCTTTTAGGTTCAGTCTCCAGCTCCAGCTTTTTCTACCTGTCACTTCTGTTTAGACTACATCAGGCTAAACTGAAATTAATCATAGACCTGCGACGTGGCAAATCTGCTTGACCAGAAATTTCACTCCCTCTTCTCACAGGATTATATCCTGACACTGTGGTCACTCAGCCAGACTTTTCCTCAGGTCAACAGGGTGACTAATGGTCCTGACCTTAGTGTTTGTTTGAAGGGCAAAGCATACCATGGCAGACAGGAGCTGGACCGGTCATGTTGGACCATCAGCAGTGTTTGTGTCGCTGTAGAACTTAGGGCAGCTGTGGCCAAGCAGAGATACTCCTGGCTGGGAGCATTTTCAGAGGGCCTATGGTTTGCTCAGACTCAGGGAAAGGAGTTGGCTTCTTCAAGTTGCAGGGGACCAATCCTTGGATGTGGAGGATGCTCATTTAGATTGTGGATTGATCTCCAAAGAAAGGTTATGATCTCTGTGAAGGCCATCTCTCTACAAGTAGCAAGCTGCCTGACCAACAGTAGTAGTTATCAAGAGAATAAATTCCCAGCCTTCTCCAGGAGTATCCATGCATATTTTTGGGGACAATTTGCCACTGAGTTAGAAGCCATGCTATTGGTATCAAAGAGCTCTTAAGCCTTTTTGAATTTTTTTTAACGTCTCTTTCTCCTCCTCTTCTTACTTCTGTTCCCCTCTGCTCCTTGTTCCCATTACTCCCTTGACCTGAGATTGGTGAAGACACAGTGATAATATGCAGCAAACAGTTCTTTGTCGGGTCCTCAAAACCCACATGCACATATTTTATCCTCTTTACCAGATATTTAATTTTAATTCGGTACAGTACAGAAAACAGCAGTATACAGAAACCATATTGACTGACATAAGCTTCTCAAAGGAAAATCTGACGTGGATTTCATGCACATGTTGATGGAAAAAAGCATTTAATTTTTGCAGATAACTAATGGCATGGAACTCTCAAGGGCAAATAAAACAATGAGATAGTTTTGTAAAAAAAAAAAAAAAAAAAAAAAAGTGTGAGTTAATTCACCAAATACCTTTGAAACAAGTAAATGTTCATTATGGCTTGTCCCGGTTTTGACTTGGAAGGAGTTAATTTTTTCATCACTCCTCCTGTGAAACTGTGAGTAACATTTTTACTTCATTTTTAAATGCCAACACTGCAAGATTATTTCAGCAAGTTCATGTGCAGTTTTTTTATCTAGGGGCAATTTGCCCACAGCAGCTGTGGCAGTTGCAAAGTGAGTAAGAATAGTAATAAGGTAATAGTTTTACTATTGCAATTAAAAGTGAAAATCATTTCTTTTAAGTCTGTAAATACTTTCGGTAGTTACTGGGCATAAACTTACAGACAGCTATATAATCAACTCAAGAATCTACACTGATTTTCAAAGGTCAAAGCAGTTGCATAAAGAAGGTAAATGAGATGTACTAGTTTCTGTAATACCTACTTTCATAAGACTGCTATCAATAGCTCTGCTATTGTAACACAGTGAAAAAGATTCTGTCTTTTATTATAAGATGAGGTTCATTTTCATCAATATTTTTACATGCGCATTTGTTGAATGCAATAGTCAATCCAGCTGCAATGATTTTCTCCATTACCTTTTCCCATATGTCTAAGCACCAAAGGAAAGATGTGGTTTCACTTGTTTCTGTCTTAACACAATAGTTACACAATATTTTTCATGACAGAAACTCACAAGGCTCTTAGTAATATATTAAAAAAAAAACCAACAAACCGAACAACAAAAAAGCCCCCAACAAATCAGGAACATAGTAAAAAGGAGAGAAAAATCTAGCCAAAACAGGGGATAAAAGCACATGTTAATAACATTTCTGCTATAAAGTGATGCCTTCTGTGCCTTTAAACTCACACTATTTCCATTGCCAAATGGCTGCTCCTTTTTTATGTGCTGGCTTTTACCTCTCTGGATAAAAAATACTGCTGTGGTAGTATTAATAGTGCGGGCAAATGGTTTAATCACAAGAAGGGACAAGAAGTTTTCTTGTAATTGGATAAGAGTATCTTCCCCTGGTTGAAAGTTTAGCTTGTGGCCATTTATAACCTTTCTATTTCCAGCTGAAACCTGAATCCTTGCTCTTTACATGGAGAATTCTGCTTTCTGATAATATTCCCCCACAACTGAGGGGTCGGGTGTTGAGTGTGTATTTATGGGTCAATATTAGGCCCCTAAATTTCTTGGGGATACATTTACTTCTATCAAATTCTTTACCAAAAATATTGAGTATGTAGTTCTGTGGATCCCCTGTCGTGACTTAGCTGAGTAACAGTGATCCATAGACCACACTTCAGGAACCACTACCTAAAACCATAAAATCATACGAAATACAAACAATAGTAAGAATTTCTGTTACAGCTGTGTTATGTTATTCAGTACTGCAGGATCATGCTACTTCTTGAACCCTGTTTAAGTGAATTTTCTTACCTATAAAATAGTAGTAGAAATGGTAAATAAAACCACTGCGTTTGGAAGAAGAGTCTTCCTCCACAGTGTGACTGTTACACTGAGAAAAAGAAGTGAAGAGCCATTTCACATATTTTTGGGCATCAGTGGATGTTTATTTCCACACTTTTCACTGCAGGGAAATGATTCTTTCCTATTATACATGAGCTTATATCTGATTATTACAAAATATTTTTTGAATTTGATTATTATGAAGTACTTTTTGAATTTATGTTCCTGGTGTGCCTAATTATTGTATAACCAAGGTTCAGTCTATGTCACAAAATTGCAGCCTTTTTCTTTCTTCAGTTTAGTGCAGCTAAGAAGGAGTAGTTAAGCTGAGAAAATAAATGTGTGTTTCACATGAAACTGCAGCAACCTGAAAAGCTCTCTGTTCACAATCTCTTAACTAATAAGTTTTTATTTAGAGAGGCTGTATTAGGTGAACCGCTTGAGCCTATATCATACTGAAACGTCCTTGTTGGTAGAGATAGCTGTTTGTAAATATTCTGCAGTTTTAAGGTGGGGACAAAATTATGAGGATGGGATCAAATCCTGTTAAATGGCTTCATGTTGTATTTAAGGCTTGAGGACTGTAGCTAGCTACAGATTTTGTTGGTTGCAGTGCTTTATCTGTATTTTGCCTGTAGCAAAGAATGAGGAGAGCTTATTGCAGGGGCTGAGTATGCTACACGTGAAACTGGCTGCTCCTTTATTTTAGTTGCAATTCTATCTTTACTTTTCCTGTGCAAAACTGTACTCTTTTGCACAAAATGACTTTTAACTTGAATGGAAACAGTTTGTTTCTCATGTAGAGATTTGCTTTAACCGTCACTTTCATTCTCTTCTTCTGTGTGTGGTTGGTTGTGGTTTTTTCCAATGGTACTTGGCTACCTCTCTCATGAGGCATTTAATTTTTTTTTTCTTTTTTTTTTTAAATAAATGTATGAGAAGACCTTCTGGGAGCTTCCAGAGCTTGCTTTCAAAACTCAGTGAGTTCCCAGTCGAACGAGCCCTCTGCAAGATTAATTCAAGTCAATAGAGGATTTAGAAGTGAAAGGGGAGAAAAATCAGGTCAGCAAGAAATATGAATAGACTGATTAAATCAGTGGGAAATGCTGTGGTAAAAGACAGAGGAGTCCAACTCCATTTACTACGGACTGGGAGTCTGAGATATTTAATAGCAAGAAAGGAGAATATTGCTTGAGAATTGGGTTGAATTGGCAGAGTGCATCCAATCACTCTCTTTCTAATAGAAGGATTGAATATGTAATATAACTTGGTGCAAGTGTTTGGTGTCTCTGCTGTTTAATAGTACTGTGAACACAGCTCCTGAGGAAAAGATTATTTGTGTTTCTTTCCACCAAAAGAATGAAGCATCTAAGCATGTATTTGATGCTGTGTGGTTATGTGGTTTCTGCTCTAAAATAGTGGTGACAAAATCTGGGTGGACCTAATTCATTGTGTCCTATTTAAGAAGGTCAAGCTGAAGTCTTGATCTGATGGTCAGTTCCAGAGTCCTTACTACTACTTACATATAGGTATCAATGCCTTCCAGAGGATAGCTTGTTGTGTTTAAAGTCCTAGTTTTACAGTAGTAAAAATATTCCCAGCTGCACTGAAAATGGATACAGGCAGGAAAGAGTATGATTTGAATACTCTAGGAAGAGATAAAGTTGAATTAAAATTCGTAGCTTCTCTTAAAACCTATTTATGAGAGAAGTATCTAGTCTTGCTAGAACATGCTGTCATGTGGGTTTTGGATCATGAGAGGCGGATGCTCCCTGGGGTTTTGTCATCTCCAAATGAGATAAATATTTTAGGCCTGTGATTGACTTGTTACAGACATGCAAAAAATTACAAACACATCAGAACCCCAAACTTCATTGGGGAATCTGGTCACCACTTCTGTATAAATATTCAACAGTAGAAGATGAGACAGACTTTCTCACTATGGCATTATGTATGCACCCAGCATGAAGGCATTTTAATTCCCTTCTTAGATGGTACAGTACTGTCACCCCATAGAAATTAGAAATTAAAAAGTCTGTGCCAGCCTGCACATTCCCCATGCTACATGGAGGAAAAGCCTTGTGAAGTAACTGAGGGTGCAGAAGCGACAGAGAACGCCTGGATTAAAGTTTGATGACAAAGGTACACATACCCTGAAGATGTGACTTTTATCACCGCCATCTGACACTTCAGAGTGCTGTTCAGCAGAGTGTGAATCCACGGCATGCTGTTTACTTCTCCTTGTGCTACCTCCCTGTGTGGGCATGAGTTTTGTGCATATGCATATATATATACATACATACATACATATATATGTGTGTGGACCCATCATGGCCTGGGGAGTGACTGTAAAGCCACCAGAAACGCAGAAATTTGTAGCCCAGCTTTTTGTACGCTTAATTCCTTATGTAGAGAGACCCTCTCCTAAGCAAATTCAAATCACTAATTATAAGTGCCCACAGAGAGGTCTCATGCAGTTAAATAAACTGCAATAAAATGTATTAATTTGCCCATTTGTCCCTCTGTAAGCCAGCCCGAAATATCTTCATCATGCCTTCTAGCAGCCTCCACAAATCCTCCATGAGTCCAGTTTCCTGATGTCAGAACAGGACTGGGATCTGCAACCACATCAAAGTTAACTTGTGGGATTTTGCTTTGCTCTTCATAGTTATGGATGCTAAGCTTCAATAATGTGCTTAGTGCTGTAAGAGGCAGCAAAAATGACACTTCCTGGCCCAAGGAGTTGCAATTTAACAACAGACTGACACTGCAAACTGTGCTGGGAGACCTGGGGAATGTACTTCTGAGAGAAATGTTGCTTTTTAAAATAATGGTTGGATGCTTGATAAAATTTACATTAAAATTGGTGAGTATTCGTGGCTTCAAGAATGACAAGAGTTTTAAGGAAGGGATTTGGCTTCTGCAGTTTTCATTCTGCCACATGCAGAGGGATTGGCTCAGTTGGCCATTGATGCTATAGGCATACACGTTCCTTCCTTACTCTTTTTTTTTAATTTTTTTACATGCGGTATTTGGGCTTGCTTTTTGATATGTGCCCCTTACATTTTGCACCCTGACTAAATGTGTAATTACTGCAGAACTCCAGGCTCTCCATTGCATACTAAGGAAGTTTTTGCTGGCCTTACACTGATGTCAGTGATTTTTTGCTGTGCCAAAAAATCATCTCCAAGAAAATAATCTTCTTTAGCCTATGATTTTTAGTAAGTCCTTCAAAGTAAAATTGATATATTTGGGCTCTTACTTCCTTTTTCTTAGTTATGTGGATATACGTAGGATTAAAACTTCTTTCTCTACTAGTGATCTTCTCTCTTCTAGTTCAATAAGTGTCTTTATTTTTTGAAGAGACAAATCTATTAGTAGCAAAAAGTGTCTAAAGTCAAAAATGAGAAACTTTCAAGCATAATAACAGTGCAAACTGATAAGCTGTTTTGGGGCTGATTTTGAAACAGAATACACACAAGGAAATAATTTGTCATGTGCTTAACTTGTATTTGGAATACATTAATGAGCATGATATCTGGGTCATGCAGTAAAAGTGAAAAAAATTGACATACAGTCCAAGTCAATGAAATTCTTGTTATTAGAAACTGGAATAAGCCTAAAGAGAAAACAAGAGGGTCTTTGGGGTAAAGCTGATGATTATGACACACTTCTCATTGCTCTAATTCTTTTGCTCTGTTTGAGCTTTTGTTTCAGGTAGAGATCCTGTACCTTGCCATGCTTGCCTGTATTTTAGCTTTGATTCTGGAAGCAGCTGAAAGCTCATTGTTTCCCATTGCAGACGTGTGAGAGGTCAGCTCTCAGCACACAGTAATTGTTTATTTTGATTACCCTAAAGGAATTGGATCTCCCCTTTAGAGTAGTGATTCAGTCTTTTACTAAGCTTGAGGGACTCATGCTGTCCAGGGGCCCTAATACAGGAATGAATTGTTGTGTAAGTGGCAAATTAGCAGATCTATATCTTTACTCAGAGGGCAGCAATTACCGTAGTCATTTGTCATGATTAGTTTGAGAGTATTAATTATCAATTTCTCTCAATCTATTTACTCTGAAATAGGCACTAACCACAGATAGTGACCAACTTCAGGGGACTGGTTTGCATCACCACTCTTTCCTGTGTTACTGCTGCCGCCTCAGGCCTCACCTGCACTGAGTGGCTTCAGCAGTAACACTGACTCTTTCACAAAAGCTCCTGTAACTCACCTGCTCTGGGTTCACGGAGTCCTCACAAAGACTGGTTTTACCTGCAGATGTTATGCCCTGTTGTAAATGAGTGTTTTGTTGTCTCCTCTACAATAGTTGAGTGGGAGTTCATTTACAATGATGTGCCATGGGATGCTTCCCTGGGATTGTGAAATCCTTAGCATCAGTTCAGTTGGTCCTCTGCACCGCATCAAACTTTGTTTCACAAACTCAGTGTTTGCTTTAAACTTGTGTATTGGTTTCTCTTTAAAAGAAAAAAGTACTGTCTTTACAGTTATATTTATATATATATATATATACTTTAAACTACTTTTTTGGTGATTTTTCTACTTGTTTTTTCAGCAGAGAGGGTAATTCCTGGGAGGCTGTATTTCTAGCTACTTAGCTCCAGAAGCAGATAATTAAATTTAATTAAAGATGAGTGTGCTCTGGTGCTGTGACATGCAGGCTTTGCCCAGCACCACTGGCAGCACACACTGCCACAGCTCTGCACCTGCCTGGTCTGAAAGGGGGCAGACTGCAGGTCAGGGCACCCTTTTTGGCCAGACCGTGGCTCCAACATCAATAAGTCTCAGCTTGTTGGGTTTCAGCTGGGCATGCCTGTGAGTATCTCAGCACAGCTTTGCAGGCTCTGACTTGCCAGTGGCTGCAACTCTCCCTGTCCCTCAGGCAGCACAGAATGCCAGGCAGGTTTTGCATGGGTTGCACACTGAGCCAGCACCAGCAGCCCCGTCTCACAAGTGGGTGACAAAGCTTTTTCAACAGAGGCCAGAGAGAAAATATTAGTGCAGTGTGGGAACAGAGCTGGTGGCTCAGCTGTGCAGAAATGAACCACCAAGTTCAGACCTTCGTATTCAAGCTGGCAGGGGCTGTGTGTGCTGATAAGGCAACATCCTCAGCTGGTGCAAACGTGCCTCATGTCACTGTGTCTCAGCTGCTCTTCAGTGTGAGGAACATCCAGCTTCCTGTGACTGGACTGGTGATTCAGTATGAGAGTTTTGTGGGTTATGTGGAAAGGGGCAGTTCAAGGATGGAAAAGGAGGAATCTTTGTTTTTGGAGAGGGCCAGGGAGGTCAGGTTTGGAGATGCGGTAATAGAAAACAGAAGGAAAAAAAGCAATTTGTTGTGACAAAATGTTGCTCTTCACTGTTCTTCATTTGTGAGCTTTCATCTGAGAAGAAATTGATAGATAGGATTTGCAAAATGGCTTATATATAGGTTGTGGTTTTAACTAAATATATGCTCTTGATAACCAAGCTTTCTTATTTCATCTGATAAAAATCCCAGCAGATTTCAATCTGTAACAAGCCAAATTCAGCATGAGATCAGATCACTGCAGCTTCTAGAACTTTTCCACTTACATCCACAGAGTCAAGAGCTAGTGTTTTTTAAAAATACATATTATGTGGTTTTCTTTTATGTTGAAAATTGACAGGATAATAAAGACAGCAAGCATTTTTCTAAAGTAATTGTTGAAGTCTAAATGCCACAGTGGCAGTTAGGTATTCTATAATTAGCTAGAGAAACACATATATCTTTATGTATTGACTTTTTAAAGTGTTTTGTTACAGTTTAACAATCCTTTTGGGATGCCGGGTAAAGGCGTTTACACCCTCACCCTTCGTGGCAACACCAAAGCGGAAACCAGCAGGAGGTTGGAGAGTTTACAGTGTTGCAAGTGAAGGCAAATGGTGTACAGCTGAGGTTTTTGTTGCCCGTGAGCATTTTATTTTCCTTAATTCAGAGACCATAAAATGGTACAGCAGATAAAACATTTAATGTGTGCAAAAGATTAAATTAGAGGCTGCAGTGTGGGTCAGTCTGAAATGCTCATAAAAGGCATGATTGAAAGTAGCAGTAATCAGTTTCTCCTCTCTGATTTTGGTGATCCTTACAAACTTGCCTGGACATTTTGTGGGAGACCAGAGTGCTCTGTTGATGTGGAACCCCTAGAGACATGGCTCAGAGCTTTCCAGATCACCTAGAGCTGTAGTGGCTAATAGGTTATCTTCTCCTCCCTTGTCTTTGTCTTGCAATCTCACACTCTCAATTTCCTTGCAAAGCCTCTAAGGTTTTGCTTCTTACTCCACTCCAGGGTGGTTGCAGTGGAGCAAAGCGGTCAGTGCAGGTTGTTATCTGGGTGTGCTTTGTTTTAACCAGTTGACATTAGAGAAGATTCAAATACTTCAGTACAGCTTCCAGCAGACCACCCCTCACAGTTTAAGAAATCATATTTAAATGATTCATAAGCTATCTCCATGCTGTATGGTTTTCAGCACAAGTAGGTAGAACTGTTGGCATGGCTGCTATTCCATTATATAATCTACTGGGCAGCTGGTCTCTGAAATTTTTGGAGGTTGACTGTGCAGATGGACGCAGAGAAGTTGGAACAGCTTCTGTGTCCGGAGGAACAGCCAAACTTTTGGTGTCCGGAACCTCTCTGTCCTCTCCATTAAATTTCTATAGCGATTCCTGGTCCCATATTGAACACTCAGTCTCTCTGCTACACAACTGTCTCCACTGAAAATCCAGTTGATACTGGAAAGCAGTAAGTGTACATGTGCACATGTGCTATATACCTGAAAGACATGTCTAGAAGAGACATGTGAGATTTACCTTTTTAGAAGCAGATGTCACTAGCAGGAAAAATGAAGGGTGCTGATTTTCCAGCATTATCCTATCCTGCTGAATGGAGGGAAAGAAACATGGCATGAACCTGGGAAAAGCTGGAAAGTTTACAAAGGAACGATCCTGCAGTTTCTAGTGACAGCAGCTGTGCTGTGACATACAGACTGATGTACCAGTTGTCTGATCCATAGGTTTTACTTCGAGGACTATTATTTCTTGGCAGCCAACCTAATGTAATTATGTATGTTTTCCTGCAAAAAGCAAACACTTTATGTGGTTGAGGAAACAGCTGCAGTACATTGAAGAGCTCGTTTGCATAAATGTGAAAGTACAGTCACAGAATTGCAAAATTGCATATTTTGTAGGGTTACATGCTAATGGCATGGATTATAAATACCTACAGGGATTATAAATGCCTATAATTCCCTTTTATTTGAAAGGAATTAATATTTAGACATTCTGAACATTGAAAGGCAGCTTGTAATATGACTATTTAAAAGTGTGACTATTTAGTACAAAAATAACTTTGAATATGATTGTGAACTGGAGATCTTTGCATCTTTCCTTATTTTCTATTTTGAGCTGCTCTTCAGAGCTGGAGAGGACACCTTCAAAAAGGATTGTCAAGCTAGATAAAATTTGCCTTTTTTCTTTCAAACTTAAATTGGGCTTCTTGTTTGTAAATTCTGCAGCAACCTAGTGGAACATCTTATATGAACTATGTAACACAGACACTAAATTCCAGGTTGCAGGTGACATGCAGGCTGTTAAAACATGACCAGAGATACTTACTGAGTCCTTACATGAAGCCTTTCCAGAAAAGACCAAGTGACAGCACAAGCATTTGTGCAGATGTGCGTCAAAAAGAACTGATTTGGGTGAGCAAAACCTAGTTTGTTTCAGTCACTCATCTGCTTCACTCTGTGACTAAACAAGTGCTTCTGCCATACAGGAAAGATGTACAAACCAGAAAAGGGAGGCTGAATATGTGGAGGATATGGACACAGCACCAACCTACACTGCCCTAAATGATATGTGGAATTACAGCCTCACATTGGGACAGCTGAGCTCCTGCAGAGGTTGCAGCTTAAGAGGTCCTTAGTCCAATGTTTTAAAAGAGACTTGGAACCCATTCTGGGTTACCATAAGCCAAGGAGGCTATAAACTGCCCATACATCTGCAGCAGGGACAGAAACCCTTCAGAACAGAGCACCATGGGCTGCTGGGCTGGCAACCATAAGCTCAGCCCTCTCCTATGCCCCCAGAGCCCTGAGTGCTCACGGCACAGTCAACACACGACAGTGCTGACATAGCGAAATGGGTCCAGCTGAATGTTTTGGTGCTGTCCCCATAGTAACGTGTTGTTTGGATTTCTTGAGTGGTTTCCTGCAGATTTGATTGACATGGTTGACTTCAGCTGATAGATTCAGTTGTGCAATTTGTTCAGCTTTTCATGAAGTAAAAACAGAGGAACGGTCCAAGTGTCGTGACAGTATGATGAGATGAGCTCTAACTCATCTTCTCATGATATTTCAAAATATGTTGTCACGTTTTCCTCCACCAGTTTATTCTGTCCCTCTGCTGGATGCTGCATTTCTTGCTGGCAACAGTAAAAACTAATGCCCAGAGGGTGATGGGTTTTTTTCTGAGTTGGTTTTTGCTCATAGTTTTAACCTATATCTACGTTTGGCATTGAAGCATCTCAGGAGCATGAACATGAACTGTTGAGTGATACTGCATTTCTGAAAGCCTGCTGATCTCCAAGAGGAAGTCCTACTTTTGCCCCTGCCTCTTGATTTCATCCTTTTCCTTCCGCCAGCTATTAGGAACAGATCTCATATTAACTGGAGATCAAATTAGCACTGTTTTGGCCAAAGCAGTGTGGGTTTAGTGCCTTGAGGAAACAGTGAGAAGCAGAGGAAGAAGGAAGAAGACGGAGGGTACCAGCCCTCCTGTAGGCGAGCTGTCAAACTCGCCTATTTGGATTACTGATTCTGCACCACGACCCTATTGTCACCTCCAGTAAGAAGATGGTTAACCCAGACTTGGAGGGAGGAGGTGTCTAAAGCTCTCAGAGTCCTCTTTAGGTTTTCTGACAGCAGATTATTGTAGCTGTTCAACGATGTGTTTGCATCGACACTTTGGGCCTGGGGAAGATAAACTATTAGCAGTCAGCAAATACGTCCTTGTTACCTTGGGAGGAGGGTTCTGGATCTCATCAGAGTACACACTCCCTTTTGGACAGGGTAAAGGGGATCACAGGAATGGGGGGATAACAGTAGAGAGAAAATGGCATGTTTGGGGTCTGAGGCTGTGTTCTGTGTTTCCACACTAGCTAGCACACTGGATGTGTGTCTGAGGATGCTGTCATCATAGACAAGTCCTGCCTGCCATCTGAAGTGCTGGGATAACAGCTGCTTTGATTTGGAAGGTGTCTAGATGCATTAGGGTGGATGTGCAAGACTTTGAGAAGTCTACTTCTCAAAGTCAGAAGAAACTGAGTCTACCTTCTTTGTGCAGAGGCTGCTGAAGTGGCTGATGAGCCCATTGGTGCAGTGTTTGAGAAGCTTGTCAGTCACTTCCGTAAAGGGTTATACACAGTCAGCAGAAAAGGCAATGGGGAAAAAGAGGTGGTGAGACCAGTCTGAAGGGAGGGACAGGAAGGAGCTCAGACTGTGCTTCCAGTGAGCTGCCAATTGTCCTGGAAGGGCAGGGTGCTTAAGGACAGGTTTGGTAGTAAAGCTCTATTGCAATGAAAGCTTCCACTTCTTGTTTCAGAACTGCTGAAGAGACTCTTCTTGCTCTGTGTCTGCAACTGAACAAATAAAGGTGGTAGGCTGACAGAAAAAAGATGAATAATTTCTTGGGTCAGTCAGTTTGTTTTCATTCAAAAATTTCAAATCTGCCTTTCTTATGAGACCACAAATATAAAGGATTACAATGGTGTTTAATCCCACCAAAGTAAATGAAATTTTAATACCAAGATTTAATGCGAGTAGAGTCAGGCTTCAAGAGAAATCCAAAGTAAGACTTAAACGTTAGCAGTGATTGAAAGGATAGTTAGATGTGGGCAATCTTTCTGCTGAGGGACAGTGGGAGAGGCAGAATGATATAGGAAGTCCTGAAATGAAGACTCGCCATAAGGGCAATAAAGAAAATATTTGAATGCAAAGCTTACTGATCATGAATCTTGAGCAGTGAAGATATTTCAATCATGCTAATTTTTCCAAGTTTATACTGGAAGTTAAGGATTAGAGTGAGCTGTGTCATTATCAAAGTCTTGTATTTATTAGCAAAATGGTTTGAAAAACCTTTTAAAGACATAGGAAAAATGTTTTCTGTGGAGGCAGAACTGTCTTAGGACATTCATAGAATGCCTGTCCTCTCTGATATCCTTCCAGGCACAGATTGCAAGAACACAATAGAGGTGAAGGAATGCATGGGATGGAGGGAAATAGGAACTTCTTAAACTAGCTTTGCTACTAAGAAGGAGGAAGGGTGAACATCCACATACGTTGACATCCACATCCTTCATCAGCTCTGGGGCATGCCCTCCCACCCATATATTCCTCATCTCTTTCTTTGTGCCACCAGTGATTCACAGGAAGTTGATTCATCTAAAATTTCCTGTGGCAATAAAAAAAAGAGCTTAAGATGTTCCCTTACCAGCGTGCAAAAACGTGATGAAAAAACATTTCCTCAAAACACTGCTGATAGCTCTGAAACAACTTCAGTCTGCTAAGACAATCCATGGAGCTTTTAACTACTTCCTTGGACCCAAACTGACTCCTTCTCATCATGTGGTTTAGAAAGGCAAGTTACTGAGATGAGCTGGAAACCTGCAGAAGAGTCTGGTTTTGGTTTTGTGCTGAAGCAGATAGACTAGAATCAGTATTATTTATATATATATATATCTATATATATCTATATATATATATATATATATATCAGTATTTTTTATTTATGGTAAGATAAAAAGACCTGTTCTAGGAAAGTAAGAGCCCAATCAAAGATGTGGAATTAAAGGAAAGAGAGCTAGTGGTAAATATGAAAAATATGGGTTGGAATCATATGAATGGAAGGTATATGAAATAACAATAGTTAACATAATGCCAGTAAGTTAGTGCAGACAAATCAAACGTGCATATAATGAGGAAAGATGAATGAAGTAGCAGCAATTCTCTTGTTGCTCAAAAAGAGGAGCAGAAATCTGTATATGTATTCAAAGAGCATTAATCTGTTCAATATGCCTCCTGGGTACTCTTACAGCTCTCACGAGCTGCAGGAAAGTCTATCCAGCTTCAGAAGAGGATGTTTGTGCTTTTCAGACAATCTCGCTGAGACAAATAAACAAACAGGGCCAGGAAATGGTCTTTTTGGAATTTAAACAGGTGTATTACTCAGTATGGAAAGACTGAGAATTGATGGAACCCTGTGGAATTACTATAAAGATTGGATGATAAAAGTCTGTTAACACATGTGAGAACTGAGGCTGAGAAGGCATGTCAGTTAAAAGCGAGGCTGGAAATGCAACAGGATTTTGTCTTGTTCTCCAAGTTGTTTGAAATTCTCAAGAATAAGCCTCTTAACACTTGCTGGAAGAAGGTATGCTAAAGATTACCAGCCTGAAGGTATTAGGGTATGCAAGGCATTAGGAATGGTAATTACCATGACCTCATACATAAATAACCATTTAATAACACAGCTGATTTCTGGAGACTTATCAGTGTGCTGTCAGTGTAGAAAACACAAGAAGAAAATTTTTCTTGAAGCAGGAAACCCTTCAATCTAAGAACTATACAGGAAAGAAACAGGGGAAAGAAGCAAACAAACAAACAAGCACAAGCATTATCCTACTCCACAAAAAGGCAGTGAAGTTGAGCAAAAGATGTTGAACAAGAACCTGCAGGCAGGTTTTCAGACTTTACCAAGGGGAATGCTAATGGAAAGCTCCTAAACAGAGCAGGACCCAGGCTTGGATGATACTGGAAAATATCAGCTCCCATTAGACCAGTGTATTTTTGGTACCTTTTCAGATCAGCTCTTTTCTAATTAGCCGAAATACGAACATAAAGTCTAATTTTAAACATATTGGTGTTTGGAAAGTGGGACTTTATCCATACAATTACTTAAAATGTCTGTTTATTACTCTGTTGTCTGAAATCTCAGCAATTATGTGGTTAGCATCAACTCTGGCAGTGTTTCCAGAGCCAAACAAACTGCACAACATCTCTGTGTTGTAACATATGTAATAACTTGTAATTCACTGTGCAGTTTGACAGTAATTATTCATAGCTTTAGCATTTGCAACTTGATAACCTATTTTAACAATACTGCAAAAAATGTTCTCAGAAAAACAATTCTGTAACTAAGCAATCCTAATGTATTTACATGATGTGTTATAACTGCATTTAATTTTTAATTTAAATGTAACTCCGGTTGGAATACCTCTGAAATCATTAATGGAAATTCAATAAAAATCATGAATGCTATTAATTGAGAGTAGGAGACTATTTTTAGTCTCTGTTCCCCATGATCACAGAAGACTTGCTTTTAAAAAAACTTGGTTTTGAGAATGAGTCCTAGATTCTTGGTTCAGACTTCTACAGGCAGACATATTTTTAAAGAGGCAGGTCATAAGTTTGTAAAGACAACAATAAAATGAAAAACTTTAACACAATTACAATATGGAGAAATTACTTTTAAATATATAAATTTTCTCAGTTACATAGCAAAAATCAAAGCATTGTGTAAAACAGATGTTTTCATGTCGGCACTAAAATGTTTCTTCTTTTCTCACCCAACATTTAAAAAGTGTCCTTCTGAGGGCAGTACTAAGCCAGAAATGAAGTATCCAAAGCTGTGGGTTAGTTTGTGGGGAGAGTTGCTTTTATTATTTATATAAAGGACAAGGTTTGTACAAACACATTCTCATGGTATCCTGTGAGGAGTTGCAATTAAATGAATTAAGTTAGTTAGATACACAATTATGAAATTTGGGCCAAATCTAGTAATAATAATTTCAGAATTTTCTTTTCCACAACCTTTTAACTGAGAGGCCACCAGGAGGGTTGAAGACTGTGCTGTTTAAATTGTTTTGTTTCAGAACTCCAGCCATTCATGTCTGCTTAAATACAGGAATTCCCTTGAGTTTCCTTGCAGGATAGCAAGCTTTTCGAGGAGCTTACATCACGCTGTAGGAGTATTATTTTTTTTTTTTTCTGAGGACACTATTTTGTATGTTGAAATGTAACTTCTTTATAGTTCCCTTTGTTCACTGAATTTTCCAATTAGTGTCCACATCAGCTGAAGCCTGTGAGAATTCTCTGTGAATTACAATGTCATGTTGAACTGCGGCAGTTATGAAGGTGTTGTGTCAGAAGATATGAAGCACTTTACCCAAGTACACATCTGCAATTGCATTTATTTTAAAACTTGAAATAGAAGTTGAAATTGAAGTTTTCTTACAGCTTTTTTTATAATCAGTGTTTTTCAATCTCCTCTTTTTTTTCGCTTGAGGATCGATAATATGTATTGTGCCCAGAGGGTACATTTGTTTGTTACAGAACATCTCATGAGCCGTCATTTCCAAGCTGCTGGACTGCAAAGCCAAGCTGAATAGATTCTCTAGTTTTCTTTTTAAATGTCACTGACTTCATTTCAGGTTTGTGGAGTTTTTTCCCCCTACTATCTTGACAGCTAGCTTTCTCTTTGTAAGTGTCTATTCATTCATTTACTATTTCAGTATAACTTACAGTTTTCCGCACAACAATTGAAAGGCTCTAGTCCTCTCACTCCTTCTAGACAGAAAATTCCTGTGCTATGATGTGGGGTATAAGAGGTAGGCTGTTAAATTAATGACTGAAGGGGTTGGATGACTTTGGATGTGATCAGTGGCTTACAAGTGACTCTGAAAATTGTTATGTCTGATCTTTGCTTCAGCTCCCACTGACTGGAGGGACACTGGTTCAGAGTCTGCATAAAGCAGCAGGATGAAGCTCTGCATTCCTTCAGGATGTGACAGGGCCACCATTGTAGTTGTCCAGTAGAAAGTGGGCAGTTGGGTAGTCCTCATAGTCCTCAGAATCCATCTGACATCTGGAAGATCTTAAGGTGAGGAAGAGTCGGCTTTGTCTGATTGCACTTCCATTCCAGGATAACTGACACACCTCAAAAGGAGGACAGAGGAGTCCCTAAAGGGACCATCAGCAGTAACTCACTGGCATTTCTGCAGTCTGATTTAGATGAGTCACATCAAATAGTTCCCAAAGCAGATACTGCATTTAGAGGTCTCACCCTTATCTGTAGATGCATATCATGATCACACAAGTAGTCTATGAACTTAGTTCATAATTACACCAGACTCTTAATGTTGTGATTCACTGGGGTAGCAAGAGATCAGAGGCAACCTACAAAGAGTAGAGAGCAGCAGAGGGAGTTCCAGCTCCTTTTAGAAGAGAGCAGGCGGCTCTCCCCCTTTTCCTTCTCCTTCTTGAACAAAGCGTCACCTACACTGGGTGTCAGGCACAGTGCAAGAACTCTTTAAATGGTATTTGATGGTGGTTACTACTAAATCAGTCACCACTATCATTTAATCAGTTTCTGAAGTCATGAATGAAGCTACTGATGTCAATAGTGGATCATTCATTCATTCCACAAGTACTAAATCAATTTTTCTAGTATTAAGCCTGCAGAAGGAAAAATGCTAAATCAGCCATAAAATACGTTATTACAGAGCATTAATTGGAATCCTAACTAGGATACTTTGTTTTAACTTTTATTAGTAATTGATTACAGGGAAAATTTAATAGCATTCTTGACTCTAATCCAAATTCTCCTCAGTTGGAGATGGCTATATGACTTGACACAGATGGGAGAGGGAAGGAAGAGGGATAAGTGATAAAGGTGGAAAACTCAGCGGGACAGCTGATCTGCTTCCACCAGGTTACTGTTCTTTCAGATCTATTTTAGAAGATCCTGTACCCTGCTGTTTGCCTGGGCCTGTTTTAGCCACAGAGGGCAGAATCCTTCCACGGTGGGGGAAGGAAAGGCTTGTGTCAGTGAGAAGCTCTTGCAATGCTAATACAAAGCCAAACTGATTCTTGTACTGAAAATAGTTATAGAGTCAATGCACAAACCCTCTTATCCTTTCCATCCTGGATAATGAATCCTTTTTGAGAAATATCTTAACTTTGAATCCAGCTGAATTTAAACTGCAAGCTGTATTAAACCTTTCTAAAATACCACTCAAGACAGCTGGATTTTGTTGATGGGTGAGGGCAGAGAGAGTTGCCTCATCTGAAGACACGTTCTTAGTACAAACTGCTGTTTGAGTGAAGTGAGTGGGGCTGGGTAGATCACACTTTAAAAGCAAGTCTAGTTATCAATTTCCTGCACCACTTCCTTAGCCTGAGAGCACTCTTGTATTCTTTCATTCCACCCTGAAATCATAATAACCGTTTGACACCTGGTATAGAATAGTAGTTAATTACCAGAGGCTGGAAAACCACTTCTCTTTATAAACAGAGTGACTGCTGAAATAGTTGATACACTCTTTTTTCCCTCTAGCACCTGAACTTGAATTCTTATAGTATTCAATGCCAGCAGACTAAGACTGTGGAGTTCACTCCAGTCAGGTCTTGGACTACAGTGTAAAAAAAGTTTAATCTTTAATTTTTTAATTGAGTTGGTGTTTAAAAGGTGGAAAATTGCAATTGAATTCTGGCATTCAGGCTTCTCCAGTAAAGCGCTTTCTAATATCTATACATCATATTTGCTATATTTATAGTATTTATCTATTTCTGAACTTGAAATCCCAAATAGTTCTTTTTCCCGTGACTTCAATTTCTTGTAAGTTCAGAAATTATTTGAGATACTGTAGGGGCATTTAGCCTTTTTTACTTAGCTTTAAATAGCAGCAGTTGATGAAAAAAACATTGAAAATCAGAATAGCAAAAATGATTTTTTCACAGATCAGCACCATTTCAATTTAAGGTGGTGTTTGATCACTATCACTTGTGATTGTGACCTGTTTTAATAGAAATAAGAAGAGAAACTAAGAGATATGGTAATTTTACCCGGTGATATTTTTGAAAGAATATTTGGAAAAAGATACTGAAGCAAACAGGATTATCTCTGTGCTCAAATAACTTCTGTGAAAATGAGGTAAAACTACTTTAGGGTATTTAGCATTTAAAAGAGTTTTTAGTCTTGTAGGAATGTTAAAAATACAGCCAGTTTCATGTTCCTGTTTGGCAAGTTTTTGACCCCAGTGTGTTAATTAGATGCAAAACCTCTTCTGTAACCTTGCATCTGAAACAGTTTTCTTTCAAGCGTGTTGCAGTGTAACAACCCAAGAGTATGTGAGGAGGGAGCAAGATAAGCAAGAAATTAATTTCATGGAATGGTCATAGAATAACTTGAATAATTAGCTAGATGGAAAAATTACTATTGATTTGAGCAGGTCAGGCAGCTGCCTGGGGCTGAAAATTACTGCTTTAAGCTGCAGAAATGAATTTTGCTGTAGGCCTGTCGGGAGTTGGTTCAGCAGTGGTAGGAGGACAGCTCCTTGTGGTGGGTTTGCCTGGGAAGGGTTTGGTAGCAGGGAGCTACAAGGGTGGCTGCTGTGAGAAGCCGCCAGGATCTTCCCCCATGTCCGATGGAGGAGATGCCAGATGGCTCCAGGACAGACCCAGCCTTGCCCATCAGCCACAGAGGTAATGCCTCAGGGATAATGTATTTAGGAAGAGGGAAAAGAAGCTTTGCAACTGCAGCCTCTGAGAGAGAGAGGAGTGAGAACAAACTTTTTCCAAAACAAACTGCATGTGCTACCCCTTGACTCATCTGTCTGTTTTTACAGTCAGATCATGAGTTCTAGCAAAAAAAAAAAAAAAAAAAAAAAAAGCCCATTCTTTACAATTGTTCAGTCTTAAGGAAACCCTTCCTCCATACGATATAGAAAATTTACAAAAAATAAGTAACATAAGATTTGAGAGTACAAAAACCTTGGTATCCATGAGTGAGACGCCTATTTGCTATTAATTAGGATAGGGACTTTAAGCCTGGATCTATCTTGTTGCATATCTGTTTTTATAGCTAAGCTCACACAGAGACCTCATTCCAGTAGATCATTCCCTCTGTTAACACCTCTAGTCTTGTTCTGTTGTACAAGTCTTCCCAATTCAGAATTGCTTTATTTTTTTATTATTGTAGGTGAGGAATGAAATAAGCTCACATCAAAGCTGTTCTTCCCTCTGTCTATTTTGACTCTCCAAGATGACTCAGAGGACACAGACACATATACTTAAATCAGTTCCACTGTTGTGAATGCATTTGGACCATCCATTAGAGATAAAGACTCCATAAAGGAGGCTGACGAAATAGCCAGGCATCTGATTAGGCACAGAATAATTTCAATGGCTAATCAAACGAATGAATCCTTACTTGATTACGTTTCAGTTTTGTATCAGCTAATCATGAAACCAGAAAATACACTAATGGATGCTGGTTTCTGACAGCACCTGTACTCACAGGTACAATTGCTGTAATTTGGGAAGAAGAAGGGAGGGGGCAGCACTAATTTCCTAATCAAGAGCCGAGACAAGCAGCAAGATCTAATATTCTTAATGCAATAGGTAGTTTTTTTCTCTAGAAGAAAACAGGAACTTTTCCAGGACTTGAAGATGTCACTAATCCCAGCACCCATTTTTTTACATGTATATGTTTTTCCTCAGGACAACTTCTGTATAACATGGTGAAAAGAGACCTTTCTTAAGAAAATGGGACAATATGACCTTTCTCTCACCCCCCAGGCCTCTTTTCATACTGACTCCTCAGCAGATATTATCAGGGACAAGAAAGGTCCCTGCAAAAAAAACTCAGAATGTTTGTTGTATGTGTGTGTTTGCACATGTCCATGTTCTTTTTGTACTCCTGGTGTCTCCGGAGATTTCGTCTCAGATGTAAAAGCCACAAGCTATCAGATGGGGGAGATGCTTCTGAATGCTCTCTGCCAAGGTCTCTGACTGAAGATATAATAAAAAAGCATAAGAACCATTGCAGTCTATGGAGGAAATCCCATTGTGCTGCATCACAGTACAGAAAGCAGAAGTCCCTGCCCCAGCAAGCCTACTATAGAAAACCGCAGGTTTTCTTTTCATAAAAAGGGCAACATAATGGAAATACCAGAGGAAGAAAGGGAGGTAAAAAACACTGGCTTGTGCTTTGAATACAGCCTAGAGTTGACAGTCCGTAGTTGTATGCAGAGAAGAGTTTTGGTGCTAAGTTATGAACGAGATCTGGCATCTACTCTCCCAGTGAATCCCGCAGAGCAAAGCCAGTCTTGAAGCTTTTATTTTCACAATTCCTGTGGTAAAATATCTCATGAGGGACAGACTGAAATAAAGGCTGAGGCCTGACTCCTGAAAAGTGGGTCCTACCTTACAGAAGCCGTCCTTCTGCTGCTGGGTAACCTCACAGTGTCACTAGTGCCAGGAGAGCTACAGCAGTTTGGGCTTGTACACACTGGGCTGAAACTATTGCTAACAGAGCACAGGGATGGCTTTAAAACATCTGCCAATCAATACTGTCCAGTTCTTTGAAGAACTCTAAGTTTAATGCTGCTTACCTATGCAGGAAATGCCTCTGAAGTGTAAGTAGAGAAAACACAGAGACCAAGGGCAGCTGGATTAGCAGCACTAAGCCACGGTCAATCTACTGCCTCCATTTTAATAGCTTTTGCAAAAGTGGAATGCTGGATTCTCTGCTATGTAAATCAGCACAGATCCATTGAAATTGCCAGAACTGTGCTGATTTATACGGGATGAGAACTGTCCCCGGGACTTCCAGCAACAGCTGTTTTAAATAGTTGAGTTGGATCTGTCTTTTGAAACACTAAGCCAACAGATAGATTGCCTCTAAATTATCACTGCTGATTAATATAGGAGATACAACAAACCTTTCCTAAACACAACTCAGCCTGATTTCCTTACTGACTTAAAATACACTCATCTTGAATCTTCTTTAACTTTTCATACATGCTCCTAAGTTGTAGGAAAAAAAGGCAAACATAGATAAACACTTCATTAAAAAGGTATGGTGTTACCATTTGTCATTTCATGGCTCGTATATCTGTATTTAAAAATAATAGTAATAACATAGTCCCAAATAACATACCAAAAATGCACCATCTGAAGTACTTAAAGTTATTTGAGAGTAAAAACTAAGTTGCTAGAATCACATCTGGTGTTGCGTTTAGGATTTTTGCCTACATCTGAGCTTAAAAGTAGGGAATGAGAGGTCCATCCTCCAGCAAACTGAGCACTTTTTCAGAGCTGCTCCATAAAAATCATTTCAGAGGCAGAGTAGATACTTGGTGTTACTCAGGATCTCATGAGCGGGACAATCGCTGCGTCCACCATCATAAACATGGGGGGTTTTATTTGTGAGTGAGTTAAGAGTTAAGAAAATAGGGTAGATTTCATCTATAGAAACAGTAGTGGTGTTCTGGAGGGTTTTCAGATGCCTAGGAGGGAAAAATGTTTCTTTCCATGCTGTCATAAATCATAGTCTTCCCTTCATATTTCTGGCCTTCTTATTCCTCAGGTGTGGTCTTTTGCCTCTTTTCTCACCTGTGCACCTGTATGTACACTCTGTTCTGTTGTGTGCACATCATGGCTTCATGCCTCCTGAGCTCCATGCTTCTTCCCTGCTCTTCTCCCTGTCCTTTTATCTCTGGATGTCTCTTATCATGGTGCTCTGGCCATTGTGCTCACACTCCTCCCTTAGTTTCTTCCAGAACTCCCTCATTTTTTGTCAATACCAGAAATATTTTCCTGGGCATGATTTTTGAAATCGTTGCTGTCACTCTGTTTCAATTCATCTCCACCATTTCTTTAATGAGGAGCTGAAAAAATAATTTTGAGCCCGCTTTCCTAGAGTTTCTTGAAAAAGCAGAGGAAGGAAAGGAGTAAGGCAATGGGTAACTATTAATTGACTTTGTTTACCTTCTCTCTCCTTCATGTTCTTGTGCATTAACAGAGAAACAGGAAGCTACAGGAGAAGGGGATGACTGCTGGTTACAGATTCAAAAGGAATATGGTGTCCATGAGCACCCTCTGTTCCATACTTGCTCCACACAGAGCAAATAGTCCACTGGCATGCTGACTGAATAATTAGTTTTACACAGTACCTTGCAAATGGCAGTCATGGACCAGGACCCCCTGTGCTTGCTGCTCTGTTAACAGAAGCAAAAACATTTAGAAGACAGTCACCACAACCAGAGCTTAAATCCAAACTATAAGACAGGAGACACCAGATGGAGATGGACAGATGGTGAAGTGCAAAGAAACTCCTAAACAGTTGATAAGCATGAAGGCAAACAGTTATCAGCATACCAGCTGCCCAGCATTTGTCCATTAGAGATGTCAAGCCAAGGAATGGTGTAAGAATGGTTTTGAAGGATAATGGGATAGCTCTGTGAGTGCTTGGGGAATAAACCATCCCAGGTGGAGGTGGCAGCTAGAAATAGTTTATCTGGAAACCCTGCCAAGAGACAGTGGAGATGGGAGTTGTAACTTCCAGTGAGGGGATGGCTATGAACGGCATGAGGGTGAGAAGAAGTAACTTACCTTTAATGGGACCAAGAAGTGGGAGCTGTGAAAGGGCAAAAAAGAAAGGTGTACCAGGGCCACACTTGTTGTGTAGTTACAAATGAGGCAAGGCTCATTTGCAAGAACAAAAAAAAAAAATGGTGAAAGCAAAGTCTGCATGATTTTTAGCTTCTTATTAGAAGGAAAAAGCAGTTTCACAGTTCCTGTGTAGAAAGAATCAAGACTTTGACACATCTTAGGCTCCCTTTTCAGTGTTTGAGTGACAGGCAAAATACATCACAAGGGGAAAGAAAAGGAGTAGCAGGGTTACGTGAGATGGAGTACAGGGGCTAACAGGGACATTTTAGTCATCCTTATTGTGACATAATAGCTAAATATTTGTAAGGAGATGCCAGGGAGAAAGGCCAAGATACTGTTGAGGGCTTGTAGAGACAAGCACAAGCTGGAGAGGTAGATATCTGTGCTACGTGGATGTTCATGTAAAGAGATACTTGAGTTTTGCTCACAGATCTAGGCAGCCAAAGAACATGAAAAAGAGACCAAGGGTGGGTGTTAGGGCAACCCTTTGAAAAATCTGGGGTCCCAAGAAGCACAGACAGCCCTTTAAAGGATACTCTGAATGACCAGAAGGCAGTGATGGGATGCTGGTGGAAGGCAAGATTTCATTAAATGTGGTAACTTTCATTGTAATTGGTTAAGAAGTCAGGAAACTCCCTGGATGTTTAAATTACTCCTTTGGGAGAATCTGGCCTCTCACAGATGATGTAGGTTGGCTTTTGTTGTTTTTTAATCCTCTGTGGTATTTTTCTTTTTTTAATGAGTGACTGCATAGCAGTTAGTCCATTTAACTGCAGCTGCTCACCCTTCTCAGAGGTGTTTTGAGAGTGGAATAGATTAAGGATTTAAATACAGGTGATAGCAGCGTTGCTTGGAATGAGCAGAAATGTAATATTTATAACACAAGCATATTGGTCTTGGGGTGGGTAAGTGGTTCATAAAATTCAGTGCAGCATGATGTGAAGTAATGTAGCCAATTACAAAAAGAATAAGCATGAAGATTGCAGTCTAAATAAGAACACAACAAGGAATTCATAGTAAGAAAAGAACCTAGAAGGGACTGCAGATAGTAGAGTAAACCATTAGCACTGTTTCCTGGTAACAATGACAAAAATGAAGAAGAGCAAACATGTTTGTGAAATATACTCAGTATGCAGCGTGGTGGATAAAGCTGCAGGAATTATCTTGGGCTGCCACTGGTCTCATTAGAAAACAGGGCTCAGCTTTAGCCACTTCCTTAAAGGAATACATTGAGAAGGTGCAGCAGGGGCATCCAAGATGACTTAGTAATCAAGACATGATTTATGAAGAAAGTTTTGACTTATTTCTCCTCTGTAGCTAAGGAAAGGGAGATTAGGGGAGGATTCTTACACAAGGATGTAAGATCCTGAACAAGGGGGAAATGGATCATTGCTAAAGTACAGTTGTTATAGTCATACACAAACTTTGAAGAAGAGATATTGGATCAATGTTAGGGAACAAAATACAAGCAGATTTTCAAACAGAAGGCAGAGCTTTATGCAAATGATGGAAAAGCAAATAATTTTTTTTATCTCAGTCACATGAGAAATATTTGAGGAACTGACTATAATTGTGTAGAGGAGATTATTACAATTCTTCATCTTACTTTTTAAAAGAATAAGTCATGAGCCAAAATTAGTTGTCATATTTGTTACATACTGATGAAGAAACCCTCATACAATAGACAGATACAAACAGACTAAGAACTTGAAACTGCAACTTTGCAGACAAAGAGCTACCTAAAAGAAATAGCTGGACTGTCTCTCAAAGGAGATGATAATATAAAAATCTACAACAAAATATTAGTTTCCAAATTCCTTACAACTATATGTGTTCCCAGTATAAGCCCCTGTACTTCCGTGTATGGATTGCTTTTTTAAAAATGAATCAAGTTGGAGCTCTTCTTTTCAGTTCTAATAGGGAAAATTGTCCAGAAAACAAAACATAAAGATCAGAATAAATTTAAATATACATGGCACTTCTGATCAGCGAAATGTCATTTCTTCAGTTTATTCCCTCAGATAATACTGGTAGGCTTGTACAAATACCTTCAGCTGACCAGAGGAATTAGATTTTGTTTGTTCCCAGACCTGCACTTTACTTAGATTATCTTCTTTATTGATTTACATTGGACCTGAGCATTCTTTGGCAACAAGAAGGGGTGGGATATTGTGAGCATGGGCACCTTTTCCATACTGAAGAGTGGTGCAGCTCCATCCACAACACTGCTCTGCCCCTGCCCCTGTCCAGCTCCAAGCTTTTTTCCTTTTTAAGTGAATTTACGGGAGGACAGAGGAAGGTGTTCTGCAAAAGGTGTAGGAAAGTGTTGGAGGCAGTGATGTGTACCCCCTCAGAGTTTCCCAGAGAACCAGGACAGTCAGACTTCCCTATATTCCTTCAGCAAATGGGATGGCTGGCTCTCCTTCCTTCTGGCCAAAGGTACTGCTAGGTAAACACAGTGACAAAACAGTGACATACAGATCCTACCATGAGTGAGGACAGAAAAGCCAGTAGCATGAATAAACGTTAGGAGAAATGATACAAGGCCACTTTGAGTAAAATGTGTAACAGAGATCAAATATTTTTTAAAGGAGAGTTTTTGGCAGAAGAATACCAAAATATTTTATGTCTTAATTTAATAGCTGGTATCAAAGGTCTACACATGGATGGCTTGCACCTGTTGAACTGAATTCAGGGTGAATGTTAGAAAATCAAAAGTATTTCTATGCCATGAATTCATCCGAAGGAGCCCACACTGACTCTTGTTGATGTGATATATCCCATTCACTTCAATGGGACAGATAAATCTCTGAAGGAATTATACCAACAGGCTTCCTTACATGCTTTCAAGCTTTTCCTCTCAAGCTGGTAAAAGTTTTGTTTGAGTTACTGCCTGCATTATTTAGCCCGTGGGTTTAGATGCACCTATATAAACAGATTCCAGGGCATGTACTGGCATTATAGTGAAATGTCCATTTTCTCATCAAACTCTAGACATTAGAACATTAGACTGTGCTTTATGCACTCAGAGTTTTGTACAGGTAGTTGTGGTGACAGTCATTTGCATGGAAATACTTAGAATGCTTGTATATGAGTCTTCACAACAGTCTCATAGGCTTTGCAACCTGTTGCCGTTTATTAGATTGGTAATGGGGAAGACAATTTTTCTGAATGCAGTGATGGGTTATTAAAGACTAAAATTTACATTAAGATGCTCTATTATAACAAGCAAAGTGGGAATCTCTATTTATGGAAGACAAATGTTGGGTAGGTATCTGCATCTTTGTGTCTGGTTTTTTGGTCTGGTTGTCTGGATTTGGACAGTCATGTCTGCAGAGCCCGAACAAGTCAACTACCAGGAGGGGATTCTCCAATCACATTCACGAAGGTGTGATTTTAAATGAAGCTACAGGTCTCTAAATACTTTTGTAGCATATATTCTAGCACATGGAAGCAACACCATAAGTATTTAATTAAAACTAAAACAAAAACAAAAACATAAACCAAACCAACCCTGTGTCCCCTTTGCAACTGTTGGTAGCTGTGGAGACTTTTACAGATGCAAGTGAAATAAAGTGTTTCAGCTTTGGCTTCTACTCAGCCCTGAAGAGCTGCCTCCCTATCTTCTTTTCTTTGTTGACGCTGCCAAGAATTGGACGATTTACACCGATGCTTTTGTTTACCCGAAGTGGTTGCATTTCCCAGCTGAGTGCTTGAATGAGCAGCCAAGTCAGGCTCCTGCTGCTGAGGGGAGCTCCCTTCTCTCCTTGGCAGGAATGCTGTTTGGAGTTGGCTCCAAGGAGCAAGGCACACACCCTGTGTGTGTATGTGATCCCAAAGATCTACCAGTGAATCAGGTGCTGCCTCTGCTGCCTGAGGTTTACACAGGCTTGGCCACTGCTGTTTCATTTTCCCTTGGGATCAGGATCGTGACATGGACGTTCAGGTCTCAAGTCCCCGTGACACTGAACAGGTCAAGTGAGCTTTTCAGTGTGATTATCAATCAAATTCATTTAGTGACAACTGCTTACATCATATGCTCTTAAAGCACATTTTTTTGGTCACAGATTTATATCAAAAAAGAGCTTTGACACTTTGGAGGGGTTGTTACAAAATAGCTGTGATATGCTGTGTACTCATAACATTATGGCATCTTTAAAATCTCCAGGTCTTTTAACAGGTTTATGAAGGATACGGAGCTTGATGAAATGTGAAATAGACACTAAAACTACTTTTTCTTGTGTAGTAAGATAATAAGATGTTACATTACTCACAGGTCCAATTTTAAATTTAAATATAATTTCATTTAATTTTACTTTGCAATCAGGTAAATTAATGAGAGAGAATCAAAACAATATGCTGTAATTATACTTGAAAATTATTCCTTCTGTCCTTCAAGAGTGTTCTTTCTCTTTAAGATATTGAAATTTAGTGTCTAAATATAAAACGCAGTAACATCTGGTACTAATTGCTGGTTTAAATAATATAGACATTTAGACAGATATTTCATGCTTTTGAAAGGAGGCTTTTAGTAGGATGTTCTGAGTCAAAGGTTATAAAAAGTTTCATGCCACTAAAAATAACTAATATTCCATTTGTGTTCTAGATCTAAGGGATCTTTTACATAAAAGATTTTTCTTACTAAAATATGGTTAACTTACTTTATTTGGAAAGAACAACCAGTCTGTATGACTTTTACATCTGCTCTTCATTGGTACACGTGAACATAGTGCAGGGAAATGTTGGAACAGTTTATTTTTAGACTCAGATATTGTTACAAGATCTCTAATTTTCAACACAGAACTCTTTCCTTCCAAAATTATGTATTTGAAGTCTTCTATTTGCTTGCAGTTTGCCAATTATTTTCCCAACAAAGGAAGTAATTTAGATAGGTAGATTGACATCAATGCTAAAGTGAATTTGGCGTCAAGCAAAGGAGCTATGGTCCAAAACTCACTTCTCTTTGGTGCAAACGCTTTGAGGTACTGATAAAAACACCAGATACATATGAGGAAAATAATCAGTGGTCCTATTGCTTCCCAGTTTAGTGCGTTTTCTTGCCAAAATGCCTTTTGCGTATTTTGGAATAAACTGTCCCATCCCTGGCCTGTCTCCTTTCACCCCTGACTGGGCTCTCTGGATGAACCCTGGACCTGGTTCATCACTTACCTTGTCTTGGGCTGTCAATGGACCCTGTGACCAGCTCCTGGCTCTGACTCCGTGGTCAGACCCTGCAGTGCTGTGTCCTTGTAGAACAGGTGTGTCAAGAAGAGTGTTACTGATAACTGAATCCCCTGTGACTGTGAGCACAGCGTTCTTCAGCAGCAGGAGGGGTTCAGCCAACTCTGTGCCTTGTTGACAGTCACTGACAACTGATGCTAAGCAAGAAACATAGCAGCTAGGTGATGCTACATACTGAAGGTTTGTCATCAGTGGTAATTTCCTCTGTCAGAAGACACTAATTTTGCCTGTCTATCCTTTCCCACTTCAGGAATCCATCTGATCTGTTTTTTCCTGTGGAAGTCCACAACTTTATGTAATGGTGGGAGGTAGCGTCTTTGGTTATGTCGCTCTGACATCTGCTACTTCCATCTGATGTTTCCTGGATATTCCATTAGGTAACACAGGCAAACACCATTTATTTCTCCCTTCAAACAGCTCTGTTTGTCTCCTCACTCCTCTGGAGCAGAACCTGATGAGTCTGACTCTTTCGTTCTGGATTTATGCTACCTAACCATATTGACTGCAAAGCTGCTTCAGGTCTGGATTTTAATACAGAAATTAATTTAAGCATATGTAGAACTCCAGAAACATTTGGAACCGCCCGAATTTTGAGAACTCTCAAAACTGAATTGGTCCCATCTGTATAACCACTTTCCCTAGTTTTAGTATGGGAGGGCTTGGCTGAAAAACTGTGTTTATGTTTTCCTATAAAGGGATTAAGTTTTGTGGCTATCCTGACCTTTCCAAGGAAGAAGATAGCTTGCTTCCAATCTGTTCAGCCACCTATATAAAAGAGCTACAAATTCAACCTCATTGAGCCCACACGACCTACAAATGATTCATTGCCCCAGTCAGCATCATTTATTAGTATTCTTGAAAGAATCTCCTCCTTCCCCATCCCACTGACCCCAGGCCACCTTCATGCAAGCCTGCACTTCATTTATTGCCAGAAATTCTGAGAAACAAATCTAAGCAAAACAAGTTATGACCTGATCTCTCTCTGGTCTGGTGCATATCTTTTACATTCAGGCACAGGAATAAATTAAAAACTAGAGGGAATTATGAAATGTAGTAGTAGTGCCTCATGCACCAAAAAGTCATAAACAGATCAAAGCCAGAAAATATTAAAGAGATGGTAAGGAAATATCTGATCCAGGTACACTTTGGCTCCCTGTCCTTATACGCTGTGAGATTTTCCACTCTCTGTCTTGGAAAACTCTCCCAAACCTCTCTGGCAGCAGCTCAGATCAACTGTAATTTTTATTTCCATAGCCAAAATGTACCATCTGACATCTACACATTGGGCATTCAAGAAAGCAGCTCATACTATCCAACAGGAAAACCCTGACATGGGGTATGCAACCATGCTACCCTTCTGTGTAGGCTCTGCCTGGAATACCATTCAGGAAACATCTCCTCTTTTTCCTATTGCCTGGAAGAGGGGTTTGCAGATGGATATAGGTTTGTAATTACACCTGTAGTTCCACCAGTTGTTATGGTGTTGGTGCTGATTATTAAGAAAACTCTTAAATTTTCTTACTGAGAAAGAGCCAGAATCTGTAACTGTGCTGAACTTTAATACAGCAGCAGATGCACAAGGGAAGAGCTTGTGAGGGAATCAGAAGAATTTGCATGTCTTGTGTAGCCACTGTTACCACTGGTTTGTTTCTATCAGAATTTTCCAAAGGTTGTTACTCAACCAGGCTAAACACCTTCTAAGGACTGCAGTTCGAGTGGGGGTCCTTCACATCTTCAGGCTTCAGAGTAAAACCTGGACTATTAGAGGAGTTAGAAAGAAAAAGAAACCCACCCTTCTTTTGCTTCCACTCATTGTTTAATAAGACACTGTATGATAGTTTTATATCTTCCTTTGAAACGTGGCAGAGTTATAGTCAGAAGCAGAACCAAGAGATACAAGGATAAATACTCTGTTCCAGTAGCCTGGGCCATTTCTCTGCTGTGGCCATCTAAATTCAGAGAGATATGAAGCCCCCTTTAAGGAGATATGAAATTGTTGTGCTTTCTACCTTAAATTTCATGGGGAAGATGGTAAATGATATATTTACCTTCTTCTGTTACCTCTAGTAAGATAAAATATTACTTGGAAAAAAAAAAACCAGAATAAAAAATAAATTGCGGGTAGCAATTAATAATTAAAATAAATCAAATCAATTTTTAAGTGCTCAGCCACCTCTTTCCGTGTTTGTTTTTAATACAACTCAAGTTTCAAATCTAATTGCTTAGACGGTAGTACTCCTGTGACTATTATTAGTTACCTAACAATCATTCACATCCTGTTTTATTTTTAATGCTTGTTGTGTTACGCTCTGCTGATACTATATTGTTTCAATTGTGCAGGTTTTTTCTACTTCTGCACTGGGAATATAGATTATTGTATTGCTTCACTGGATCCTAGAAAGGTCTGTCTTTTATGCCTGCTGAAAATCTGTGTACAGAGTAGAAAACGGCACTGCATGTTTCAAGCCAGTGATTTCAGTCGCCGAGGTTGTGGTAATGAATGTTGGTGTTTGAATGCTCTGATAAAGATAACATCAGTGCTGCAGGATACACAAATCATCATGTATTCCCATGCAGTGGCAGGAGGGAAGCAGCCAATGTTTTTCTCTTTTTCATTTGCTCGAGGAAAGCACAGAAAATCCTGATCTTAAGGGTCATATTGGTTTAGATCCCTAAAACCTTGACAGCAGCAAAATTAGGTGTTTAAACCCCATTAAAGCCACTGAAATCTAAGCTCATGCCTAACTTGACTGCACAAATGTCTTGGACTGGCGCCTTTGTGAATAAATTGGAGATGCTTAAATTTACACTCAATTGTCCATTTCCTTCTTGCTGCACTGTGCTTTCTGTGCTATTATTTTAATTCTTCATATGACCCACTCTAATTTTCTTGAGATGCAAGCCTCTGTGGAGACTTGCAAGCCTCTGTGGAGACTTAGACATCACTCAAGAAGGTGTTTCAGCACATTTTAAAGTTCATTCTTTCAACAGTCATTTGAACTCCAGTGTAATTTTTAGTAAATGCTTCCATCTCATTGAACTCAGTGCAACTTAAAGCATGCAGTTAAGTTAAGCAATACTGGTTAATGTTTTCCTTAGCTGGGGATTTAGGTTATGGGTATATGTCTTCTGGGAGTAACTTCTGTTGTTTGCCATTTCTGGTGCCTGATGGCACAACACTTTCTCTGCTCTATTTACCTCCATCCGTCCATCCATCCATCCATCCATCCATCCATCCATCCATCCATCCAAGGAGCATTTGTGTGCATTTTGTTATCTAGTTTAAGTCCAAGGCACCTGACTTCATTAAGCACTTTAAATGTTGGCTAATTCACTTGCTTTTTGGTTGAAATGGAGGCAGAAAAGCTTTATGAAGTGTTAAAATGTACCTATTTGCAATAAGGAATTATCTTGCCCAAATTAGAAACTGATAGTTAGTTTTCTTCCATTTTGTTAAATCATGTTTCATCAACAGGAAGAAACCTTACTGCTTGAACACTTCATGCTTTTCCAAGCAAGAAGATCAGAAGGTGGTTACCTCAGACAGGGATGAGCAATGTTGGTGCAGCCTGGGATCAGTACAGCCTGCACAGCTTCATCTAGAAGGAGCTGTAAGATCATAACTTCAGAGTGTTCTACCTTGCAAAGACTAATAGAATGCTTTAATACTGGCTAATCAAGATTGCTGGTGTTTGGGGGACTGACAGTGGATCTGTAATTTTGTATTTCCAAGAGACTGAGGGACTGCTGGATGCCAGATTTCTTTCTGCCTGTTTGGTTTCTGGAGAGTTATGTTAGGCACAGACCTGAAACGAGCCCTTAGCAAGCTTCCCAACACACTGAAGACATATTTAGACTGAAGGATTTCAATATAATTAAGATTTGAGTACCAAGTAAATTTCTGGCCGTGAGGAGGTTTATTAGCTCCTTCGAATAGGTCAAGATTCAAATACCGCTTTTCATGTTATTTCATATATTTGACCTTCCACAATTCATGTTCAAAAGAAATGTCTTTCAAAAATACATCTTTCCAGAGCAGTAATGTTTGTATCAAATTAATCTGAAGCTTCTGTTGCCCTGGAGGCTGACTGAAATGTGGGTCAAGTCTGACATCAAGTGGCCAGACACACTCTGTTCCCAATGGGACTATTAACATAGCGCTGCTCCAAGTGTCTTGTAAGAACTTCCCCCTCCATGTTTTTTCTTCTGTTAACATGATTTCTCAGTGTTCTTCCTTCTTCGGTTTCCACCTTTCCAAGGTCATGCAGTGTCGCTGCTGACAGACACGTGAAGAATCATATTAGTCTTTCATCAGATATTGCAGCTGCTGAATCTGTCAGCAGAGTGATGGGGTTGTGTAAATAAAGTCTTGTTGACATGGTAGTGCTCATAAAGCCTTCATTCACTCTGCTTTGTTTCACTAATATATTTTAACAAAAATCTATGCCATTTTTAAAAGCACTCTCAGCTCTTGAGATGCCAACTCCTCCATTGCTGCAGAGCGAGTCTTATCAGTAACTGCCAGAATGTTTAGCACTCACACATTGCTGCTTGTTGTTAAAACGCATTGCGAACACTAATTCCATTAAATTTCATCAATCCAATCTGGAGAAACTCAATAAAATTATTCATGCCATGATACAGGAGAGGAAGTGGGGAGAGAGACCAGAGAGAATTTAAGTCTTTGACTTGAGACCCTAAATTTTCCAAGGTGCAGGTCTTGGATTCAGTCATCTGGCACAATGAGACGTGACTTTCATGCTTTAAAGGTATTTGTACCCATATTGACTCAGGAATACAAGGTTCATGTTCAGCTCCTCGTTCTCCTTCCCTCTAGGGTGAGAAGATATCCTTCAGCAGCCAGAGGGACATTTGTCATCTTTCTTCTCAGAGATCAACAGGCTTAGTTTGGCCTGTTTAAACAACAACAAAAGACAGGTCATAAGCTGTACAATCTAAACCTTTTATCTACACAATCGATTCATTTGTAACTGGAACGTTGGTGTATTTCTATACCCTCTGCATAAAACAAACAGTACAAAGGTCAGCATTTCTGTGTACCTTATAACCCAGTCAGCAATGCAAATACAAACTTTCCATTTCACCCATAAATGCCACAGCTGGATAAGATAAACCACGGTGTTTGTGCCTCTGGGCCTCTCAACTACCTGTTTGCAGGTGGACACTTTTGTTTAAAATAATCTCAGTGGTGAAGTCGTCACTTAAACTTCTTTTCTTTCTGCTGCAAATTTGGCTTTTCAGTCTGGAACAGTAGTTTCACAGGGACCTGGAGCTGCCATAGACAGCCATACTGCTACTGATAATACAGCCCTTCCCCTGGTTCAGCATGGTTGTTTTCGGATCCCCACAGTGTATTGGACTGGGGAATTGTTATAGGAAAAATTGTTATAGGAAAGAAACATCCGACCAAACCAAACTCTAAAAAACCAAGAAGCCCCACCAAGATTTCGGCACATCTAATTCAGGGATCGATTGTAATATAATTCAGTGCCTAATGGTGGGTTTCTCCTCTGTGAGCAGAGCTCCCTGCTTGAACTGTGTTTCTTACAATAACAAGGTTTTGCGTGAGGCAAAGGATCGCTGTGCATGTTCCCAGCGTGTTGTCTGGGCAGCCCAGGTCACTGAGGAGAAGGGACATGTGGTGTCTTTGCTTTAAAAGACCTATGGCCTCCTTACCTGGGAATAGTGCAGAAAGGAAATGAGCTACATAATTGAACTCTGTGTTTAAAAAGTAGTCCTGTAAGGTTGTTTTTTTTGTGTGGTTTTTTTTTTTTTTTTCTTAATAGACTCTATTTTTCTGTATTTGGATATGGTTCAGTTGCCATCAATCTAATTTTGAGTTCATTATCTTTAGTCTTCTATGGTTTCCTTGCTTAGATAAAATTATGTTGGATATGCTAAATATTAAATGCCTACTTGCACATATATTTTCATGGATGGATCCTACTAAAAATTAATGGCTACAATAGTTATTATAATTCAGAATGGTTTCTGTTTACCTAGCACGTGATTTGTACTAAAGCACACTAGCACCAAAGTCACAAATCATGCTATGGTTAGTTCCAGCACTGGTCTTAGGATCCATACAACAGTAAGGAGATTGGAGTCTTTGCTCCAAAGAGCTGGTACTTTAAAAGAAATGGGAAGGATACAGGATTCAAGCAAATGACCACAGAAGACAGACTTCAAAGTGCCTCCACAAATACATTTTCAGATCATTTTCCAAGTTGCAAACCACAAGGGACATGGAATGTCATGGGTGCAAATTCAGTTCCAGGTAAATTTAAGTTCCAAGTAAAGCTCCTTTCTTTTGCATCCCTATTATGGTATCCATTCTGATGAAATAATTCTACTGAGTCATGCAATAGGCATTTTAACCAGATACAGAATTTTTCTATTGAATAAAGCTTAGTCTCTGCAGCAAATGCAGTGAATGGTGCTGTGGTGCATTTTAAAAGGATATTTTTGCAAAGCACCTATTGATGCCAGGCTGATGGGTGCATGGAGGGTCACCACAGAAAATAAACTCAGTGGCCAAATGGCAGAGTTATGGCAAGCTACATCTTACAAGCTTTGAAAGGAATTTTGGCCAGAGTTCACAATTGTAGAGTTTATTGCAACTCAGACAAAATGTACAGTAATTTTAGACAAATCTGGGTATTTTTATACTGAACAGACTATTTAGCATAAGTGTGTGCATCTTTTAGCAAAACAAATCATTCTCTTGTTTAAAAACAAAAACAAAATGCTACATATGTTACAGAACTATACTTGCCATTCTTTATTTTAAAGTCATACACAAATGGCTTGTTCTGCTCTGATTAGCTTATTAGTTAATGTTGAATACGAAAGGCAGTTTTGGGGCATTGTCTGTCAACTTGGTGGAAATTAGGACAGTGAGTGCCTTCAATAGTCTTTGTTCATTAAACCATATCTCTGCAGATGTTCAGTGTTTTAATATTTCTTTTGCTGTTCTGAAGCATTCTCATTTTTTTTCAGCTAATGAGAAACGTGTGACTGTGCATGCTATTCACAGAACCATTTATTAAAGATGCAAAAGAGCTCAGCTTGTTACTCAAAGACTGACACCTTTCCTCTGAATTTATTATACCCATAAGTGCTAATGCACATTTACAAGCCCTCTAAGAGTAAGATGAGTGAGTTAAACAATCTATAGAGATTTTTGCTCTCAAGAGAGCCCTGAGAGCATCTTCTTGCAAACCAAGAAATTATTTGTCCCATGGGGAATTCAGCTGTAGCCAGCTGTTCTTTTTTGTGTGAAGAAGGGTTCATACATGGCTTCCTGCTGCCAGATTTTGGCTTTAATTATTATAGATGATGTTCACCAAAGTTAGTATGTCCTGTGTCTGCAGCAGCTAATTGGAAGGGCAGGTTGTGTTTCTCGGTTTAAACTTCTGATATTTTTGAGTCAGAACTAACTGAATGGCAAACTGGATGCTGTTTGTAAATGAAAAGCTTTCTCTTAGTAGAAAAATCAACAGCTAGTTCTGACTGACACTGTGCTCTCCTCACCAGCAGAAATGCTGTATTTATTTAGAAAATAGAGCAAAGACAGTTGCATGTACTTGAAATGCAGTTTGGAGTAATGGGCCTGGCTGGGGATGACAAATGAGAGCTCTAATTGATTAGCCAGGGAAATGTACTTTATCTGCTTCTCTTTTCTGAGCTTTCTGTTGAATTGATCAACAAGGTGCTACTGCTGCTCCTTAAACTAATTTCTTCTCCAAATCGTGCACACCATCAGTCAACAGGATGGATGGAAAGGTGGTGAGGTAGTTGTTTGCGCTTCTAAGTAGATATTCATTATGCATGTAGCTCTATTTTGTTAGGATTCTTGATCTCCTTCTAACTCCAGGTTGGGTTTTTTTACTTTAGCAACTTCCAGTTTGGTTATAAATTTGCATATGCAGAAGTACCACTTTTCTTTCTGGATAATACAATCTGCAAATGTGTATGAAATTTGAAAGTCCATTTTCATCAGCCTAACCCATTCTGAACCAGTCTTATCTTGAAAGTACAAGTAATAGCCACCAAGAAAAGGAAAAAAAATATAATACCACTGAAATACGTGGAATTGGCTGTTCATAAAAGGAAAGGTCATGCTTCATCTTGCTGCATACTATCATGTATTGTCTGTACTTACATATAACAATGTATTGCAGTGAAAATTAAGACAACACCACAATGTGTAAAAATAGTTGGTAGTAATATAACCGGCTGCTGGTACAATATGCTCTTTGTGGAAACATAAAATAGACATAGGTTGATAGTATGAAGAGAGGGGCAGTTGCAGTAGCTCAGTATATTAAAACTGATAGCATATCAGATATGGCAATTACACTAGTCATCAATCTTCAATAGTTTGTGAAGAATGCTGCTAAAATGCAGTGAAGCTTTATAAGATTTGTGATCACAGAGTGTAAAATATAACAGATGCTACAATATTTAGATGCCTGCTGGCATTTACTTTTACCCTACACAGCTCATTTCAGTTATATGAAAATTTTATGTGCTCTGTAACCTCACTGAAATAGGAACATATTTATAAAGCAACCACAATGGAACAGAGCATTTTCAATATATACACTACTTGATCTGTTTAATAAGATAAAAAAGAGCAAAAATTGCCAGTTAAATTCAATGACTATTACTTTATTATTAAATTACTGTTAATGCAGCAGTCTTGATACATGTGGTGCCTTCTAATTTGGACTCTCTGCCAGAGATGTGTCACTCAGAACTGGTTGGAGAGTCCACGCAGCCATTGTTCAGCGCCTGTTGGAGCCTTATGGGGGTGATCACTGCAAGTCAAAACTAATGAAATGAGACAGGAAAAGAAAGGTCTTGTAGCTTGCTATTCCTTTCATCTGGGAAGCACAGTGGACAGCTTCCTTTGTGAAATGTGAACCTTATGTAAGAGCCACCCAGGCTGCTGCAATCTCTTGTGAGACCGAATATTATTGGAGGAGTGTGAAATCAGGGCCTAGATATACTTGCTAATTAACACTGTCTCTTGGAAGGATGCCCAGAAGCACCTCTTGGTATCAAGTTGTGGAAGTCACCATGCTCCTGCTCCTGTAGACAACTGTGTTTCATTTCATCACATCTCCATGTTATTTACCTTTTCCCAGCTTCCCCCGAGGTGACTGTACCACAAACATTTAACAGCTGAGTGTGGCTAATGTAATTCTGGTAATCACTTGTTGCACTAAAAAATAAATGCATTAAGGTCAAAGGCATCCTCTCTAAACTCAGAGAGTGCTCCCAAGGCTTGACCTTGTAGGTATCTGACTCGGTGCTTGAGCAGGAGGAAGAACTCGCTCAACCCAGACTTCCAAAGGAACACCAAGACTTGCAAAAGCGTTTGAACTGGCAGTTTGTCCATATGGCGTTTGGCTGGGTTCCTTTGCAGTTCTCAGTTTCATGAACTGGTCCCATGTGGTAACCTGGCAAGTCTACAAGTGTTAGGCCTGTAGGAAACCGAGAGACTCTGGCTGTTTGTCAGGGAGGGATTATAACACAGCCCTGGTTTAAAAAAAAAAAAAAAAAAAAGGCACAGTAGCTCTTGGGTAGCGGTAAGTTGCACCCTTTTATCAGTAATATTTTGATATTGTCAAGAGAAATCTAGCTCTTTCTGAGAGTAGTGTCTGAAATTTTTCTTAATCCAAAAATTTGACCCTTCTCCAGCATTGCTTATGACATTCAGACCATTTCTACTTTATCTTTTTCGTTTGCTGATTGTTTATGGTTCCTGTTCACAAATCACATCCTTTATCACACTTGAAACGATAATATTCTTTCTTCCTCTACTAGCCCATAAAATGTAATACAGCAGAAAGAGTGTCACTTTGGATGAGTCACCTGGAAACAAGATACACTTGGGCCACGGAGGATATTTCTCCTGTGGGCTCAAGTTCTTTGAGCTTTATAGAGCCACATCAGAGACTCTTCCCTCCTGCACAAGTGTGAGGTACTTCACTGCAGCTTGACAATACACAGGGTAACCAAGCTTCACAACTGCTATTTGTTCAAGCTGCATGTTCTGTGAATCAAAGCAATATCTTGGATTGATGTTGCAAAGGTGGTTAAAAGCAATTTTGTGGTCAACCTTACTGTCTCACCTTCTCTACACGTACAAACAGCACAAGCATTTAGTCATAACTATATCTGCTAAATCTAAGGTCTGGCTTTCCTTCTGCAAAGAAAACTGCTGTTTTCTAGACTCAAAAATCATTTGAGGAAGTTAGCAAGCACTATAATTCCATTTTGTGCTCCTGCAAACTCAGACAAATCATGTTCAGATCAAGGTCACAAAGCAGATCAATTTCCCTTTGAGATGATTGAAGTTGGTTCTCTACACATCAGGCAATATTGGACAGTACATTCTTTATAGTAATTCTGAAATGCAATCTTAGCTTATTTGAAAATACAGGTGTTTAACAGTTGTTTGTGGTTAAAATATATTTTTATCAGACTTAGCATTGAAATTGTGAAGTCTTTGATGTAAGTGAACATGCAATGTAGATAACCAAACCAACTCAGAGAACTCTCATCTGTACTATTCTTTGTTAAATTAAAAGTATTCTCAAGTTATATGAAATACATGAAAATGTGGAGGGGGTTTAATAGCCAGAGAATCAAAGTAAATATATGAATTCAAGCCATCTCACTTATGAAAAACACAATTATGCACAGAGATATAACACAGGTCAGGGCTGCCAAATGCCACTCATTCATCTCTGGTGACTGCAGTGTATGTGATGGCCATGGTGCATCTGGACAGAGTGAGAACAGACCTTTATGTGGGTTCTGGAGGCCTTTGTGGCTTCAGGCTTTGGAATGTCATCTCTGCCCTTCCCGTGGCTGCCGCCCCTGGTGCTTCATCCAAGCAGCGATTTGCCCAGGTGGCACTGGCAGCAGCAGATGGCATGGCAGGTGGTGGTCAGAGAAGTTGGAGAAGCATTTTGATATTCTTCCCAGGTGCCCCAGTTCCTTCACCAGAACTTTGTCCAGTAAAGGTGAAGGAGAGCTTGATCCTTGCCCTCCAAACTATCCGAGCCTCAGGGGAGTTCTTCCTGCCAGGAAGCAAGTGATGTTCCTGTCATCCTGACTCCTACCTCCTGCCTGCTCAAAGTACAACCACATGCAACTCAGTGAACCCATCAGCTTTCTTACTACAGCTAACTAGGACTAGCTGTATGTCCTAGTAGCTAGTGGTGGTTGTTGTCTGGATGACTGGCTATGACTTATGAGTCTCACTACTACCGACTTTTAGGATCCCTCAGTCTGATGAGTGAGATATCTGCCCCTCCAGTCTTCAGGCTTCTTCCATTTCCCCAGTCCAGCCCCAAAGCTTGAGGATCTCTCTCGGTTTAGCCATTTCCCAACCTCTGCAAACCTCTGGCTTGGGAGCTGTGCTCCAGGACAGGTAGATCTGTCAGGGACCTAATTCAGTATGTAGCGCTCCAATTCTAGATCTGCCAGTCTGGTCCCCTGAGCATCTTTCCATTGACTTCGGTGGATTTCATAGGATACCTTTATTCAGATAATATGCTGGAGTAAATCTATTTTTCAGAGGTCACGTCCCAGGAGGCACAGTTTGCCCTGTTCACATTCCATGACAAATCCATTCTGAATCCTTTTATTATTAATAATAGACAGCAAATTCTGATCTCAGGGTTCCTGAGGTAGAGCCAGTGATATCTGTGTAATTTAAATCAAACCTGCTCTCGCAGGTCTAAGTGAGTTCTAAAGATTGTATCAATGCAATTTCCCTGTGCAGCTGGGCAAGCCAGCACGTAATTAGAGATAAGAGCCAAGAACCTTAGCAGTGCAAGAGGTGTAACTAACCTTTGCTAATGAAGGATATCATGCAAATAGCATTTGATATTTGTGCCTATCTGATGCCACAACTGAACCAGGTATAGTTGCTCACTGCTTAGATATGGCTTCTGTGATGGTATAGGCATTTCTTACTGAAAATGTGACTGCAATGAGTGTTGCACAGATGCAAGGGAAAAAAGACTCTGCCTATTGAATAACAACAAACCTGCTCTCCCTTCAATTAGCTCAAGCCTTCCCACTAAGAAAAGTCCTAAATTAATATCCACTTTCTCTGCAAACAGAGTGACAGAAGAGAGATTCTTGCTCTTTGTATAACTTTCATATGAGGCTGTGCATGTCCCAGAAATGCAAGTCAATAGATAGTAGAAGTTATTTTCTGAAGTCAATTTTATCCCAAAGTCCTTGAGAATAAGTATGACCCCCTGTGTTTGCCATTGCTCCAAACCAGCTCTCTGCTGCAACAATTCCAGTAATTTGAATACTTCAAAATCTGCATCAATTTCTTGTAGCTCTTTTTAAAGCTTTTCAAAGAGGGCAAAAGGGCTAATGCACTTCTGCCCTAGGAGGTTTTTGTACTAGGAGGGAAGGTAACAGTTGGTAAGGTTGGGCTGTCTTAGCACTGAGGATTTTGATAAGATTGTTAATTGTATCCCTGTGAGTCCAAAGGTCTTTGTAAGAGCATCGTGAACTCTCCTGACACTGTAGCTGTGGATGTGATATGCTTGAGTTAATGTGTACTGAAGTGCAGGTACCCAGAGTGTATTTCACATGTAGTCAAAGTGATGGCTTGAATTATCGGCAGGCTCTGAAGCATTCCCCAGGATCGTATCATCCACTGTTTATTGGTAGGATGGTATTATGCTAGGCCAAGGAGAATGGCTAAATAGCTGACAAGCTGCTAGCTACTTTGTTTGAGTGTTTCATAGAAGTAATTCAGAGTAATTCAGGTTGGAAAGCGCCTCAGGAGATCTCCAGTTCAAACTCCTGCTCAAAGTGGGATCAGCTCTGGGCTCAGATCAGTCTGTTCAGGGCTTGATCCAACTGTTGACCAAGAAGTCATTTTCTGCAGTGGTAGTCCCCAGCCAGTATTGTTTCTGGGGATTATTTGTGCTTGTATTTGTTGAATTTCATATGGTTCCTTGGAATAGTCATCCAGTTTATCTTAGTCCTGAGTGGTGACACTACTGTGTATGCTCTGAAATTTTCTTGTAGTTTTTATAAGCATCTTTTAATTTATCTACTTCCCTTTTACTTTGCTGATTCACCAGATGAAATCAATTCATTAATGTCCAAATTCTTCATTTTATCCCGTAGATATGGGTTGTGGCTTGAAATGTGGGCATCAGATGAAGTTCTGGGGTGCTGGGTCTACAGGAGCAGCAGACTCAGGCAGACCCTCAAACTGACCTCGTGTGGCTGGATAGCTCTGTCTGCAAATGTGTTCCTTGCATATTTTTTAGCTTTCCTGACTGCTGTCAAAAAGTAAGCTTCAATTTAGACCCTCCAAAATAAAGAGACGTGAATTAATGAAAAGAGGCTAATGAGAAATGCCATTTCTAATAAATGTTATCAGAGAGGTTTAGTTTGATTTATTTTCTGATTTTTATTGGAAAATTCATATAATCAAAGAAGACTGGTTAAATTCACTCTGCCTTTTTGTGTATCATCAGTGGAATTGCTAATAGAGATCCACCTACTGAGTCATTAACTCTGTGTGTGGAGACTTATAACCCTCAATCCCCCCCCACAGCTGCCACCACAGCAGTGCTATAGGCAGGGCAGTTTGTCAGCAACAAGAAATGGAAAGTCAGAAGATCCCACTCTGACTTTTTGACTTTCTCATCCATGCAATATCTCATCCAAGTAAGGATGAAGAATCCACTCAGAATTAATTGCATTGCTTGATGTTATTAAGCCTTTCCAGTGGCCCTAAAATGTCTGGACATTTTTCCTCAGTATTTCAATTGCAAAACATATTTTGTTGGAATTTGAGGATGTTTGTCTATATATTCCTGATGTCATATAAGGACCTAGAATGCCTTCAACATTTGAATTTAAGTCTTGGAAAATGAAATATTTCTTTTACTTTTAATTTGAAATTCTGTGTTCTTTTTCTAGTTATTTTTGAGAAATGTAGTGATGCTATGTTGATTGAGCTTTTTCATGAAAATAGTAGACAAATCTCAGAGAAAGAAGAAAGAAGAAAAATTGTTCTAATTGTAAACATGTATTTTGGGTCCAGACAATGAGCTGTGTCATGCAAGGAAGTGGCATTGGGAGACATAAGTGTAAGGATTGCGAGGACATGTGTGCCAGCAGCCATGTTACATTCCAAAATTGTAACAACCTCAACATGCAAACAGTCCAGCCAGCAGTAAATTATGAAAATAAAAGCTTCTCTCAGCTCCTCTTTTGATTTGGGGGTGCATCAGTGTACTAAGTCTCCTGGTCTTTTGTGGTCAAGAAGCACCATCCAAAAAGGAGAAAAAGAGTCCACTTAAACTATGAATTTGTTGTGAATTATTTAATCTTGCATTATGAATCTATTATTTTTTTCCTCCACCCTAATAGACCTAAGTAGCTCTGGAAGCTGCACTCTCACATGCTACAGAAGTACTATTTCAGTAGCAGACTTGTTTGCTGCTGAGAAAATAGTTGTTAAGAAATCATATAACAACCACTGCTGATCCCTAAAGGGGATTGCTTCTCCCACTAGCTATTATCTAAATTGGATGTTTTCTGGAAAGATGAGCTGAATAAATAAAATAACACCAGCAAGATTGGAGTACTAAGGACTCAAAGATTCAGACTCCTCCATTTTAATGTTAGTGTAACTCCACTGAACTTAGTGAGTTATTCTGGCTTTAAACCTAAGCCCTGGGGCCCAAAACGCTGCAGGGAATGAAGCTGTCTGCTCCCATTTGAACAAGGGGAAGGCCACAGCATGACTTTATTTACATAAACTGGCTACCAGATGGAGAGAAACCCTGGGGAAAGGCAGGCACTCCCTGCCCCCATCCCTCCTGAAATGTAGGACATGGGAGAAGGGACAGCTTGACAAAAGTGTCTATATGAAAGGATGTCATTGTCAGGTGCACGTCAGTGTCTTCTCCCAGGTTACAAGGGACAGCACGAGAGGAAATGGCCTCAAATTGCTTCAGGGGAAGGTTGTATCAGATATTAGGAAAAAAATTTCTCCTGGAAAGGGTTGTCAAGCATTGGAACAGGCTGCCCAGGGAAGTGGTGGGGTCACCATCCCTGGAAGAGTTCAAAAAAACTTGTGTTTATGGCACTTAAGGACATGGTTTAGTGGTGAACATGGTGGTGGGTTTGACAGTCGGACTTGTTGATCTCAAAGGTCTGTGATTCTGCTCTGAAGTTTGCAGAGCTACAGTTCTGGTGCTTCCTCCTCACAGCCTGAAGGCTCTGAGTTTGGGACTGGGGTAACACATGGCTCTGGCAGCTCCCTGGCCACATTTCCCTTGCTCTTGCTCCTGCAACAGCTTTGGCAGAGGTCAGCAGAGAATTTGATATCTGATACAAATGGGGCTGTTTACTGAATTCTAATTCCAAAGTGTTAGCGGTTCTATTTCTATTTGGTTTTCTTCCCATCAACTCATCTGTCTAGGATCTCTGTTTCTGGAAAGAGGAAGAGTGAAGAATTTAGTCTAATACACCATTTAAATTCCATAAACAAGACAAAAATCTAGTAGCAGACCCGAGAATATATATTGCAGCAATAAAACTTCCCTGAAAGAATTGCAGCAGCAGCTAGAGAATGCTAATAAAGGTTTCTTTTGCCTGTGAAGTAACATTCACAGGCCTAGGTTGGCTTGATTTTCATTTAATAAAAGCACTACATTAGTATAATCATGATTATATTGTGAAGAGGAAACACTTTGGAAACTTTTTGATTCTCTTCATTAATTGCTTCCCTCTTCAGCAGTACCACTGCACTGAAGAGATAAAAAGAGGGGAGTGACTGATACTGAATTTCATTTTTAAAAGAACAAAGTGCATTTTTAATTGGGTTTGATATGTAAGCTTGCAGGTAAAACATGGGCAAAAAATATTTCTGAATAAAACAAAAGAATTGCAAACGTCTGTCTTCTGATCAGGCCTGTTCCAAACCACACACCGACCACCTTCAAGGTGCAACTAACAGTCTGAGGTGCTCAGAGAAGTGACTTGAGATGGGCAGTGCTATCTAGTCTGTATATCTTGGCCAGGTTTTCAGCTGGCATTTAGCTTCCAGAGACAGGATGTAAAAATTGCTTTCAAACCCCGGATTTTTTATCTCTGTGAGTTCAGAATGTATGGTATAGGTTTGTTTTGAGTAATGTCAGCTGCTGCCTGGGGCTCCAGAGGTCGCAAAGGCTCGGTTCCAGGGCTAAAGCCAGCTGCAAATGTAGGGATAGCTGGAATTTTAGTCTTACTTTTCAGCTACACAGTGAAGCAAGTCGTAGGAAAGATCAAGTAGAAGCTGGAGAGCTAGTCTGAAAGTAAAACATACAGAAAAAATGAAAAAAAAAGAAAGTGCTTGTCCAGTGAAGAGGATGAGGATCTGGATGTGCACGATTCACTGAGTTGACTGGTGGAGGAGGGAGAGCTGCACAGACAGACGGAACATTTACTGTTACCATTTTAATCCACTGTTGGAATTCATGGTAATGATGTAAAATAACTGAGTCTTTTGTTCCAATTTGTCAATCTTATTCAGAAACAGAAGATATGAAAAAAAATATTTTAAAAGTGTAACAAATATGAGGAAGTTAATGTTCACTTCAATTAGAGCATCTGAGCCTGATATTGATGCTACATGTCTTGCTCCAATTAAAGTCAATAGCAAGAGCCTACCAAAATGATTTATCTTCTCTGTTTTATATTTCAAGTTGTTGATGTATATAGTTAATTGTGGTAAGTTAGCAGAGAGAAACAAGCTAATCCATGTGAGAAGATTGCTTGCTTTTGGTTCCCTGTTTGCCTGCCTACTGGCAGTTTCATACTTAACCCCCTGCTTCATTTTTTACCTCTCTCTTGCCAGCAATTATATTTCATTGGTGACTGTTGTAATATAGAGCAGGAGGCGAGGGCTGCTGCTTTATCTGAGAAGTAATATTTCTTACTGTATATTACTTCTCAATGTATAGAATCTGGAAAACTAGTAATTTCTCATTTAATTTCCAGCAAAATTTACTATGCTGGAGGAATAATGTTGTCAGCTTCTGATGAGAATAGTATGTGGTATGTTTTGTCTCTAAAGGCTTGCCTTGCTTCTGTGTCCTCTCTCACGTAAAGTAAACACAGATTACATTTCCAAACCAACTATGTAGTTCTTGATCACCTCATTTTGTAGCTTCGCCAAGGTAGAAGTCACTTGCTGTTTTCCAGAAAGAAAATGTAAGCACTGAGCAGCAGTAGCAGGTATCCATGCAAAACCACAGTTTTGGGGTTTTTCAAGTCACTGAATCATAACACAAAAATTGTTGTCTGCAAAAATATTCCCATTTTGTCTCTTTGGCAGCAAACTTGATACTACCAGCTGCTATAGATCATAGTAACTGGTGTGTTACGGGGTATGGACACCATATAATACATATCTATGCCATGAAGTGGTGTTGCTCAATTTACTGGCTGTGTTAACCTGGCATGCTTTATAGTGAGAAGATCTTTACAATTAAGGAGTAAAACTTGTGAAATGAGGGGTTGAGAAGATTATCTGAGTTTCAAGATTGCTCTGGGCTTGTTTGAACAGCTGATAGATGCAACGATGATGAAATCTTGGCTGACCTGAAGATCTGCCAACAAAAAGTCCTTTGTGAATAAAAAATGTGAAATGACACCTCAAAACTTTTCTAACTAAACAATATGTGTATATATGTTTGTACATACTGTGTTTATAACACAGTGATCAGCACCTCTGTTTAGCTCCTCTTATCCACTGCTTAGAGACAAGCAATGTCTCTAAACATTAAAAATCTTGCTATTGAATGCAATTTTAAGATCCCATCTCTGAAAACTGAAAAACTGGCCAAGATACAAAGACTAGATAACACTGTTCACTGGCAGTAGAAGTCCATTTTATTTAGAACAGGTTTTTGTTGCCCTTCTCTTCCCCCCTCCAGCAACTGGAAGCTTACTTGAAAATCTGTAATTGTTTTGGCCCGAGCCAGGTTTTGGGGAAAGCGCCAGACTTGGGACCCTGCTCAAAACTAGGCAATTCAGCAAACTGCTGAATTATGCATGTATTTGTGATAATCAGATATTTATCCACGAACTCCATTGCTGCAAGCTGAACATCTCAGAATCCAGTCTGCAAGGTGAGACGTTATGTGAAGCCTTGTGCACAGATCAGCAGGCGGTGGCTGTTAAACACTGTTCACATCCTTGAATCCTGGCACCCCACTCTCTCCTAAAGGCAGAGGTGTCCATGTTTCTTTGGTGCCTGGTAGCTGACACATTTCACTGTATTTTGTGATGTTTTCCAGTCCATGGAAGCGCATCCCTTGCTGCAGAATGTGTCCTTATCAGCCTGAGTGATCCAAGCCTCCAGGGTCTTGCTCACTCTCCATCCTGTTCAAGGGAACATTGCAGATAAGAGCAGGACTGGGGATGTGCCATAGTGGTCATTTTTCAGGAGAAAATTCACTTGCCATAAAATTAAAACATTCCAGCTGAAAATGTAGCAGAGATTTCTCCCAATCCATTCTTCCTGTTGCACTGGCAGCATTTACAGGAAGCAGCTACCTTACATCTTCACTTCACTTGCCTGTTAAGCTGGTGTAAGGTAGCCTTGATTATTGTAAGAAATGTGCTTTTACCTGCTGGTGCAATTAGAACCAAGATTCATTGCTGGGTAAATTTGGCCTTTTCTGTCAGTGCCTGTGATTTGTACTTGTCGTGGATTCCAGTCTTTGTGATGTCCTGGTCCCATGAAAAGGCCATTTAGAGAAACAAATTGGAATCTGTGTTTCATGCATGTGAAAAAAACACAGAGTAATTCAACTATTGGTTTTTTCTGTGCAGGGATGGGGAAATGGCCATAAAACTGCAAGTCTTAACTCTCAGAAAATCTCCCTTTTGCACATGTGCAGTATGAAGGCACAGAGCCTAGCTGGGGCATTCCCTGCCTCATTTTGCCCTTCCCAGCTCTTGTCCTGGAAATTTTCAGACACTGTGGCAGCAAATACATTGAGAGCAATTCAGTAGATGGATGGTAAGGCAGTAACCAAATTGCTGCAGTAACATGTATGCTATTTTCAAAGCACTCTGAATGGTCTATTAGATGTAAAATTGGATTAGAGAGAGCAATTAAAATGGTAAACCTGTAAGGAAGAGCTGTATATTGTTGTTTTAAAACTTGAATTGACCACTTGAACAGTGTGTGTCGGCCACATCTCTCGCCTTTTATTGAGCCAAGAGGAATTTTAAAATATTTCATTAACATTAAACCTGATAGATTCTTTCCATTAAGCAAGGTGAAGCAAGTATAATGCAGCATAGCCAGTAGCATTATAGTGGTGTGAATGCTAAAATATATAAGATGCTTCAGCTGGGGGCCCATTGTGCCCAGTATTCATATTTTGGAAAGGTTTGGAATCTTCTCATTAAAGATAATGAGAGTTGCCAGGTGTCCAGCAGCTTATGAAATGAAGGACTGAGTCCAAATTATTTAGGTATAGCTTGTAAATAGATTTCTGTTGTCTTTTACAACATATTTCCAGTAAATAAACTAATACTGGTTAACCAGACCTCTGATACCATGAGCCATATATTTAAATAAACTGAGACATTTGGAATAATATATTGAAAGCGACTATATTTACTATGAATATATTCCAATTTATATAGGGTAGAGTAAACTTTTTAAGTTTACTGGATGAAGTTTACTGGATGAAAACAACTTTTATCTCACTATTAATGGCTCTTAAACATAAATCCATCTGAACATTTAATCTAAATTAGCTGTCATTTGAGGTGATTACATGGCTTAATTTTTTTTTTCGTTCAACTGGACCATGCATTTCCCAGCAGCTTAGTTTGCTGATGGTTGATTTGTGGCAATACAGATCATATACAAGCTGGCTTGTTGTTTTTAATGAACTGGATGTGTTGTATAATGGAATTGCTAGGTTTGTGTTAAATTGCAGCATTGGGACTCATTATTGTGAGATGTTATCTGCTTTGAACTGGCTTATTTTATCACAAAGAAAGAAATTGAATTTGCTTAAGATGGCAAATGCAGCAATGGATGGGTTGGTTGGTGAGCGTTTTGGGGCACCCTGTTGAGCCGATATGTGCTTTAGCTGATCTAATTCAAGCTCTGCCCAGAAGATGCATACACCCACACATATGTTGGAGTCCATATAAAAAAGCCTAAAGCAAACAACAAGCCCAATGTATTGCTGAATGGTTAAATGCTGCTCTTTAGCCACTGGGTTTTGACCATTTCAGCTGTAAATCCGTGGGATCTTTTCCTTAGGGGCGTTTTTGTTCTAGTTTTCTGTAACGTGCAGAAGCTAATGACGCATTTCTTCCTGCACATATTTAGCTTTTGCATGCAAATATTTCAGCACATGCACAGAGGCAGTTTTCAGGCATTGAAGTTTAAGTGTGTGCAGCAGGATAAACTGTGTAAGAGCCAAAAATTATGTTTCCTTTGACAATTGCAGGTTTGGAAGATGAAGCCTCTGTGTGCCATTCTTGGCATTTCTTTTCCTTTGCCAAACGTGTTGAGCTTTCAGCCTAATGTAATGATGATATATGGGAAAATTAAATAATTTTGTTTACTGAAGTAATTTTAGCTACGCTGTGCAACAATATATAAAAACACTGATTTGCATTGACAGAAACCATAGACACATGGTAAACACTTCTACTTGAACAGTTTAAATCAATGAAAAAGGGGTTCAATTCACAGGTGATTTTAAGAAAATGATAAAGGAATGCAAAATGGTTATAAACTGACATGGCACGTGCTTTCATTTGGCTTCTGTTTAACTACCTGTTACAGAAGTACCAGCTTCTATAGCTGTGTTAGGCACATGATATGTTAACATATAATAAACATGTTAAATATGAACAAATTCTGCAGTGATCCAAATTAGTAAGAAAGTGTTTGCCACCACTCCCAGCCTCTAACAGAGCCTAAAGCAGAGCAAGGGGTGGTACCTGAAGGGTAGAAAAGTGTTCAGCAAAGCAGAGGAAACAGACTTTCCCCACTAGCACAGCATCCCACCTCCACTGGCACCAGCTTACACCAAGGGTTGCTCGGGTGTGGAGTGCATTGCTCTGATGCTTCCCACAGGCAAGAAGTTCACACTGTTAAGGACAGGACCTTGGGGTCCTTTGGAAGCCAGAGAAGCACCAAGAAAGTGCCAGGACCTGAAAAGCCCAGAGCCAGCAGCACCCATGAGCCAGGAGCAGAGCCTGCCCTGCTTCTCACCCTGGCTTTGGCCTCTGAGTCACAAGGCAGAAAAAAGACCCCAGGGAGGTCCTGGGGGTTTTGCTGTGCTGCAAAGGCAGCTTTTCCCAGAGCTCACATGTGAGTAGGAGTCCAGCCAAGTGACCACAGCCTTCCCAGTGAAGGGAACTTTGGCACTTCCACGTTCATTTCTGCACATCAGAGCCAATTTATCCCCCAGTCCTTCATCACGTGGGGTGGGACACAATCACTTTGCAGTGATGCCTGCACTGTGTAAGGCCTGATCATGTTCCATGGCCCACTCAGTGCTGGGCATACACATCTATCCCGAGCACATGCCCTGGCTTCTGGGAGCACTGCCATGGCAATTTCAATTTTCTGTGTAGAGGTGTTTGAATCACTGCAGTTATGGTCAGAGTTTAATGATAAATGAAGGGGGTTTTGATAGCTGTGGGGACTCAGATATAAAATATCACATTAAAAGTTGTTCTTTGCAATGCAGCAGAACTACCCTCCCTCCAAAAGAAAGCCAATGAGCAACCAATAAATATTTTGCTTTCAGAGTGGAGTTAGTATCTCATTTTAAGAGATTCTTCTAAACTCTCTATGATCTAGCATCACATGCTGTAGAGGTGGAGGAAATGATAGCTATTTGTACTTTGCATTAATGTTTAGGGTGGATTGTAATGACAAAGCAGATATTGAACTCTGCAGTTAATTTGCTTCTGTTGAAATAACCTTTAAATTATTCTTCCCTTAAACAGATGGTTTTTTGCATACTGATGAGTGCTCTGTCCCACTTGTACCCAGCATGCTGCATTATGTCCTTTCTTTCTTCATCTTGGCCATCATTGTTTAGTAGATGGGATAGTATATACCATAGAACATGGATTTTTCTCTCATTTTGCTTTTCTGGCTTTAGAAAGTTCCATTTTTTTTTTTTTTTTTTTTTTTTTGCATGACCTTGGTTCTGGAGCCCTTGATTTACATTACATTAACAGTTTTATGGAGTCACTTTATAGTTTCCTCTATTGCAGAAAAACAGAACAGTTTTACGGATGGAATTTACTGTTCATTTTTTTCCCAATTGTTTTTGGCATATGCTCATGTTTTGGCTTTTACATCACTGTTGCTAGTAATTACCTTGCTTCCATTATTTGTCTTTAATAGAGGATAAATGAGTGTGTGATATTTTTCTTTAGCAGAGCCTGAGTATATTGGAGATACCTCTTATGATGGGGAGAATACTTCAGGCATGATTAATGGCATCATCACTGTAACATAATTTAGTTAGAAGGACTTATACAACTGATAAAGTGTCATGCACTTCCACTAAACTGCAATCTAAGTGAACTGTATTTCAGGTTTTTATATCCTCATTTCTGTCTTCTGTAAAGATATTACTGTAAGATTCATACAAGCATCTTTATGGTCTCACTCTGTAAGCAGTGAAAGTTCAATCAGTTCTTCTTGCAGGAAACATAGTTTCTATAAAAAATGAGTAATTATAATTCTGAAAAAGGCATAAATTAGTTCACTGGATACATTCATTGCAGACTGAAGTTGTAACTAGATGAGGTCTTTTATAGAATAAAGAGAAATTTAGTTTAAAATAAAGAAATAGGTCCTTGAAAGATGAGAGAGAAATTAGGTATTTACAGCAGACAGTACCTACAAAAACTTGCACTGTAAGAACTCCATGGACCACTCATATATAAATTAATCTGAGAAAATCAATATATATCAGAGACTAATAAAGAACCTCTTCTTAGTAATTAAAACCATCTCTGTCTTCATCTGCTTAATCCAGCTCCTTGAGCCAATTGAAATATTGCATTTTAATTTCACCTCTGTGTGTTTTGTATGAAATTATCAAATGTTTATGAAATCTTTTCAAAACTTATTCACACATAGAGAAGGTTTTTCTTGGTTTTCATTGATCACTAATTTTTTTTTTCTGGTGGAGCACTTTGTTTAGCTAAACTTCCCATTTGAGCCTTGCATTTTGAAAGGGTTTCGTGTATTTAATTTCATCTTTTTTTTTTTTATGATTAAACCTACATAGCTTTGGAGCTCAGGCTTTCAGCAGCTTGAATATGTCTCTGCTGACCATTCCCAGCAGGTGAACACGCTGTCACTGAGCCCTGCTGTGCACAGTGGCATCATCTCTTCCACCAGCAAAGGGAATCAAATTCCACACTGGAGTCCATTTCCAGCTCTCCAATGAGCCCAGCACTGCTTTTCCCCATCTCCATCAGCTGCACTTCTTATTTTCTTATCACCCTCTTCTCTGTTTTGTCTAACTTAGATCGTTTCCCCTTTGATGTTATCAGGCTGCTGCTTTGCCCTGCCTGGTGTAGAGTCTGCTTGTTTGGAGTAAAATCATGCATCTTTTCAAGCAGCTCTGTAATCTTAAAATTACAAAGCACACATCCCAGTCAGAGCAGTGGACCACTTTTTTGGGAGTCATGAATACAATTTCCAGTTCTTCACTGAGCTGGATATCTGCATTAGTTCTCCCTTTCCTTGCCTGTTCATGGTCTGCGGTATTTGCAGACCTTCCAGATGGAGTTATTTTGCCCTGTCTGCAGCGTGGTGGGGCCCCAGTCTTTGTGACAACCTTTATGGGCAGCAAAAATAGAATAATAAATAGAGTCTCCACTAAATTATTGATTCTCATTACAGATTCTCATCTGGGCACTCCAAGCAGGGTGCCTGTCCAGATATATTTACTGTGCATATTAATTAGGGCAGGATGAACAAAAATGAAATCCGTCACTTCTGTTTTTTTTTTTTTTATCTTAACTTTTATCTGGTTTGGTTCAGCTGGATAAACTGACAGCCGCCCTATTTCTCTGTTCTGACCTCTAAACAGGAGGCTCCTGTTACACACATCTGGCTCTGCCCTTCAGCCCAGCAGAGCTGCAGAGGGAGAAATGGTGATGCTTCACCTGCTTTTGCTGCTGCTCGTGCACCTTGGGCAGCTTCCCTGGCTTTGTGCCGAGTCCTTCTACTCTTTTATTTCCTGCATTACCAAAGTGCAGAACAGAGAAGCAGCTGGTTGGTGAGTGCTTAGCTTTGACTTAACACACTGATTCACAGAAGCAGTGCTGTGTAGACCCAAATACTCTTGTAGCATACTCTCTGACTATTTTTGTACAGAAGCAGCTCTGTAAAAGCTGTGGTTGATACTATTCAAGCTATGGTTCATACTATTTCACCAGCCTTCTACTGAAAAATTGAATGGGCTTAAAATTAAGATCCCCTTACATAATGGAAGTCATAATGAAGGGTACGGTTCATAAATTTCAATTGTTAAATTGTCTCAGTGGGAAAGGTGACTTGGCATTCCCATATTTTAAGGATTTAAAATCCACATTCAACAATAATGGTAAGGAGTTTAATTATCAGCTTATATTAAGACTTGAATATGAGAGACATTTCAACTGTTCTCCATGTGAGCCATAAGCTTCTGACTGAAGATTTTTCTTACCTACCAAGACTCAGATTCTGAAGGTGTTTTTACTGGGTTTGTAAAAATTAAATCTTACGGATGAATTTAGCCTAAAAAATAATGTAAAAAAGAAGAAGAGAAACCCAATTAAATATTTCTTTTAATGTTCACATTTACACAAAACCATTTCCAGGACCACAATACATGTAAGGCCTTTTGAGAGTACTTAAGGAGGCCACCTAATGGCTATTTGGCTAACAAATAGTGCTAAGAGAAGGGGAACTTGTGCCTTTCCACTCCAACATTTTGTGGTGCTTCAGAGCTCAGTGTGTTAAGGCTGGAAACATCCATAATGGAGCAAATGTTGCACTTTCCTGTTACTCAACACAAGGCTGTTGTAGTTTATATTTATCTGTGCTGTTTAAGTTTGAAAGTCCTGCTACGGTTAAAAAAAAAAAAATCCCTGCATGGCTCCCCCACTTTGGGGGATGGAATCTGTGGGTTTCCCTAGGTTTGGAAAGCACTGATCACTTGGGGGGTGCTATTGTAATATAAATAAATAGCAATGACAATAATAAGAGTGTAACGTTGCAGAAAGTGATATTGTGTTTGTAACCACTGCTGAAACAGAGGTAGTGAATGATGACCATGTTTAGCCAGACTGCTGATGCAGGAATACAGAAACTGGAAAGATATCAACCAGACTGATTTAAGACTTGGAGAGAATACAGAGCTGCTAGATTGATAGCACAGAAAGGAATCTTTTGGTTGAGGTCCATGGCCTGCATCAGAGCTTTTGGGATTGATAGCACGCAGCACTATCAATCTCACAGCAGCAAATGGGATGACTATTCTCCATGAAGAATGGGCCATATTAAATACCCTGACATCCACTAGATTGAGAACTGCAAAATGAGTAAGGAAGAGTACACGTTTGTAGAGATAATACAGTGCTGATTCTTTGTGCAGTTTATTTTGCTGCAGAAAACAGCCTCAGCGGCTCTTCGGAGCTCAGCCCCTGGGAAGCTGAAAGTCATTCTGGAAATAATAATGATAAGTGTAAAAATGCACAGAAGGTAGGGAATATGTAAGGGAGAGTGACTTCTTAAGATTCAAGGCTGGATGGGGGTTTGAGAAACCTTGCCCATTGCAAGGGGGGTGGAAAAGGAGGGTGTTTAAGGTCCCTTCCAGCCCAAACCATTCTAGGGTTTTATGATTCTATGAAAATTAAAGTGCAAAAATTAAGCAAAAAATAGCTTATTGTGATCTGTTTATTAGTTTTGATTTGTGTTTCATTGACTATTTTGTATATTACATCCTGGCCATTTTCATGCTGAATCCTGTGTTCATAAACTGGTGACAAAAAAATTTCTTTGCTGCATCTTGTGCTTTTATTGTCCTTGATATGAAGCTTGTGAAACTGAAAGCTTTAGGTAAACATGTCATGCTTCAGGTCTGTGGAATTTTCTTCATGAATTGGCTCGCATTTAATTTTTTTATTTAACACAACTATATATCCTGCTTCAAGAATACCATCCTATATAATATTATTCCATCAGGAAAGTATAATTTACTCACTTTAGCATTCCAAGGGATGTGGAAACCACTTTTTTTCTCTGTGTGAACACAGTTCTCTTAGCAAACATTGATGTTCACAACATTAGCAGATGCATTGCTAAGTGAACATAACTATCTCTTGTGTGAAATGATTTGGACAGTAAAAATGCACAGACAAAGCCATAAAAGGGCACAGTGCAAGCACAAAAACTGTTGTTGCATTCCAACAGAGAGAAATCCATGAATAGTGAAGGATCACCTCTAAAATTTGGAGCTTATTTGCAGCTCTAAGTCCTTACCACTTTCTAAAGTGTTTAGGTATTCAGCATAAAATTAGGGAAGTATTATCAAACCTCTGTCAAACAAAATTATTCTTTAAAAGGTTTCCTCAGAACTATGTGAAAAAATTACATAATTTTACCCAAATTTATCTTCTTTAGGGTCTCTGAAAACAAATGGAAATGTTTAGAGAGAGAAAGAAATAGCCAATTGCACTTGTTGGAGGGAATTTCCAACTTTGAATAATTTGTTGCTAGATTTTAATGTTCACAAGTGACACTATTTATTTCCCCCCACCCCATTTTTGTACTCTAGCTTTTTTCACTTGTTTCTAGTAATTTCCTAAAATCTTATTTTAGAAGGCTACAGAACTGCTTATATTATAGATTTGATGGTATGATTCTTCTCCTAAACTCTTTTGGAAGATAAGAGGGATTTAAAATATGATGCTCCTGAATCAGGGAAACTTCTAGTTTTCAGTGATTCAGGGGCTAAAATATAAATATGGTCTTTACAGGCTATCTCTTTTGTCTGAGAAGTCAGGATTTCCAGCATGAATCATAAGCATTCGTAGATCCTGCTAAATAAACAGGTTTGTTATTCAGGCTTACTGTATTGTATAGAAGGAGTTTTGGTTGGGAAACTCATTCTAAAAAGTGTTCCATTTTAAATGTTTTGCAACATTTGAATGACTGTTTTGGGCTTGACTGACTGTTATGGGCTTGCTGACAGCTAGATGTGTTTTTAAGCATGCCCACATCCGTGAAGTAGTCATGTCTCTCTCAGGGAAAACTTCCTCGGGATGGATAACTGCTGGTCTAAGAGTTCAATAAGAAAAATAAAATGTTGCTTTCCTGGTCATTAAGGAGGTAATCATATTTAGATTCTTAGAAGACTTTTCATGGTACTTCAAAGGGATTTTGAAGTCAAAGGTGAAAACTAAGGATAGCTGAAGTAGTTCTAGTGCTTGGTGTCACAAACTCAGGCCTTAGGAAGAAAGTTGGAGTGAGGCTTATTCTGAAACACAAATGTTGCAATACTGTCAGACTCTGACAGATTGAAATAATAGTCCTGTGCAGAGGAAGGCTGCAGCTGGCATCAGCAGAATGTGCCCCTTAACATACGCTGAACCTCCAAGCAGTAACAGGAACATCCACCGAGAGCACAAAGGAAACGTCCCACGTGTGCAGTACAGCTCGTTTGGGAAGACATCGACACGATAGGACCTACCAATGACAAATGAAATTCAGTCCAAGTAAATGAACAAACACCACAAACAAAAGTCATTCATAAACTGGGAAATGTGCTGATATCTAGACAAATAAAGCAATCTGGGTGTTTCTGTGCTAAAATAATCCCTAAAGTATTCATCCCAATGTGTACGGGCAATGAAAAACAAATCAAGTAGTGCAGTGAATTGAATTACCAGTCCTATGCACTATAAATCAAAAGGAGATCCAAGCATTTTTATTGCTCCATATGGCAGAGTTGGCCATTGTCTAGAGTACTGTTTATAACATACTTGCATCAAAGCTGGAAAGTGAAAATTGCTGGAGAAGGTGGATCCAAAACAACCCAGAACAAGAAAACTGCTAATCTAATCATTAACAGAGAAAAATAGAATAACATTCAAGTTAAGAACAGCCAAAGGAAAAAGAACAATCAAATTAATTCTGAGATCTTCTGGTGAGTGAGGGAAATTTGTGATTGAAAATGGAGGAGGAAAATGGAAAACTAAGAGGACGTTTAGACAAAATTCCACATTGAAAACAATACAAATTTAATGATATGCATTATCCCAGTCAGTGGTAAGCGAATGGAAGTGGCATTGCATCTGCATGCCCAGATCATGTCAAATAGGGGGATGCTTATTGGATAAGCCAGTGAACTGGATGCAAGGCAGCAATAGATGAGTGTGGTGTTGACTCCAGCATCAGTGTTTGGATGAGAGTGTTATTAGAGAGCTGATACTCTTCAGATCACAATCACCAACAGTGACACTGCAGGAGTTATGAATAAATGAAATTATAACTGGTTAATTTGTGAAATTAATGCTGATTCTGTCTTTAATATAAAATTGTACTTATGCCTCTTGGGTTTCTTCACGGCGTTACCCAAATTTACACCATATGTTTGCACAGTCCTAGAAACTGGAGGTGGTTGAACTTGGTGGTGGGCGTTAAGGTGGATCTGCTGCCTGCTGCAGCTTTCTTTGCTTATAATTCTGGAGGTCACTGGCCTGCTAATAAAAAAGAGGGTAATGTAGATTTCAGTAAATTGCGGAAAAGTCCAACACATAAAGGGTTAAGGGCAAAGTAAGTCACCCTGCTAAATATCACCTGGTAGGGACAGGCCTGGGTAGGTGCTGCAGTGGCTAATTGCATCTGTCAAGCCAGCTAGAGGTTTTCGGCTGTACACAGAAGCGGCTAAAAATCACAGAATCACAGAATATACCGAGTTGGAAGAGATGCACAAGGATCTTCGAGTCCAGCTCCTGACCCTGCACAGGGCCATCCCCAGGAATCACACCCTGTGCCTGAAAGTACAATCCAAGCCTTCCTTGAGCATTGCCAGCCTTGGTGCTGGGGAGTCTGTTCCAGTGCCCAGCCACCCTCTGGGGGAAGAACTTTTTTCTAATATCCAACCTAAACCTCCCCTGACACAACTTCAGGCCATTCCCTGGGGTCCTGTCACAGGTCCCCACAGAGAAGAGATCATTGCATGCCCTTCCTCTTCCTCTCATGAGGAAGTTGTAACTGCAATGACATCTCCCCTCAGTCTCCTCTTCTCCAGGCTGAACAGCCCAAGTACCCTCAGCTGCTCCTCATACGGCTTCCCCTCAAGAAATGAGCTGGTGGTCCCTCACAAGGTCAATCAGGTACAATAAGACCCTGCCAGTACCACCATCAAGCCTTGTTATCCCACAGTGGTCTTGTGAGAGTGGGGGAAGCTGAACAGGAATGAGGGTAAGGCTGTGGATGGATTGAAAAGGTGTTATGGTGTGATTGCTCTGCAGTGTGCTTTGCTAAAACTATCTCACAGGCACAGCCACCATCTCAGCATAGTGCAGAGAACCTTCAGACCCATCCACCTCTCTGGTTTTAAACTGGCAGGTGGCATCTTCCTTAAAAGAGTCTTCAGGCATCTGCTGTTTCTTTCTGGTTCAGCTTTGTGCCCAAGGGAGGGGTAGCTGATGCAGTTTGATGATTGCAACTTGCCTCAGGACTGCTGAGTTTGCCTTTTTGAAGTTATAACCTCAGATTTAGGGAGTTGTGGACTAAAATAGCTCATCAAAATATGCAGATGGGAAAGAGATTACCCTCCCTTCCTGCTGCATGGAATGAACTGAAATTTGTGGAGTCTCCAGTTATTGAGTTTTGTTTTTTATGGAAGCATTTGGCTTACATACGTCTGTTAGAACTAGAATGAATTTTAAACATGTTTCCACTGAGCATAATTAAACATATTAGAGCCTCGATGAATTGTATTGTCCTATGCCAAATGAAAGACTGCAAGGAATAAAAGGAATTAAAATGAATGTCAGGGTGAAATGAAGTTAACATTGAACACCTCCACTAAGATCAATAAAAAATTTGTTGTTGTTCAGTGTATTTAACAAGGTTCTGGAGATGTAAAATGAAGTGTCTCACTGGTTAAAATTAAAACATTGAAATGCTGCTAGGAGATCCCAGGTAATATAGCTACCTGAGAATATATCACAATTCTAGCAGCAGCCTGATAATTAAACCTTTGTCTCAAGTGTGAAACCTCTTGCATGTAATAGGATACTGGAACTTGTGTAGGTGAAATGATAAATGGAAGCAGATATTTTAATTCTTTAGTTTTAGACAATTTGGTAAAGAAACCAACATTAAAGCTCAATTTAGTGTATTGCTTTTTGTTCCCCAACCTAATATCTGTTGGTTTTTGCATCAATAAACACATTAATCAGAAGCTGAAAAATAGAAAACATTAGTCAATGATCCAATAAAATCTTATAATATGATGGTAGTAAATGAAAAAAAATTGACAGATTAATGAAAACAGCGATAACAGATAGAAAATGTAGCCTTCCAGTACACTGCTTAGGGTGTTTGAATGAATTTAAGCATGAAAAATTATTCTAGCCTATCCTATTTCTAAGGATCCTCTGGATCTCTTACCATATAAACTTATAGCACAGTATTTAAATATTGAATGGTTTTATACTTTTTTTTCTTCAACTGACATGAGGGGGAACTCCTGCGTAAAACAACACACCAGAATGTTTCTGATTTAAAACAAATGAAACCAGTACCTGCTTTGCTTTACTACATCAGAAAGCCCTTGATCTTAACTGCAGGTTGTCAAGCTGTGCAACAGGCTTGGAAGTTACTGTGCTGGAAGTGTAGGCTTCCTTAGACTTGCATCTAAGTAGTTTTTCATGTGTCCACCTGTCTGCTGTCAGACAATGATATTTTAGTTTAATCCTCTGGGAAAAAGGGAAAAAAAAAAAAAAAGACAAACCCAAAAACAACCTGTTTCAGTCCTACTGTTTCGGTGCACACCTGTTAACAATCTTGTGGACATGTTGTCCAACCAAAGCTGACAAAGAAGCTGGCGATAGTTTGCAGATTTTTTTGTGAAAATAGATAGGCAAGAAAAGAAGGGAGGAGACCCACTCATTCTGAAAAGACCTTTTGCTATAGGACATTGAAATACTTGCACAGATCATACAGCTGTCCTAGTTACAAGCAGACTTTTGGAGTAAATCCTAAATAAAAATGCACACACGGCCAGGTTTTCTTAGTTCTGATGACAGTGATTCATTTTTTGTACGTGGTGTATTACACCGGCTTTTTCTTTGCATTTATCTCTATGCACATCTAACAATGTGCAATCTTTTTATATTCAAACAAACAAAAAAGACATCATGGTGTGCCAGACAGAATGAAATCTGCCCTATAAGGCAGAGTCATAAACTGAAACCTGTTTTCAGCATTTTGAGTTAAAATAACAAAACCCCCTTTAAACCACCTCACTTTAAATGAAACTACCTCACTTTAAATAATTCTGATCCAGTTCCTTCAGCTTCTGTAAAATCTGACACTTCCTCCCATTTAAGTAGATTATTTTAAATTATGGCAAATATTTGGTAAGCGTGAATTTTTAGACTACTAAAGCATAAGATCTGGTGGATTTTGTCATCAGCGTGTGTTTCCCTAAAATTATAATAATCCTGAAAAGCTGATGCAATGAATTTATGCTTCCTAGAAAAATCAGATGGAAAATTTTTACTGTTTTCAGTGTAAGTCCATTGACTCCCATGGATTTTCTGTTGATTTATGTGAGTATGAATGAAATCAGAAAGGGCCCAGTAGAATATGTTGTAGTTTACACAAAAAGGATTTATTGCAAGAACTCATCAAAAGAATTTTTCAGCATAATTTATAGCCTGTTTACAGACTATAGTTGACCTTCAAAATTGCTATTAAATATTCACTCTAAGGACTGCTGTGTATATTTAACTAAAACCTCAGTTTAGAAAGGTTGCCAGTACATTTCTACCTAGTGTCTATGTTTTTCTCTCAGTTTCAATGCAAGACAAAAATTAATAGCTAGAAAAGACACATCTTTTCCCCTTCAAAATGACAAGAAGTCCAATAATTTTTGATGAATAATCTTATTTTGTGGCTCTAAATGTCCGACAGAATCAATGTACCAGATTAGGTAATATTTTATTCTTTCCTGTGTCCATGATGTGTCCTCATAATCATCGTGTCTGAGAACTTGTCCTGACTACAATTATTAAAATAGATAAGGTACTGTTGGTTTGTGTACCAGCTGTGTGTCTGAGGTCCTCACCTTCTTGCCTGTACTGGTGTAGAATACCTTCCCTGCAATGTCATTAGGAAACAAAGTTTTCTTTAACCATGTTCTAGCCAGAAAATGGTACTACTGTGCTTTTTTAGGGTGGAAACACCCTTTGAAACAATGCTAGGAGGTGTTAGCTAATCCTTTTCAATGATGCCTTTTAACAGCCTAATTGAGATAAACCCCAGGAGGGAAAGAGAGGTTTGCGAGATGGATCTGTGCCCCGTGTGGTTTTCCAAATGGATTAGAAGTCCATTTTATTAACTGAGTGCAGTGTAGTATGAAATAAACCTGAAATCATATGGTTTTGCCCTACCAGAGAGCCATGAGTGGAAGCTCTGCTGTGATTTTCCCAGTCCCAACCTCCCTCTGCCAGGAAACTTCAACAGTGTCTGGCCAACACCCAGACCTGTCTGCTCCTGCTGTCCTGAGGCTGGTGGCAGTGACCTGGATGGGACAGTGGTGCCCAAACTGCCTGAGCCAACCTGGTTACCCAGTGCTGGGGAGGTTGTGATTGGGAGTCCTTCACTGGAGGTGGCACGTGGGTTTGGGGGAGCCTGAGTCTTTGCAGGCTGGTAGGGGAACGTCCCCTGGCTGTGCTGTGAGGGGGCAGGATGAAAGGAGGTATTTATGGTCTGCATGGCAAGAGCCCACCCCAGGCTGTGCATTGGCACCATGTTGTGTTGCTGGAGTCACCTTGATCCACAGCAAGGACAATCTGACCCTCCATATGTTGCCAAAGAGTTGGCTGGGCATGGCCTTAAATGTCTGTGGACAAAGAGGAATGACATTCCCCATGTGCCACTTCCACACCGTGGGTAGCAGATAGCTGCAGCTGAGGTGCTTGTGTTTCAGACGTCATTTCCAGCTTGACTGGCTTTTCTTATCTGCTCGAAAAATACGAGCTCACTTGGTTCTTTGGTATTCTTCAGGTCCACCTCTGTGATCACTGTGGATAGTCCTTGGGTGAGGTGCACCAGTTATCTGTAAATTAAACTTTATTAGGGGAAAATTTTCCTATATTTTCTTCCCTGTTAATAGAATAGCTTTCTGTCTGGGGAAAAAAAAAAAAAAAAGAGTTTGATCTCAAGAGTTGCAAATGCATCTGCAAGATAAAGGTAAGTTCTGTTTGAACTGGCAGGATCCTGGGACAATTTCTGGCACTCAGCCTTTCTCTTGAGCCCCTGTTCTATGTCCTGTGGCTGCCAGGGCCACGAGGGATAGGTTTTGCTTTCTATAAACTGAATTGCTGAAACATGGCTCCTACAAAAGCCAGCCAACACCATCTTCTACCCAGACCAGGGGACTGTTGGTGTGAATATCCATTCAAGCTCTTCAAAGCGTTCCTGCCCATGCTGCAAACAGAGCCAAGGGTTTCCTCACATGCACCACATAAAATATCCTACGTAGTTCCCTGGATTAGTGCTGTGTTTCTTAATACTTCCACCAAAAGCTCAAAAAGTGTTTTAAATTAAGTCAGTTGCAGCTGCTCTGTCAGGAATTCACTAAGCACTGCAGCCACTGAAGCAATTAAAAAAATGGCACAGAAGGTAATTAAAAGCCTTACTGGTTCTTGCTATTAGACTGACATTTTAAATGCCTCTAGATGTTTTATTGTTCCAATAACCTATTTCCCTAGTCTTGAAGAGAAATACAACTGACATCAGTAATTTAGTAAAGTATTCTACAGGTATCATAATGTTCCAACTAGAAATCTATATTAAATCACTGCGGTTTTCCGTTCTGCACAGTCCTTGACACTCAACTTAATGAAACAGTGGTTATTTGTTAATGAGTATTAGAGCTTAGTCTCTCATTCTCATTCCCTGTAGTGAGCTGTGTAATATTTGTATTACTTGAGCACAAAGAGGCACTTTCTGGTTATCATGAGCATGTGGGCTGGAGGGAGCCAGGCAGAGAGTGTCCTTCCTCTGTACAACAGCAGAGCAGAAGTCCTGATTTGTTGTACAGGGCAACTTGAGAGCCCTTTCTCTGCCCCAATGAGCTTTACTAATGAGTAGTGCTGAACAGTATATGACTGGCTGCTGTCTGCAAGGTCTGCAAGGACATAGCTGGGCTTCTCAGAGCTCCTCTGTCCTCAAGTCTTGTGTTTGCAGGCAGGCTGATGGAAGGAGGTTCCTCCCGGAGATCTCAGTCAGTCTCCACAGCTAGATAAGTCAGGCTGCCATAGTATAACCCTTCCCAAATCCACTATGTGTCCAGAAAGGAAAGCTGGCAGGATATTAGACAGTTTGCTAGCTTTCAATTCAAGGTCCAAGCAGACACTTTAAAAGGTTGCAGGGAAAATATTTTATTGCAACATTTTCCATGATAGCCTCCAAATCCTTTTCAATGTGCCAATGAACCACCACTATTCACCCCTGATAGGAAGTTATAGGAAAACCACATGACAGAGGGGAAGATGGAGGTTGCCTAATTTTTTTCATCTTGATTTGTTTTGTAGATCCCACTGGAACATGAAATCAAACCAGATTTCAAGTAAATTACACCTATCTGTAAAGTATACAGAAGTAAGACTACAGCAAACAGCATTGCTATGGCTCAAAGTTTGACAGAAATTATTCTGATGTGTAAGCACGAGGAGCAGCATTAATGTTAAGCTTTCAGCTTTTATTCCGTTTTTTGTCTCCTGGGTCACCTTAATGCTATGTAAACAGGGGTGCTTTGGAAGGGATTTCAGCAATAAACAAACCCACACATATTCCTGAGACTCGGGAGAAAGCCCACACAGGCTGGCTCGCATTGACCTCTGCGGTGTCTGTTGTTTCATATCCTGCTGATCAACACTACATGTCCCTACAGTTTGCATCAACAAGAATGTAAAATGGCAAACTTCTCTTGGCACTAATCTCCAAAGCCACGTCTAATTCTCTTTTTTAATGAGGCATTGAATTATTCCATACAGTGAGATGCCTGTCAGTTTGCAGCATGGTTCTGTGCGTGCTGTTACGCCACCAGAGATAAACAATCAGTAGGATTGATCAGGCAGGCAATCACTTAAACAAATCTGAGTAGGGGAAAAAAATGCACATGCACTGCTCAGGATGAAATAGATATTTTGATAAAGTTGCATAATAAAAATATGTGATGTGTGAATACAGTGAATGGCAGTAACTAATTAATACTGAGTTAGCTTTTGCATAAATGATGCATTTTCTAGAGTTGCAATGGGAGGAAGGTCTGGGAACCAGAATATGAAGATCCATGGTCAGTTCCCCCATTTTGCCACACTTTTAGACTGGAGCTATTTAGTTTCCCCTCCGTATTGCAGCTCCACTCCTTCATTACAGAAGAAAAAGGTACACCAGCTTAGGGCAAGGGTGGCCCTTCTTTTCAAGTGGAAAAAGCATGTTCTAAGTGATGAACCTCTGTGAGAAACACGGGGCCTGGCCATCCTCTTCAAGGATGGACATCTGTGAGTGCAGCAAGGTGTAGATGGAAGCAAGAGACAGCAGAAAGGTCATTGCAGTTATGTGCCAGTCATTAACTGGTTATGTAGTGTATTCATGGGAGGCATTTCAGGGGAAAATGGTGTCAATGTAGTGAGCAGTCCTCAAAGACCCACCACAAACCGCAACCCAACTATATCTTCCCTACTTGTGCTGCTAAGCCATCCTGTCTATACTTGCCACCATATCCATGAGCACCACAACAAAACAGTGAGCAGATGTTTATTTGTGCCCCTAGAAAATTCTTCAAGCATTGTTGATGATGTCTGGATTGCTGTGTAAAACTCTTTGCCATGATCTCATATCATTCAGCCGGTAGTGATTCAAGTGCTTTGGTCACTCAGATCTGCTCTGCTGTTCACTAAGTCAGTGCATTTCTATTGAGTTTGAAGAGCAGCAATTAAACAACTCAGACATTTTATCACCTCTTTTTGCTGCATCCTGGTTTAACTGTTGCTACTTAAGACCATGTGATGGATATATTGATTTCTGCATTTACCTACATCCCAGCCAACCCATCATTTCCTTTGGATTTCTTTATACTCAAAGGAATTCTCAGCTGTTTTACTGAATCCCTTTTTACAGAATCATCTGTCACAAAAAATCTCATCACATATCAAAATTTCATTTAAAAAAAATCCTTGTCCTCTATTTAGGTGAGAGTGTATTGTGTGCCTTTTAACAAGACAGAGAGGTTTCCTTTCTGGCAAAACCCCGTGAAACTGGACTCTCACGCTCTGTCATCTTTGGTTTAGAAGAGATCACTCTGAGAAATTCTGATTCTGTTTGAGCTTCACTCCATGACAGAATAGCACACCTGAAGCCACTGTCCAGCTGCTTATAATGCAATTCTTGGTGCCAGAAGTCGTCCCCCCCTCAGCCTGCTGGCTGAGCTGCTCATGGGATTCCTCCAAATGAATCACTTAGCACGGGCAGCTTCAGCAATGGCAGGTTCTCACCAAGCAGGTGGGGCAGCACCGTGGGATCCAGCTGACAACACGTGTCTGCAGCTTAAGGGAATGTGGGGTTTATAGGCAGCAAAAAAGCTCTGGAGCTCCAAAGCTTTCAAAACAGGCTTCTCTGTCTAATGTGGAAGCCTGATGTGAAGTCTGACGCTCTAAAGCATAAAAACATTTTAATTAGGGAACATCTAGATGGTTAAGTTTAACTGAGTCGTAGTCTAAGAGTGTTTGGGTTGGAAATGTGGCTGTTTAGCTGGAATTGTAAAGTGGTGAGGTAATTCACTGGCGTGCAGTGTAATTTGTGATTAAGGTTATCTGCAGTATCTAACCTTTTAGTAAATGCCAGCTGCATAATGACTGTCAGTTTTCTCTCCTCAGGTATTACATTGCAGAAGGTTCTATCTGACCATAAGAATCTATTTAATAAGACCCTAATGGGAAATGACCAGTATCTGAGTATTACAGATTAAAAGTGACAATGCTAATTGACTGCAGAGGTATCTACATGAAGAGGGACCAGAAAAATCATTTAAGTCTAAATGAAATTGGACTGATTTGATATTTGAAAAAGCATTACATTCCTCTTGTGTTTGGCAGTGTGGATTAATTGCTCCTTGTGCCAAGCAGAAGTAGTTCCTGTGTATCAATAGGCTGACACTGCTGGGGAGTGAAAAACGTGAATGTGGGTAGGTTTAGAAATACATTAGTTTACTAAAATTAGAAATATATGGGAAGAACTGTATTGTATGTAATTTTTATGGTAAGGAATGAAATGATATTTTGTATATGCATTTTGTGATAGCTGATGAAACAAATGAGGTGCACAAGCACATTTCTGTTCTGAGGATGCAAATTTAATTACCTTTTTTCCTTAGATTTTCAAAAAGCATTTTGCAAATAGATAGAATTAGGAAATGGAAAATTAGATTTATTTTATGAGGAGAAATTGGTAGCAATCATTATAGGAAAATGATCATATGTGGCATATGCTTATCTCAAAAATGGCAAAATCATTTGGTATAACATAAATGTGGGTGCTTAATTTCTATATAGTTTGCTGTGCACTAATCTACTCTCAATCAAAGAGGCTACATTACAAACTAATTTCTCTATATGATTTTTACAGGTCTAAGAAGGAAATCAAACACAGAACATTGATTCCAAATAACATGTTACGTGCACAGAAAAAACAGCATTTTCATATGTAGATACATAAAAAGTTTATGGAAAATAAACATTAGACATCCTTTAAAAGTCCCAAGAAACAGAAAAATTCCCTGTAGCATGGCTTATGGAATAAGAAAATAGTTGTAAAGATAAAGAAAAGACTTAGGGGTTCAATACATGCTGCCACTGCCTCTCCCCAAAAATCTAATCAAGTTAAATATTTTGTGTATTAAAGCAACATATGAACCACCTTTATAGATTTTATTTTATATAATATAAAGATCAGTGGATCTCTGGTTGTTTTTAAAACCTACAAGAAAGCAGGGAAAACTGTCCATGAATTCCACACAGAAGTCAGAGAGTTAATACAGAAAACAGTTAAGTATGTGCTTAAATTCAGTATGTGAGCAATTCTGTTGAAGTTGGAGGAACATGTGGCATGGTTCAAACTTAATGAATCCATAAGTCTTTGCAAAATCATCTGCTTAGAGTCTCTGGTGGAAGATAAAGAAGGAGAGAAGCATGGTAATTTTACAGGAATAGGCACTGAAATATGCCCTGCTTTTCACTGACCCTGTTGTATCCCCAGCTTACACTTCAGAATGTATGCAATGTGCTCTGTGGGACATCGTGCCAGTGTTAGGCAGGAAATAAAGATGGGAAACAAACAAAATAATCCTAAATTCTCTGAAATACGGTGATGGAGTTGTTGTACAATTTTCAGATTAAAGTTCAGGTAATTTATTTTTAAGGTAAAATTTTTTGCATTCTGCTTGTATAATGCACAGGATTAAGGCAAAATGGAGGCTGTTTTTAGAGTTCAGAATACAGGTTATATTCACTTTTATACAAGAATTGATAGACCATTCATATAGCTGCTGCAGTGTAAAATAATCATCCACAACTACTTACACAGCATGGAGCTGGGAAACATATCAAAATAATCAGCGTGAAAGTGAACCATAGAATGTGCTGAACGTAAATATATGGCCTAATTCTCCCTTTGTGTCAGTTTTAGGCCAATATAGCTGTTGCAATATAAATAAAAACACAGCGGTAATTTCAGTGATTTCAGTGCAGCTGGTCCTTAGATAAGTGAAAATGTTTAGGCTTTCATTCTGTGGTCTTTAGCTTGAAACAGAATGCCCACTGTTTTTCTTTACTTTGATTTTTTTCACAATTAAAAATTAATCAGAAAGGAAAAAAGTGGGCGAATATTTATATAAACACTGTAACTTTGATTAAATTTGATCATAATAGCCTTTGAGGTCTTTGTATTCCAGTAACTCAAAGCTTCTTCAATCTGGTCTGCATAATTCATTTAAATACAGATATCATATAGCTGCATATTTGTGTTTGTTATTCAACATCCATATTTGAAGCCATATCTTTGCATTCAGCTCACTGGTAACTTGGCTTAGCACTCCTGCAGTTTAAATACCAATCCTCAGTGTTTGGCTCCTTGTGAGTAATCTGTGAATTGCCACTTGCTCATTCCTGATTTGGGGAGGGATATTTTTGAATCCTGGACGGGTTAACAAGTGATGGAATTGATTCATACGTGTTCTGCAAAGGTCAAAATTGGCCAAGTTTTATTACAGAGTAACATACAGATTCACCAGTGGATAACTTGGTGAATAAAGTCATTTGGGTCTCTCTCTGCAAGTGCTCTGTGGCTCTCATAGGGTTTCTTTACCCTTTCCTTAAATCCTGGCTTGCCTGGGGATCAAGCTAGAAATGGTGTTTCTTACATTTTACAGGGAGCAGTAGCATGCAGACGTTCTGCAGGACAGTTTTGAGATCCTCATCTTTATGCTCTGGTTAACTGGGCCAGCTTTAGGACCAGTTTACATCAAAACAAGCATTTCCCCCGTTGCATGAGCTGACCTGCTCTTTGCTGGACTCAGTCCTGCACCTCTCCCACACCTGCACATCAGCTGGGCAATCTGCTCCCCTCCCTGCCAGTTATAACCAGACAATCCCAAAGCTAAATCCTGGAGGTGACCTCTTTCTCTGCCTCAGTTTAAAGCAGAGAGAAGCGGTTGTTGCAAGTCTTTTTACTCTTCTCATGTTGTCATGAGATGTAATTGTAGACAGAAACAGGAATACATCAGCACAAGGGAGAGATCCATGTGGAAGTGCAAGACATGGTTCCTCGAATTGTATTTATTAAGCATTGCAGGAAATTTTTAAAAACGACAGAGAAAAATTTTGAAATATTTTACTTTCAAGAATTTTAGTCATTTTTAAAAGTAATCTCTTTAAGGTAAATGTAAATCAGAGATGATACATAGTGAAAAGGGACAAATCCACCCAAGAGAAGGATAAATACAAAGGTAAGAGAGGCTACTTTTCCTGAAGATCACAACTATGGAGAGAAAATTGTATCTGCATAGATTTGCACAAATAGTTCCAGCAGACAGCATGAAGATAAAAACTTCTTTATACTACAAAATACAACAAAAAATGGTTCTTATATTTTTCTCTTTCTTTATCTCACTTAGTTTATATAGGGAAAATGCACATATCCATTATTTTAAACATCCGTATTGTGCTAGAATAATTTTTAACCTAACTGTAGAATCCATCACTGTCAATAGATATAAGAATGGCTTCAATTTTTTTTTCTTTCCAACAATGACATGTAAAGAAAAGCCATTTTATAAAACTCTAAACTTTCACAAAGGTAAGAAATGGCAAAATAATAACAACATTTGTCTTCTGTCAAGAAATATTGACATGGTATTACTACAGCAAAATTGGTTTGTGTTGTGAAGTGTGTCTCATAGATAAATCAGATTTGAGACTTTTTTAAGCTAACTAAATTGTACTTTGGTACTGATATATATAAGAATATCAAGACGCACAATACTGAGGGTTTGTTGTTTTTTTTTTTAAACAAAGTAGGATAAGAGCACTTCAGTTTGAAAAAACCCCCACGTTTCCTTCTCTTTATCTGCCTTCACTTGTTTCCCACTTCACTCCAGTGTGATTCGATGTGTCATTAAGTGGGCAGTGCATGGCTCAGCCTCAGATATGAACAAGCAGAGGGGAGTTATATACAGATTTATTGAAAGATGCCTTTTCCTTGTCAGATTAAATAGATATCATTCCAGCAGAAATATAAATATATTTCCACGTGGTTCAGATATACGTGAGACACAGGCAGCCAAAACAGCTTTAGAAACCTTTATAAACACACGGTGTTTAGCTGGCTGTGCTGAACACTTGTGCAGTAGTTTTGCAGCTTGGGGGAGGACTTGCAGGAGATTTGGAAAGTGCTGCTCCTCGTGGTCGTGCTTTGCTGAGTTGTTAAGCTGACATCTGGCAGAGCATCTTCTTGCTGCAGGGCATCCTCCACGCCGTCAGAGGAGGTGCTGGGCCACTTTGCCAAATGGTGCCTTGAACTGGTTTCTTCACGCCTTGCTCTGCAGAACACCAATGGCTTTCCCCCACGAACTTGAGAGGAACAGCAGCAAACAATTAGCAGTTCTTCAGTCCTAGAAAATATCCATCTGCTCTTGGCACAACTGTTTGTCAACATATAAATAGCTCCACTGCCAGCCAATGGAGCAATTTTCTGCATCTGGCTCATGCTTCCTCTCCTCCCTGTGCAAGTGGCATTTGCCATTCAGTAAAATAGTTAATATGTTCACAAAAATCTCAGTTCTTTCCACATTATTTTCAAAGGAATGATTTCAGAAAATATATGGAAACATGGAGATTCCCTGAAATTTTTTGTGTCTTGTTTTTTTGGCACTGGAGTACACTTTCATACTCAAAGAGGGGTAAAGAGCACATCTGAGGGCCTGTGTTTGATTTTGCATTGTGTAATTAGTTACCTGCTGGAGTTTCTCACAGCTTTTCCATTTGCTCCTATAAGGGCTAATCCTAACTAAGAAAGAAATGAGTCATTCTGTGACCAGTGGAACTTATGAAGCTTTGTTTCCTGCAGCTCCCTCCCATGTGGTTTCTCTAGAGTCTAATGGCTTGGTTGAGTTCACGCTGCAGGTTCTCCCACAGTAAGATACCCAGATTAGTTCCCTTTCATTTGACTTTCAATTTTCACAGAGCAAGTAGAAATTTACTTTAGAATTAACATAATGTGGAAATATGTTTCATTTCTTAAAAAAAAAAAAAAAAGGAAAGAAATCAAAACACTTGTGCTTTAAAGCAGCCACAAACCCATGTTTTACTTTTTCCCAATTAGCTGATGATCATAAGTGCTGTCAGCTGTGTAATGGTCACAGCAGTAGTGCTTCCATATCTGGAGTTGCCCTTGATCCCAGCACTGGGCTTTCTAAAACACTGCAGTACTTCTGAGTATTTGGAAGAGGCAAATAACTCATAGTTTTCTCAAATATCAACAGATGTTGAGTGGGAAAACTGCTGCTTTCTCTAGAACCTTTGCTGTTTAGATGACAGGTGATATATTTTTAATGTCTGCTAAAGAGGATGCTTGGAATTCTAAACCGTGATATGGAAGCCATCACACCTGTGACAGGTAAGACAGGCATCCAACCTGGGTGCTCTCTGGGGCAAAGTTTGGGGTGGCCCAAGTTCTGCCAGTGAAGGCAAAGTTGGATGGTGTATTTTCATTTGACATCTCCAGAATTCTGTTTGCTTGCATGAACATGCAAGTGAAATCTACTCTGAGTGTCTGCTGAGCGCTGGATCAATAAACCCTGCAGCTCATAATCCAATCAATATGCAACATGGTAAATTACTGGCAACTCTGGTTTAGTGAGTTCAGTGGTTTTTGACTCTTGGAAAGTTTAACCTGTGGGGTTTGGTCCTCTGTTGAAAAATTTGAGTCTGGCTTTAGTTTGCTTTGTTTAAATCCAGCCAAACTCCATGCCCTCCTGTATTCCTGAGATCCAGCTTTTTTTGTTTTGTTTTGTCTTTTAATGCACTTATTAAATATACCCATGGATGGATTCAAGACCAGGTTGGATGGGGCCCTGAGCAGCCTGGTCTAGTGGAAGGTTCCCTGCCTATGAAAGGGGATTTGGAACAAGATAATCTTTAAGGTCCCTTCCACCCAAAACTATTCTGTGATTCTGTAACATCTCTACTACTGATATACTGAGGTAAACATTCTGTAGAAATAAAAGTGACAAGGCTCCAAGGGATTTTCAGACTCCAATCCAGGTCAAACTGGAATTCTCTCTTGAACAGTCAGGTGTTATTTGCATAAATGCTGATATATCCCAGCTGGCCAAACTCTGATCTCACACCAATTTCATTCACTTTCAAACCCACTGGCTTCTACGGTTTCTCTATTTTAAATTGGCATTTCTTAGACATTTCCATCTTAAGAATTAAAGCAGTCTGGAAACTGAATGTTTTGCAAGTTTTTTTCCTCATGTAGTGGTGTCAGAGATGTCTGTGATTCTGAGGAAAATGCCAGTATTGAATGTGTTTCATCCTGGTAGCCTCAGAGTCAAGAGGCTGCACCCTGAAACTTCAGATTTAAGTAAGATTGGTAACTCCTGGTCCATGGAACACAGGGCTGATGGGCTGCCACTATCGTAATAAAGGAAGCAGTACAAAAATAAAAATAAAGAACAAGCAGAAAAAAAGCAATTGGTGACTGATAACAAGTTCTGTGTTAGTCACTAAGAGCTTAGTGCCTTGAAATACCGTGCCCAGGCTTTGCTTCTAGAAGTTGAAGCACGTGTAAATAGCACAGCAAATCATGTTGTCACTGATGGGTTTTCAGAGTTGTCCTAAGATTTCTCGGGCATTGTCATTATTTTCTTTTTGGGGGGTTATAAGTAGCTTGAATTAAACAGATTTTGTAACTGCTTCAACTTTTTAATTTTCCTGTAGCAACTCCCTTTTAATTTCTCATTCAGACCAGCAGAGCCCAATGCAGTCACTGTGCTTATGCTGTGAACAAGCTCCACACACACGATTCTGTCTTCATAAGCCAGAGTGGAAGTAGAATTTTACTTCACAGAAAACATAATTGGCAAGCAATGCCATACAAAAATTATACTATTTTTAAAGCTAAATAGTGCACTTTTACGGGATTTTTAGTTTACTAAGCTTTATTTACTTTTGGTGGGCTTTCCTTGGGGATATTTAGGATTTCAGAAAACAAATGATAATATTGCTGCATTTTAAAACAAAAATCTCTTTGCTCTGCTGAGAGAATGGACCTGGTTTGGTGTGTGCACATTTCCAGAATAAGTAAAACCCCTGTGGAGCTCAGTTAACAGACTAGGTATAAATTTGGGCTTGGTGAAAACTTCAGGAGCTATGGAATGCTCAGAATCAGGTAGATTCAAACCAGCTGCAGCCCCAGCAGCTGGTAATCAGAGCAAGGTGTCCCCAGCCCATCCAAGGGTTTGGGAAGCCCCTGCAATGTCCAGCCCCAGCACAATCCCTTTCTGCTGGGGGCTGGTGTGATGATATCGGGGCCCTCACGCCAGGAGCTTGCAGTTCTAACGGCTGGGCACAGTGATGACACAGACTCTTTTATACTGAAATCCTGCACTAGAATCTAAGCCTGGAGTAAATCAGCCATTGTTAACCTAAATATGCCATCTCATGTTTCATTCAGGCTTACTTCAGCACGGATGTTTCTCGCTGATTGCAGCTGAAATGAAGACAAATCAGGCTTATTATATTTAAGGCTTGTGAACATTTTTATTTTTGGGGTTTTGGTGGGTCTGATTCTAAAGTGGCAGCCATTTCCACTGGAGTAAATTGGGAGCAATCACCTTGCTCCTCGTTGTCATTCACCCTGCAGTTAAACCAGGCTCTCATTCATCGAAGCAAAAGGTGCCTGAGCTTGGAGTAATCAGTACAACATGGTGAAGTATTTAGCAGAACAGGGACTGGAACACAAGTCCATCATTCCCCTAAGTGCCCCAACAGGAGCCTGCAGAAAGTGGCTGCTGTCACTCCTTGCTTGCTTTCTCTTCTCCTGTTTATATAAAACCTGAACCAAGGGGAGAATGTCACTTTAACCAGGAGAGAAACTTGGTGTCAAGTCACCGTAAAATGGGAGATTAGTGGTTTAATCCCACTAGAGAGATCAGGCATTGAACCAGATACCTGTGAGATGACTGAGTTAAGCTGGAAAGGTTTTCCTTTACAAAGGAGGCAAGTTGGGATTATTCAGCTCGGGGAAAAAGTGTGATGGGGATATGACAAAAATCTATAAAATCATCAGTGGGTGAGGAGGGACTTTCCAGTCCCTCTTCCAAAACAAGAGCAGATCTAAAACAAACAAAAGGAGATTATTTTTTTTCTCCTCCACCAAACCTGTGGTTTAACTTTGGAGCTACTTACCAAAAGGGTCTGTGGTGTTGAAGGTTTAAGATAGTTTGGGGAAGACCTGACAATTCCATGGAAGAGAAATCTGCTGAGTAGTAGGGAATATAGAGAACATGTCTTTTGCATAGGAATTGTTGGAGGCTGCAGTCATGATCAAGAGGAGGGTATGGATTCTCCTGACAGTGTAATGAGCTGCACAGAGAGAACTGCTCCTCTCTGGCCACTGCCAGGACTCCTGTCAGAGACAGAGCAGGGAGCGGGAACATCCTTGGCCTGAGCACTATGAGTGGTTTCGTATGGATAAGAGACTGGAAAGGGTGTTATCTCCTACTTCCTCCTGCCTGTGTATCCTGAGCTTGGGCTATGTCTTCCTGTAAAACTGGAGCCTTGTGGGGCAATGCTGAGATGGAAAATCCTCTGGGATGCACACAGAGAGAGCTGCCCTGTGCCAGGGGAGCATGAAGTCTCATGTACTTTTCTGCTCTTCACAGGCAAAACTTCCCACATTTTCACACCCCCTGTCACCTGTCACCTACAGAAGGGTTTACAGGCCTGGGATACCCTCACCTGTAGGCAGCAAGTTTAGAACTGACTATCCAAGTCCTTTATAGATCCATCCCTAGAAAACACTGCAAGGTCAACCAAAAATACAATACATATAATAGCTGAAACCTGTCTTATCACTGGGACCAGCCCACTCTAAAAATTATTGGCATAAATGTTTTAATTTTTAGAAAGGTCCAGCAGCATTTAAAAAAAAAAAAAAAGGTTTAGGTTTACCCTCAGTAATGCTTGCTTTTTATTTATGAAATTCCTAGCATAAATAAATTCTGGTTGCCATAAACCTGAAAAACACAAGACTCACAGGACTTTAAAGACGTTTTTGTCAGATCATGGTGAGAACAACCTTGATGTAGTTTGCCAAGCCTTGAATTATAATGTATGTCATCAGCAACGTAAGTTGTTATAATTTACTTCTGACATTAAGATCTTGCTTTTGGGCATATAGTTGCAAATGTATCCTATTCACTTTCTTACTTTCTAAATGCCCTTCATGTTTCAGTAAGACAATCCAATCAAAACTAAAGACCAAATGCACTGTAAAACAAATCAAGCATACAAACAATTCTTAAGCGTTCCTCTGATACGTTAGCTGGCTTGCCCAAGGCTTCTAAACTTCACAAGCTGTGTAATAGCGAAGTGCACAAAAGTTTTCAGAGGGAACATTTATACCATATGTTTTGTATGTTGCTCAGTTTGGAATTTGTAAAAAGAGAATCGCACAGATAAGAATTCTGCGTCAATCTAGCAAGCCTGGTCTAAGACTCACTGCTACTGAACGTTCTCTTTCAATATGGGGTGGTTTTGTTCCAATTTTCTTAAGTTACAGTTTAAACTGGGGAATTTTATGGTGACAGCACTTTGGAGGTGACTAATTGTGCCAAGAGATGTGCAACCCCTGATGAAATAAGAGTCCCTCACAAGGAGAGATACTTTAGTTTAATGGTATCATAAAGCCAATTTTTAAAGCTATAAAAGTCACTGATTCTCTGTCTTTAGCCTTAGGCTGAATCCCATATTCTGCACGTGCTTTCCATCAAAAACACTTTACATTTTGCTTATAAGGGCAGAATATGTGTGGGTTTGCCTCTTCCCACTCTTTAGAACAAGGCATAAAATTGTTTTCACCAAGGACCCATGAAAAACTCTTGGAAAACTATGGCAGGAGTTTGGCCTTTATTAAAATTGGATATTAACCTGTGCTCCAGAGGCACTGGGGCCACAGGTCCTTTGCACCATCGTGGCAGTGTGAAGGCACGGTCGGGTCGGTCCCTGCTTTGGCAGTGGCCGCCTGGGGTTGCAGAGCATCCAAATTGCTCCATTTGTCTCCTCTGGCAACTGAAACAACCGCTGGGGATATTTGCAATCCCACCCTTAATGACTTTGTTGCCGACTTAAGCATGGCAAGGAGCAGCAGCTTAGAGATTTCCAGGCCAGGGTCTGTGTTCAGGGAGACCGCAGACATCTGCTTCCAAAACCCCTCTGAATCTCTGCCAGAAAACACCCCTGGAAAAAGCCACCAAAAGAAAGGGGTCATGCACTGACAAACAAGTTACCAGGGGATGTTTCTAAGGGAAGGAGAGGAATCCTAACCAACTTCCCCAGTCCAGGGTTTAAGCTGATAAAGAAGAGGATTAGATTTTCCCTGTGCGATAACCATCTCCCTGCCCTCCTCAGCTGCAATAATTAAATGAGTTTCAGTAAGTGTGACATAAGATCAGATCCCGAGAGCTCCTGCCAAAGAGCACTTATAAGGCATGAATTAAATAAAGGTTGAAGTACTTTTAACCAATCAGCCGGTTTCTCACAGAGAGCCAGGAGCTTCTTCATTTAGGAACCTGACATTTTGCTCAAGTTCTGCTGAGCAGAACAGATCACACCAGTTAACGTGGTAATGAAGAAGTGATGGTGGTATTTGCACTCGACTCGAACATCAGCATAAATTCTGTTCCTCGTCCAGATCAGTAAGACTTCCCTGAAATAAAGCATATTTCAGCCTCATTAACCAATTTAGGATCTCAAATGAAATGAGATCAATTTTAGTTAAATCCATCATAACCAGGCTGCCTTTAAGAATTAGTTTCTTTGGGGTCCATAAGGATACTACCAGTGACTGTTCCTGCAAGGTCATCTATTCTGAGCATTTTAAGGTGTCCAGCTACATGCAAAATTTTAATTGTAAATGGCCAAATCAGATATATGGACTTTGCTTTCTTAATGTTGCTGCCACCCATGAAAACTTGCCCTATTCCTGTATTGGAGTCTCAGGCAATAAAGGAAGTTTACTGTGTTAAAATAATACACTTATCATTTATCCACCGACACAGAATTAGAACAATAAATGGTTTTAACATTGCCAGGCTTTGGAATAGCCTTCATTTCAAACTGTAGACTTCAGTTCTGTTCATACTGCACCGTTAAAACTATGCTTAAATATTTTACCTTTTCAACAAGCTGGCCACCCAAAGTGGACATCTCAGAAACAAAAATCGTAATTAAAATCTTGAAAGGAGGTTGCATTTGCTAAGTTACTTGTTGTGAGAACTGCAATGTGGTTCTCAAAGCTCAGCCTGTTGGGATCAGCCAAGGAGGTGTACTTTCTTCCAAAATAATTAATTTTCTCTCAGCACTATATAGCCAAATGTTAAATTCAAAATAACCTGTTTCTAAAGGGTCACCTTTATGTGACACCCCTGTATTGATGTCATCAAAATTAATAGGAAAAATTGCCTTAAGCTTAATTGGTATTTTAATGCCTACATTCTTAAATTATTTGAACAATTTCTTAATTAAACTTGAACACTAAAAATGAAACTGCTCTCTTTTTTTTCTCTTTTCCTAATTTTAAGACATTTCTAAGATAATTGCAGTCCACATGGAAGAGTGCTTTTTCTGAAACAAAATTAAAAATCTTGTACCCAATACTAGATGTTAATTATAAGAAAGAAACAACTTGGGGGGGGGGGGGGAATTGTAATGGGTAGTCCAAAGGCCAGCCATGATTTCATCTGAATGATTGAACATAGCAATTGTTTCTCAGATGTTTAGATTGTAATCTTATGGTGGATTTGTATTGCTTTCACTGACTATATCTTTAATATCTACATGGACAGATACCGCTGTGGTTGTTAAAACATTTTAGGAAACTTGCATCTTCCATCACCATTGTCACATGTTAAAGGTCCAGAGACCTTAAGCTGATGGTTCAAACTCATCTTGCCAAAGCACCAGAGTGAAAAAATATGTCTGGCTTTTTACTGCTCATTTTAAAGAAAATAAAGAGAATTATGAGCTTTTTCAGTGTCCATAAAATCATTCTTTCCCTCAGCTTGCAATGTTTGTGGAGCTTTATTTAACAGATAACTTCTGACATCTTTCTAACCTATGGATCATTTATTGTGTAGGTGTATTTTAACATCTCCCCTGTTCTTGCATCCCCACTTACCACCCTGAAATTAGATAATGCCTGTGCTCACTGAGCAGTGTTACAGTTAGGGATGGAACTGTGTTGTTGAGATTAAATTAATGTACCAATTCATTAAACATTTTCAAGCTGTGTGCCTGTATTTGTCAGATACAAAATGCTAGACTAGAAAACCTTTTGGGCTTCAGCAGAGGAGACCTAAGTCACCTCAGCTTCCAGCTCATGCAAACCTAACCCACGCTGAGCTGTAGTCACTGGAAATCAGATAACTTTCTACTGGTTGTTTTAACCTGGTCTCATTTTCCTTCAGGTGCACCTGTGCCAGTTCAGAGCGACTCCACCTTGGCCTGTGGGGTTTTTCTCAGCTTTATATCAGCAAAAGCAAGACCAGAATCAGACCCTGGCCTCTCTCCAGTGTGTTGAACCACTTTTGGCATCACCCAGCTCTTCACACAAAGAGCCACTGGCCTATAGCAGAGTAACGAGCTGCAGCAGGTTTGTCCATTTTTTTCTTTTTACTGTATTTAAGCTTGATATTTGCTTGAGAAAAAATACATTGCTAGTGCCAATTAGATAACTGGATGATTCTTCTTCTATCAGATATTTGTTTTTCTTTTACTTTTACTTCCAAGGGCCCAGCTTCTAAAGCATAATAGCATACATCTAATTAAGTGGGCTGCTGGTGAGAATGAGCTATGAAATTATAAACACCCTCTGAGTTTGTGTCAAGCAAGATTCTTGAGAGAAATTTGCACTCCTCCAGTTTTAGAATGGGCACAAAATAGAATTTCCATCCTCTGCTGAGCTCAGAGCTATTGCTGTCTTTTCTCTCCTAAACCTGCTTTGTGTCAGCTGCTAGACCAGCCTCCCTCATGAGCCTGTTCCCCAGAAAAGCAGTAAAAAAAGAGGCAGAATTGGAGGAGAGACATAACAAAGGTGTTTGTTTGCCACTTGCTTGAGTCTTCTTTCTCTTCTGGCTAGTGCTGCCATTTTCCCCCCAAGAACCCGGTGATACCTGATTTTTTGAGCAGTTCAGGATGTGTTCTGCATCCCACAGCACCCATGGTGGCAGCAGCCATAGACAGTGTCTGTCCCTACGTCCCATCTGGTGATGCAGCACATGCCACACCAGTTTTCATGGGAAAAATCCTCTGGGATGGCTTGTCCCATCCCACACACCTCAGATGGGGCCACTGGCCTCTCTCTGGGTAGGGGACACAAGCCAGAGCCACTTGCTTCCTTTATACCATCAAAAATGGGAGTAATTCTGCTGTCTTCATTCCTTTGGTAGACACAGCAATGTTTATCTTGCTGCTTCTTACTGCTGTTTGTTGGTTTTTTCCCCCTATTCTCTACCCAGCAAAATAACTTGAGCAGCTGGAGTGCACAGAAAGGGCTTCTCTTTTCCTCTCAATTAATTACACACCTGAGTCCATGGTCTTTGATGTTGTTGCTGTGAACTCTGATAAAACTTGAAGGGCTTTAGAACATTCAAGTTGCTGCAACTGCTTTTTCTGGTTGTTCAAGTGTCAATACCCAATTGAATCAGCAATTACCTCAAACCTTTACTCCAGGTCAATGCAAAATAAAGGAAAAATTTCTCAATACTTATCTTTTAAAGGACCCTTCTGCAAGTTCCCACTCCACATGCAAATTCACTCATGCCTGCTGGGGTTTTACAGCGTTCCTGGAAGTATTGCTCAACATGTTTTTAGTGTTAAGGTGCTGGTGAGATATCCTGGTAAGGTTAGGATTGAGGAGGGAAGGACAGGTCCACCCAAAGATGCTTCTGCCCAAGTAGTGCCTGGTGGTGCTTGGCAGAATTTACCCTTCTGCACGATATTACCTCTTTTTACATTTGTAATAATATGGCTGTTTAACTTGCTGAAAAGGAAAAAAAAGGTTCTGCATTTAAAAATATCACAGGAGTGAAGATTAAGAAAGCGAGCGCAGAGGCCCAGCTGTTGAAAGCACAAGTAGTATGAAATTGGGGGTGGGGGACAAAATTAGCATTCTCCTCACGCGCTCACCGCCTGCTCTAATCACAATGCAGGCATTATCAGCCAGCGTTGAATCTTTGTATTATTTCCAAGTTTCCCCTATTGTCAGTCATTGTGACAAAGTGCAGGACAATCTGACACAATGATGAATCACTCCAGACATTGAGTTTTCACAGGGCTGTCAGATGATCTCAGTAGGCTGTGTCACCTGAAAATGCCACAAGACTAAACCTGTGCTGTACTTCAGAACAAAAACGGAGTTTGGTATAAACTCCACTGATTCAGGGCATAAACATGGGAGTCTGGAGGGCTGGCTCAGCTTTCTCTTACCCAGGAAATCTCTGCATTTTCATCCAGTGTGAATGAAATCAGAATCAGAGCTCAGGATGCATCTACACGTCTTGCATGCAAACCAGGAAGATATGTTGTCTGGGGTTTTACATTAAATTCCTGCATGGATGGATCTGTACTGTGTGGGGTTTTTTTAAAAAATACTTGTTCAAGATGTAATGCCCGTCGAAGTAGAGGATATTTTATCCTAATAGTTTCAGGTGCATGTATAAAAATGAGTCCCTCGTAGTTTCTTTGTCCTGAATGGCAAAGTTATCTAGCAGCCTTTTTATTTTCTCTGTGGGTCAGGTAAGATGTAGCTGCCCTGATAACTGATTGATATATAGTCAAATGCAAATATGCTTGTTTAAGTACATGCCTTGCCTTCATGTATATTTGCTTGTCGGTGCTATTGTGAGCCTAGCCCAGAAGAACATTGCTCTTTCCCACATTATTATTCACAAAGGCAGCTTTCTGAGTTATTTCTGCTCCCGCACAATATTCATGATAGCAATTTGATACCTTAGCAGTTTCAAGGTTATCAAGTGATTGAAAATCCTGCTGCTTACTTCAAGGTGTAACATATGAACTGTCCTGCCATCCATTCTAGTAATATAATAGTTTTTCTTAATGCCTTTCATGAACTCCTGATTTAAAGTGTAAGCTAACTTCAGAAAGGGCTTATCAGCCCCAGACTTGGCCGGTGCTGCTCGGCTGCTGAATACAATCCCCTGAGTTTGTATCGCTGCGTGTAGCACTTAAGCAGGCAACATTTAATCTCTTTCGCAGATATTGATACATCAGCTCCCGAATGAGGACGCAGGACCACAGTCATAATGAGAAAACAAAGAAGTGGTTATTTATCTCGGGTGTGGAAGGGCTAACGCTCCTTGGACGGGAATCTCAGGGGCAGGGCTTGCAGTCTGTAGATCACAGGGATTAACTTCATACCAAAGAGCAGCTTCGGAGCCCTGTGATACAGTAGCGTTCGTTAATGATGAACAAATAAGTGCCACAAATGGATGCTTAATGAGGACATTGAAGAAAAGCCCATCATTTCTCAACCTGTTTTGGAGGCTCCCAGCCACCTACTGAATTTTGGCTGCGGATGTAGTCTGGTTGGTTTCTGATTGGCGGATTTTGCTGCTTGATGGAGTTTAGATGGTGGCATCTGCTTAAATAACAGATGTCTGTGCCACTAAGGTGCTATGTTCTCACTTTTTATATAGAAAGAAATTGCTTCTCAAAGAGTTTTTATTGTCTTTATGCAAATTAAAACACAAAATTCCTCTCCTTAAAGGATCCTCATTATAACAAGAACCTTAAATAATCATAAATACGTATGCAGCCTCATAAAATCTTTTGCTCTTTGGTTATCAAGGAAGTTCCTTCTGCGCTGCCAATTGTGCATGAAATTGGTTCTTATTTCAACTACCAGTATGAAGATACTTGCTTTTATTCAGTGAAGCCCCACTGGATTTCTAAACAAATAGTGCAGAAGAGTTGTTTGTGCCAGAGTATTTCAAGGAGGAAATTTTGCATTCTGTTTCTTATGCAGTGCTGAAGAGTAAGATAGAGCTCTGTACTTATTCCCTGGGAGCCTGGTGATAGAAATATATATGTTTTTTATCTTTCCTTTGTCAATTTCCTTTAGTAGGCAAATGTGTGACGTCTTTATGGATTCTTTTTTTTTTTTTTTTTTTTAAGCGGGGATTGAAATCTGTGAAGGAACCATGCCAAGAAAAATGCCCACAGATTCTACTTTGGGCTGAGTGTTGAAGTACCCAAGTCCTTGCGTTTCTGGTTCAGCTCACATCATAACTTTGTGTCAGGTATGACTTAATGCCTTGCACAGCACTGGATTCCCCATCTTCTTTGTTTATGTCCAGTGACAGAGAGGGATGAAGGACCTTTATTCCTTGTGTTACCTGTGTATGGATCAAGCAAGATGCACCTTCAGGCAGGATGAAAAGAGCAGCTGCTAAGGGAGGTCATGACCCCAACCTGTTTGCACAGGAGTGAAACCAGTCCCTAATGTAGGTAAGACTGAGTGTCTTGGGATTTTCTCTTATGGGCTACACAGTTCAGGACAACAATTTCTGAGCTGGAAAAAGTGATCCTCGATGAGGAAGGTAAGATGAATGTGCTAATACCAGACTAGAGCATCTACCACCCACTTTCAGGCCCTTTACAAAAAAAAAAAAAATATGGAGTGCAGTCAGTTTTGAAAAGCACCTGCCTGTTGCCTCATCACCTTCAGGCAGAGCAAATTGCCCCACGAGGACCTCTAAGGTCAGCCTTGGCAGCCAACCCCAGGGATGATTCAGCTGCTGCCACCCTTCCCTGTCATCCACAAAACTGGGCCAAGCTGGGCACAGGGATGCTGTCTGGGAGAGTGTAGTTACACACCTTTCCTTCTTTCACCTGGGACCAAAAATCACCAAGCCTGTGGTAAACTTCAGAGAAATGGCTAAATTATTGCAGAGGGGAGCCTGGATAATGTCTGGTCTCATCATGTAGGTTGTGCTTTTAGAACATGCTGTACTGAGGGAAAATAAATTGAAAAAGAAAGTGAAGGGAAAGGACAAACGGTTATTGTTTTTTTCTGACCTGTGGGATGTGATGCTGTAGGAAGCAGAGCACTGTCCAAGGTTTCAATGGGTAGACCTTATTTTAGATAAATACTTCTGGTATGACCTACTGATATTTTTTTTCACGTGTCTATCCAGTAGACTCTGTAAGGAGGTGGTGGATGTGCAGTGGATTATTAACCTGGTGGCAACAACATTAGTAACATAGGAGGGTGCTTAATTCAACTGCTAGAGCTTGCATCTGTTTCACAAACATTACCAAGATAATCACATTCTTCCTGCATCTGCTTTGCTTTAGCTCACACAGATAATTCAAGGGTAATGCACCTTGTCTAAGCTAATTCTAAATACATGCCTCAAACATAAAAAAAAAGTGCTTGGTGGGTATTTTGACCCAGTGCACTACATCAAAGTAACCAAGTAAGCTGTAAATGCTCTGAATAAAATTGGACAAAAATTGGCTCTTGTCCAGCCGTGTTTTGGAATGGCAGTTACTTGAGTTTTAAACTTTCCCTTTATGTGAATATATGTGAAATGACAGTGCAACCTGTAAGTTATTCAGGTGCTCCAGTGAGGGCTCTGCTGAAGGATAAAATATACCATGAACAATGTTCTCTCAGGTCTAAGATGAGTCATGGAACTGAGATCTGACCTTTTCAGATACCTTGCAGGCTATCAAAATTGCCTACGTGGGATAACAGCTTTGGGAAGATGCACTTGATGCAGAGGAATTCAGAGCCCTATGGGTCCAACTCACTAGGGTTTTGCCCTGTGGATCCAGACATTAACTCCTGGAAACTGGAATCATGCAGATGATTGTTGAAAGTGAGGTTAAATGAAATTAGGGAAAATTGATAAACATAGTAGATTATGTACTTAATAAAAGCAGAATATTAAAATCACGGAATCACAGAATGATTTGGGTTGGAAGGGACACTAAAGGTCATCTCATTCCAACTCCCTGCCATGGGCAGGGACACCTTCCACTAGATCAGGTTGCTCAGAGTTCCATCCAGCCTGGCCTTGGACACTTCAGGGATGGTGAGACCACAGCTCTTTGGGCAACGTGTGCTAGGGCCTCACACTCTCATAGGGAAGAATTTCTTCCCAATATCCCATCTAGTCTAACACTGTCCTCTGTCAGTTTGAAGCCACTCCCCTTTGTCCTGTCACTCTGGGCCCTTGTCCAAAGTCCCTTTCTAGTTGTCTTGGAGCCCTTTTACATACTGGAAGGGGCTCTAAGGTATCCCTGAAACCTTCTCTTCTCCAGGCTGGTCTGGAGGTAGGTTTACATCCCCGCTGAAACTGATGTGTGCAGTGCTTGTCACACACTGCAGACATCAAATCCTGATTTGTAAGGTTTAGAAATATCAGTGACCATTGGTATCAGCAGCTTCTGTGAGGTGCTGTGGTCAGGTGATAATCTACGGCATCAGAAGTTTGAAATGACTCCTTTAGAGCCGGGAAAGAAGAGAATTTACAAAGGCATCATTAGTGTTTCCTTTCCAAACTTCATGCAGATTTCTTGGAGGGGCATATGCTGAATGTCTTCTGTTAGCACTTGGAACTGAGCAGAGTCTCCTCCTCAACACTGGCTACCACCTGTCATCTTCTAAAATGTGTGCCATATGGTTTTAGATAGCTGACACTACATTGGACACCATTCCATTCATGTGCTTGATTTCTTCTAATCATAACCCATTTTTAAATGTTACTACTCCCAGTGATCAGTATGATAAATCCATTTAAAAATAGATTATTAACACTATTCCTATTTGCAAATACATTCACCTAACAGACTTAATTGGTAAAGTTTATGTTTGGCTGATGTTACATTAAAGTGCCCATCAACATAAAAGAACAAAATAAAACTGAGGATTTTTTAACCAACTCCTGAGGCTGTACAGACTGCAGAGACAGCTCTGAGTCCCTCCTAACACCAAGCTAGCTTGTACACAGAAGATCAACATTTAGAAACACAAGATGGCAAAGAGGTATTGGAAGCTGGTCTTTATCCCGCAGCTTTCAATGCTAAAATACAGAACTGGGCATTTGAAAGAAAACGCAACAGAAAATGAACAGAGGAAACAAGTGAGTTTGTCTCCAAAAAAAAAATTATTTATTTAATGCTATGTAAAGTAATCTATGAATTATCTTCTTATTGTACTAATAAATAGTCACAAGTCTTTTGCACAAATGGGACCTGAAGGGGGTCTTTACTTTACCATGGGGAACTGCATCAAATGCAGAGAGTTTGTCACAGCGTTGAGAACTGCAACGGTAAAAACACATCCAGGGTTTGAACATTCGTTTCACAAACATTATAGCAGTGAGTCTGGTGGACTAATTTTTAATTTAGCCTGGTATAAGTGTGAGTTAATTTCAGCTTACCTTATTTTTCACTGTTCTCACTTGTTCACATTGCTGTTATTTTGCTTTCCTGCCTTTTTGTCTCTATTGTCCTTGTTATTTTGCTATGTATTTTTTAACTCAAGATTTTCAAAGCATTATAACTACTGTAATTCCTCAGAAAAAGTTAATGGAATCCCATCAGTAATTAATCATTTAAATTAAAAGCAATATGTGATAGGAAAGCTTAGGAAATCTTTGAGCATGCTTAGTGGTATTCAGAAATTGGCCAAGTGTAATCTTGCCTGCAAGCCTTGGAGCCAAATGTGGGAATTCCTCATGGCCACAGGAACAAGGAACAAGCCAGGATGGAAAGCTAGATCCTTCTGCAGCTCATAGGAAAGAGAATTTAAAATGGCTTGTTGAAATACTCACACAAAACGCTGCCCTGTCATTGGGAATAATAGGCAACAAATTGATACAGTCATTAGGGAACTGAAAATGAGAAGTATAGGAAACAGCAATTAAGCAATTTCAAGCTTAAATCATAACAGCGCAAGTGAAACTCCCCAGATGCCTTTGCAGCCTTTCAAATAATCACTGGATAAGTTTTTCCAGGGTAAAGAAAAAAAAAAAAAAAAGAAAGGAGTGTAGAAAAAAACGAAAAGAAAAAAAAAAAGAAATAAAAATCAGTGCATCTGCTTAGAAAAACACAGAACTGCAAAATCAAATCAGCGAGGGGAAACTCCCTGTGGGTGGAGGAGGAAAAAAAGACATGTGAGGACTGCACAGCCCCCAGGGACGGTGGCACAGGACATGACTTTACAGGGAGGAGCCATGTGGGAGCTCTGTGGCCACCAGTCCCGTCCCCAAGCCCTGCTGCTATCCCAGCACGCTGTGCCCTCACAGGGTTCTCCTCACTTTCAGCATGGGACTTCTGTAAGTAACGGAGGAGATTCTCCTCTGGGAAACTCCTCCAGGAGCCTGCTGTCCTCCTGGTCCCTGCACGCTCTCTCCAGGCTTACACCCTCAGTGATCTGATCCTCTCATGTTAAAACACAGCCAGGCAGCCAGAGCATCCTGAAACACCCACACCTACACGGTCCAAGCCAGCTGATCCAGGCAGCAGTCAAGAAAACACACTGAGCCAAAATTTAACAGCACTGCCGCTCCTTGTCTGACTCTCTGCTGGTGAGTTCATGTCTTGGTCATCATAGGCAATACTATCTACTTTCCTAGCCCTCTAAATCCATGCAGTTACTCAAATTTTATCTTCTAAGCAGTCGTGCAAGCTAAACCATTTGGTTGCCCTTGTTGAATCCTCCAGGACAGCTTAGCATGGAAGGCCCTGAGTCCCTTTGCCTGACAATGAAAAAAAATACTGGGGTTTAAGAGGCTCGATATGGCTCGTGATTTTTCTGAGGATGACCTGAGCTGAAGCCCCAACACCGTGTGTGTGTAAGCATTCCCGAGCCCAGCCACGTTTTCCTCCAGACAACACTGTTGGTTTTGGAGTTTCGCCCTGCAATCTTAAATGTGTTTCCAAACTAACTCCATGACCAAGGAAGGATCTGACCAGGCATTAGGCACTGCAAGTATCACTGGTGCAAACTCCAGCGTGGCAACAAAATGATGTTCATCCATTTTGAACTATAGATTACTTTGTATATTCCCAGAAATCACTGTGGTTCAGAGGAAAGCTGGGTTTGCTGACACATGCCAGCAATCTGGGCAGCACACGTGCAGGAGGTGTAGTCTTTCTGAGGGAATAGAACCCGTTACAGACGAGTATATTCCTTTGTATCCAGTGTGAAATAAGTCTTGCCAGAAATGTGTCTTTTCAGGACCAGTAAGACAAGGATGTGGTAGAAGGATTAAGTGTCTCTTTAACAGCATAAGCAGAAAGTCATGGAAATTTAAAAAAAAAAAAAAAAAAAAAAAAAAAAAAAAAAAAAAAAAAAAAAAAAAAAAAAAAAAAAAAAAAAAAAAAAAGAACCAAATTAGAGAAAATTAACTATATGGGGCCCCAAATCTTAGCTCCAGGTAGTGCAATCATCTGAATATCTATTTCTTCCCATTTGCATGATTAATTGACATGTTGTTAACTGCTCATTAGGGACACTGCAAATCAGCGCGGAACAAAACAAACACTTTGCAAGAGAGAAGAGGGTCTCTAATTGTGAGTTATACTGGAAACAAAACTGAGGTTTAAAAATGCATATAAGGAGGCAACACGTGCACGATAAATTGGAGATCGGAAACTTTCTGAACTGCTGCTGGAGTGTGTATGGGGCAGCCTGTGCTATACTTGAAACACTGCTCTGACTTTGACGTGTCCTTCACTTCTCTTGGACCATGCACGAGCTGGGGACAGTGCCTGAACAAGTGCTTTAGCTGGACTGTGGTAATCTCACAAGCCTTTACACTGATATTGTAGATTTGGAAACCAATTGGTAAATGCAAACCAGCTTGAGACACTCAGATGAAAGGAACTGGCAATGGACCAAGGTTGCTTATCTTTGTTGCGCTACAGCAGTTCCTGGGTGCTATGATAATAAAATAGAGTAAATAATAATTATATTAATAAGTAAGGAAGGGCTATAGCTACCAACTCCTGTTCATTCCGTAGAGCTAAAATTATATCCCCTTTATGGTCAGAGTAAGAACGTGGCAAGCATTAGCATAAGCCCTACAAAATGCTTTGAAACGGTAGGGGGTGTGTTGTGAGGACGAGTGTGATTAATGAATTGATGGGAACTTCTTAACTCCCTGAGTAGTTTCCATCACGGTATTATGGTTCCCTGTACCCCTTGCAAGAGGATCAGTATTAGGAGGGGAGGGTGACCATCGTGTCTTCCCATGCACAGTGCTTGGCCAGGAGAGGCAACAACCACTTAATGCTCTTGCACATCGCAGTACTGGTATTATGAGATTTCTCTCCCTGTTGCAGCCTGGCAGTTCCAGTGGGAATTCTGGACTAAATGACTTCTTTTTTTTTTTTCCTTCTCCATGCACCAGAGAGTAATTTAATTTGTTTTCTCTCCTGCTTGTTTTGTATTGCTGCAGCAGGAAGGACAACGACTGATAAAGGGAGAAAGCAGGAGAGCTGCAGCAGTGATTTTCCATTTTATTTATGGTGATGCTGCGTAGCAAAATGTAAAAATAGATCTCGGGGCTGACAGTTTTGTTGCTTCTTGATCTCAGGCTGGCACTTTGGAGCTCTGTCCTCCACCCCTGGTGAGGAGCAGTGCCTGAGCAGAGGGATCAGGCAAGAGCCTGCATCCGATGAGTGGGCAGCTCTCAAGGAAGCGTGTGTGAAAACAAAACAGTGAACAGTTTATTTTTCTTGGAGGAGAAATCCAGGCTAAACCTTGCTCCTCTGAAACTGAAGTCAAAGGAATGAGTCCTGTGAGTGATGAGAGAGAAGCCTGGGCACTAGAGACATAGCAAAATCCTCCCAGAGGAGAGTATGAGAAATATCATTATAGACAAAAACAGAAACACCTGGATTCTGTTACAATCTTTTCCAACCAGTCCCCAATTTGCATGACAGGCAAGCAGTGAATCAGGCTGTGTGAAACCTTTTGATCCATAAAAAACTTACTGAAGGAGACAATGAACACTTTAAAATCAATGGCCTGAACAACCAGCAAGGTATCAGTGTTGATGACAGCCCACTTGAAAAAAAGGAAAAAACCTAGTGAGGTGGAACCCAGAATAAGAAATACCAGTAGCTTTTATTTTTAAAGCCACTTTACAGAGATGCACCTCCTATTCACTGCCCTGCCTGGACATGCACTGTGTTTTATTAGAAGAAAGCAAAGCAATTTAAAAAGTATGTAAGTAAGTATTAACAAGAAAAATCAAATAACAATGGAGACGGAGAATGGTCGTGATTTCTTTTTAACTCAGGGGAGGTGTTTCCAAATCACAAAGAGAAACAACATCCTTTCAAATAGGGGCAGTGCTATTTAATGGCACGGATATGTCAGCCTTGCTTTTTTTTTTAAGTTTCTCTTTTTTTTTTTTTTTTTTTTAATTGCACACTGCTGAAGGGAGCAGCAGCAACACCCATTTTCATTAATACTGAGGGTGCAATGTGAGTATTGCCACTCTGGTTTAAACTTTTGATGTCCTCCAGGGACTGCACAGGGAAATGACTTTGATGGATCACAGTTGCACTTGAAACCGAGCCGGGAAAGATTAGCGTGTCTCAGGCAGAGAGATTCCACTCACCTGATTTTTGTGTTGTTCTGATGAGATAATTTTTCTAATTAACCTTGATAACATTTCCAGACACACAGGCCTATCCACACATAGATGGAAATACATTCTCAAATGGACATTTCACCTCTACCCATGTTTTCTAGTAGTGACTACAGAATTTTAACCCCTTGTCTGCCAACTTATTTGTTTGGGAAACTAAAGCTGAACATCTTTAACAGAAGCAGAAGTTGCCCACAAAAGCCTTTAGAAGAAATTCATCTTTCCATAGGCGCAGATTTGTATACTCTGATTGAATGACAGCAATATGAATTTAGGAGCAATCTGTGTGTCAGCTGCCAATTTCTGTTTAGTCCTCTTTTAATGCTTAGCAAGGAAATCAGTGATGCTGTCCCTTTCTCAGCAGAGTCTGAAGAACTGTGAAAGCATTTTGAGAACCAAAGCATGCCAGAAGAGGGTCCTTTGGAAATGTTCAGTGTCTTACCTTTATTCCTCACACCAGCCTATTTAGGAACAGGAAGGACCATCTCTTAATCCCACTGAACTCACACGAAAATCATCCTGCAAGCAAAATGAACCATTCCCCCTGCTCTCACCCACTTTGTTCAGGTCTAAAATTACTCAAGTGCCCAGTCAGAAGTTTTTCAAAGCTTTCCTGAGTCCCCTCGCTCTTGCCTAGCTTTACACTAATCTTTCACCACATAGAGTTGGAAAAGCAATTCTCCACTTCCCCAAAAGATCTGTAACATTTGTGAGAAAAAAAACAAGTAATGTCCTGGCCATCCTTTCACCATGTCCTTTGAACCTGCTGCAGGTGAGCAGTGGCAAGTGCTGCTCTGAAAAGCTTTCTCAGGGTACTTGCTGCAGGTAGTTTTTCTCTGACACCTGAAAGATGCTAAAGCTTGCTGAGGATGCAATATAAAAAAATCTAACGTTATCTAGGCTCAAAGGCGATAAATGTGAATTTATTCCTAACCATTGATCATATTTCCAAGTCTCTGACTAGGATGTTACCAACAGAGCAGTGTTTTAAAGGGGCTACAACATCATTTCATAAACCTGCAGGTAGAGGAACAGAGAATCTGTAATCTAGACAACAACCTGTATTTTCCCAGGAGCTGGGAATTTAGATTTATGGAGATGTTTTACCAGCTAAGCAGAGTTTAGGAGGGGGCCAATGTATATGTAAGGTTTATGAAGACAGTAGTTTTAAAGATATCACAATTCTTTTTTCTCCCTTCAGAGGTTGTGCTGGTACCACATCACCAATCTGCCTTTCCCCTTCTCAGAGAGATCCTGCTACAATTTTTGCTGCAGTGGGGTTTATACAAAGCCAGTACTCAACTGTCCAGTTTTATGTGATTTTATAGGTCTCCTGACATTTGGTAAAAGGAACAATTGCTGTGGATGAGGATGACTTTGTTAGGCAGAAGTGATCCCTCTGTTGAATCGGCTTTCTCTACCTGTAGCGAGTTTTTTGTGCTTTTCTTCTCAACGAAGTCAATGACACCGTCCATTTCTGAGCCAATTTTACAAAGATTGTAAAATGAAAGCATTTCAAAACTAAAAAATGCCAATATTTAGAAATTGCTTATTTAGAAGCCAGTTGTTCCACTGGCCAGAACATGCTGAAGTGGAGGTGCCACTCACCCAAGCCCCAAAGACAATCTTTGCGATGGTTCACTAAATGATTTGCAGAAATTTCAGACTTGGTACTGTGTTCATACATATTTTGCTCGGTGGGTATAACACGGTTCTGAGATTGTGTTCTATTTTTTCAGACATACTTTGGTGAGGGGTTTTGTTTCACTTTGCTCATTTCTGAGGCATACACTCTTTCTACCTCATCAGCCTTTGCCATGGCTTTTTAAAGGACACAGTCAGAGAAAGAACAGATGGAAATAATGATAATTGCTTACTTTGAACGCTGCGAGAAATGCACGATGTCTATGAGGTCTCATCCAAAGTTAATGGAAGGACTATCAATCTATTGTACTTGCAGTGCATCCATTACTGTAGGCTCTGAGCACCTCAGCAGCTTTCAGGAATTTATCCTCAGGACTGTGTGAGGTGAGGAAGCACATTTTCCCCCGTTTCACTGAGAGAAAGACTTCTCATACTTCCCAAGGTCGTACACATCAGTGGAGCAGGAATTGAAGCTGCATGTTTCAAGTTCTTTAGTTGCCTTATGATAACCAGATCCCACATGGCCTGAACCACAGCATCCCTGGAGCACTGAGCAGTCACAAAACTCCTCCACTGTTCCCCTGCTCACAAAGTGCTCTGCAACACCCTGGAAATGGTTATAAACCTTCCAATCTAGTAAAGGGAATTGTGCACAACAGTTTAGGATATGGAGGCCTGGGTTGTGATGAAGACCCTCCTGCTTGAAACAACGTGTTTGGGCTAATAACAGCTGATGATTTTGCCACAGGAGTCAATACTTCATTCGTGCACCAAGTGGTTGATCTCACCTGTTATGTTTTGCTTCTGGATGAAAGCAGTGTGTAGTTCTAGTGACAGGCAAGCCTGCAGCAAACACTGTCACCAGTGTCCACGAAAGTGACTGCTCCTGAAACAAGATGCAAGGACACTGGTTCTGAAAAAAACGTAATATTTTAAACAACACAGAGGATTTAAAGTGAGATTTTCAGGTTAAAGGTTTGTGTGATTGATCTGCTTTCAAAGAAATAAAGCCAGGAATAATACACAAGAATTCATCAGGCATCTATCTGCATATGTGCAGTACATGAACAGTTCAATTTTGTGGTATGAAGTGTGATACATGTACAATAATAATATAGATATTAATTTGAACTAAATGTGCACATACAGTGATCATGTAATTTCCAGGAACTACATAAGGACAACATGAAGGGCTTATCTATAAGGACTGAAATAGTAGGGAGAATTCAGAAACCGGTCAAAGAACTTAAAAAGAACATTTGAAAAGATGAACCTTTTGATAGGATTTAGGCTGCCTTTGGGATTCCGAAGCTTTAATCAACAAAAGCAGCTTATTCCATCAGTGTCGTGAGCAACAGCAAAAAAGACATCATCAGTGAGGAACACTGTAGAAAACAATTTATTTGGTTTAAAAGCTTATTTAGAGAACTCTGAGACTCCTCCCTTAGTCTGGTGACCATCTGGATGGATTTTGCCTTGGAAAGCCTGCCTTGAACTTGAAGCAAACAAACATTTGTTCACATGGTGGGAAAGAGAAGATTGAAGCAATGTGCCAGAACTGGAAAAGCTGCCCATGCATATCAGTACATTTACCTAGAGCAAAATGTGCTCTTTGTTTTTGGGACATTATCTTTAGTCCCCTTGTACAAGTCTCCTTGACCATCTTGAATAGTGGAAACCCAGGGAGAAGATACCTTTTTTTTCCCTATATGTGACTTTTATATCTATAACACACATTTGTGTTCAGATCCATGACCAGAAGACTCTTAACCATGCTAGAGGCTGTGAGGGTTAATTTTTATGTTCCCTAACGACGTTTTTTGTCACCCCAAAAGCGATTTGCAGCAAACAATTCCCTGGAGAGGAGGCAGCCCCCCCAATCCTGGCCCTGGGAACACAGCATGGAGCCCACCAGGGGGTTTCTGCAGAGTCTTTCAGGACCAGTACCCAGCACGGTGGTTGTGCCAGATGGTGTCACCTCTGCCTGGCTGGGCTGCCAGAGCCATTTCGGGCATCTGGACACAAAGCCATCAGCTGGTGCCGGGGCCCTCTCCAAGAGCTATAAAGAGGGATAGATGGAAAGCTCCATAATGGGGAGGAATAATGCAAAGAGGCAGAAATGTTTATTTTCCTTTCCTCTATGGTTAACCTCTATGGTTAGCTGTTGTGAATTTGGGTGGCACTGTTTTGGATGGACCCTGGACAAGGCTGTCTCTGTGCTGCAGAATATTCACTCAAACACTCATTTAATGAAGTGGCAGTTCAGGTGATGGTTGTTTCCCCTTTCAGGTTTTTTAACATCCCTGGCTGCTTCTTTGGTAACTGATATCCTTCAACAAAAAAGCAGTGCCTGTCCACAACATACCTATCAAACTCAGACCCAGACAGCACCTAAACTTTTACGATCTTTAGCATTCCCAATTGACAGCATTTACTAAACCTCTGAGCCTGCCTCACCCACAGTACAAAGGCAGGAGGGACCTTGGATTTCACGTTTCTCCTTCTCCCAGCTTTGAGTATGGTGTAAGTAACCTTTCCCATAAAGTCAGATAATATGATCCTTCATCCTAGATATATATAATCTACAAATGTAAAACCCGTGGGTCATCACGTTTATATGAATCCACATATAGGGTGAAAAGCCAAAATATTTTGAAGAAGATGATACCTGTTCCACAAAGGACACTAAGTTTGCTTATTTGTGCACTGTCATTGCTCTGGCACAAAGACAATCATGCTGCCTGACTAACACCAAGTGGTTCAAGGCTACTTTTCTAGTGCATTTTGCTAGTGTACATTTTCACAGTCTAATGTACATTTTTTTCAGGTGCAAATACAGCTTTATCTGAAAGATATACATACCTGGAAGATTTTAAGTTCAAAGTGGAACACCTTTTCCTTAAAGACATTTTTGATTTCTTTTATTTAAAAATTACCTTGAAGCAAACTATGAATCACTCGGCGTTAAAATCAAAAGCAAAGGTTTAAAATTAAGTAAATGTGTTAAAAAGCTTTAAATTCCAGTAAAATCTTTCTGAAATTTTTAGAGCAAATTGAAGGCACCTATGCAGGCACATATTACCTTCCCACCAGCACTGCAGAGGCTGAGAGCTGAATTATTAGGAAAGCTCTTTTGCTGGATTTCTGACAAATCACTTTAATGTGCCAAAATTGATTTGGCATGAAATCGTCAATAGACCCTCCAGAATACTAATAGCATTAAAGGCAGAGGCCAGGGCTGACAAACTTGCTTGACTAAAGTTAGGTTCATAAATTAGTAGTTAGGTGTCTGAATTAAAGTCTTCTGCTTCCAGATGTGCTCTGTGTCTGTAGGTCCAGCTGAGGAGATTTCAGCAAGTGAAGTACTTGGTAGGTACTGGAAGTACTGGGGATGAGGAGAAGAGTTTATTTAATGGCTTTGCTTCTCAGCTAAAATCTTCATCTACAAGCCTCAGATGCTCTAGGTAACCACATCAGACAGTAGCTAAACCCCTGTAATTTTGTCCTTTTTTTTTTTTTTTTTTTTTTTGTAACAAATCCACAGATCATGACTCTGAACACACATCTTTCTTTCCATCCATTAAAAACACCAGTACAGCCCAGTGCTCTGGGCAGAGAGCATAGAGCTGACAGGTGGAGATCACTGACCTCCCAGTTCCATTTTCAACACCCCTCATGGCCTTGAAAGAAATTTTCCCCAGCTCTGCTTTCTTCTTTGTAAGACAGCAACGACAGTGTTCATTTTCCATGTTGCTGTGAATGTCTCTTATTATATTCTACTTTCCCTGAAGCACAAATTTACAGTAGGATCTTTGATATCAAAGTGTAGAGCAATCTTCTTCCCTCAGCTAGTTGTACTGATGGAATTTAAGAGTGTGAAACAGCATTTGGACCAGGTCTTTAGGCAGTAAGATACATATGTGCTATCTCTGTAATGTGGAGGGACAGGAGCCTCGGGTGACATAAATCTGCTGTCTTTAACTTCAGTGAATTTGAGATTTCCTGTGGTAAAGGTATTGATTCAGTTCAGCTGAGGTCCAGGCCTCTGCCATTTCAGCAGCAGCGTTTCCTAAAACAATTGGGAGAAGTACAGTAGAGGAGGAGATCTGCAGCCAAGCAACAACTCCAGGGAACTAAAACTGTCGTAGCTGATTAGGAGAAATGAAAGCTGCTCAGAAACAAATCTGAGTATGAATTTGGAGCACAAGAATTAATTGAGAAGGGGATTCTCTTTGTACTTCTTTTAGTAGGTCAGGCAGTTTATCCACTAAGATGCCTTTGAAGCTGCCAGTGAAAAAGGCATCGCTGGAAAGATGAAACGAGCCAGTGAGCGTAGTCGTCTGTGTGTCCTAAACTCTGCTGTTCTGAGTGAATTAGTTGCATGGTGAATAACTGAAGCCTAAGCCAAAGATGCTCCATTACCCTTTCCAAAGAGAGAGCGAGGAAGGGATAGCTCTAGGAAGCGATGAGTGACGGTAATGGGCAGCCTTAGTGACAGAACAGGGGTGCGATGCTGGAAGGCTGAGTTTCTGCTTCACTCACACAGCTGTGCAAATACTTGTGCTGTTGCTGCAGAGAGCACCAAAGGACTGAACACAAACTCACAGCAATGTGCTCCCATCCTGATGTCACTCATTTAATGGGTCAGGTGAAAGTTTATGGTCATATCATGGTGACTTAGTAGGTGGCTATTCACAGAGCCATGAATTCAGTGGGAGGTTTTACTCTGATTTTAATGGAACGTAGCTCTAGAGGGGGGAAAAAAAAAAAACAACAAAAAAAACCCCACAAAAAACAGATAAAGGCACAGGAACTGATCAGTAGTAAACAGGGAAAAGACTGCAGCTCCTGCAGAAGTCAATGGGAGGAAAGGTTTTCCCCAATAACATACAGGAAGGTATTTGAGAAAAAGAAATGTGCACTCGGAGCAAAGGAAATGGAGTGCTGTGTTTTCTAGCCTTTGGCTGCTGAAAGATACTGACAGTAGGGAAACTCACTTTTTAAAGCTGTCTCTGTTCTAAATGCAAAATAGCAATGTGGTATTTTTTGTCCCAAAGAGAGCAGAAGTAAAAGAGATATTGTAGTCTTGCAGTCCTGCTCTTCCTCATCAAAGATGAGTCGTGGCAGATCATGCCATCCTCTGTCACCAGCATCCAGCCTTGTACCTAAGGGATCACTCACCCTTTGCTGAGGTGCAGCTAGCTATAAGAAATGGAGGAAAATAAGATGCAGTCACAGGATATCACACATTTTAGGAAGTAAACTGTGAAAATACTACTTACTTTGCCCACATTTTTCTGTACCTATAGCCGGAAAACCGGGAAAAAAAAAAAAAAAAAAGGAGGCTTTTTGTCACGATGCTGTATTATGTTGTATTTATTGGTTTTTTCCAATAAAGTGCTTTGTGCGTGAGATTAAAAAGCTGCAAGTCTCAGACCATCTGGCCAACCAAATGGATTTAGTGTACAGGATCACTGCCAGATGTATGCCAGTTGTAAGTTTAATTTTTGAACATATAAAGTGCCTGGGGCTCTGTGTCTGTTATTCAGAGGAAATCATGTTCCAGTTTTCTGAAACAATCCAGATACAGTTCGTGTCTAGGTGTATGGTCTATTCTCCTCCACATGGTTTAAGGGCATATTCTTTGTTTCTCATAAAAGAAAAATGAGGGAAAGAGAATTTTGCAGGTATGTTACATCTTACTTGTGCTTGATCACATCTGTCTGACCTTATGGGTCGGTAGGAAACACAGCAATAAGTTTTCTTAAGGACCTTCACTGCAATTGTTTAATTGCAAGATAAAATTTCAAAGAGTACTTCAGATTAATTTACACTTACATTTATTTATGATCAACTTGGAGAATAAATATGTTTTCAAGTATGTAGTAGTTTACAATATCTTAAAAGTGATATTTAATTGGTTTGATTTCTTTTAAATGAGCTAATGGAAGGTGAGATATATTTAGCTTTACAGATGCTAAATTAGTGCGTTTAATTTTTTTATTTTGCAAGTGTTCTCACATAAGAAAGTCTACAGCACAACTGGCATAGATGTTGTGAAAATGAAGAAAAGTGTGAGCACAGATAGCTCTGGGCTGTGCAAAATGGTTGTTCAAAACACAGCAGTTGAAATCCAGGATAGAACAGGATTGGGGTGATGGGAAATGGTGATTTGTGGGTCTGACTCTCCTGCTGCCCACATTATTTCCCACTGTATTTCTTTGCAGCTGAAATCCTGAGGCTGAATTACTTTCTCCTAAGCAGACCTGAAGGCCCAATGAATCAGAGATAAATGTTTGGAAAGGAAAGATGGGCTTGTTTGTTAAGGCACAGTTATTCTCCACTGTCTGAAAGAGCCATGAGGCAGGAGCTGGTGAAAGCCAGACATCCACAGCAGCTCTTGGAGCCCTTGAGAGGTACAGCTTCACCCAGCTCACCATGCTGACTGGATCTGGCAATTTCCATCACAGTAAAGCCGAAGTATATGTAGACAAAACATATGTTCAAATGTTTATAAAAGGAGATTAGTGGCAATGTTGTTAGACACTGCCAAGAAGCAGAGCCTGCAACTTATTTGTAAAAGTCTCTACAGCTAAAACCAAATCTCAGTCTTCCAAAAAAAGGGCTGCATTAGCCTTGAAATCAGCAGGTCTAATTACATTTGTGGTCCTGGAGATTGCTGAGGAGTTTTGGGTAGCAGCTCTGGTCAGTGTGTTAGCAGTGGTGGTTATCCAGTGAAAAGGGCTCCATGTCTTTTTGGGTGCACCTTTCCAGTGAAGAGCCATAAAAGAAAAGTTTACATTGTCATTTGTAGTTTATTTTATTCCTGAAAGTATTTGTTATATTAGCCACTTTTTTTTTCTCCTGAAAACTCGTTCAGGGGGTGGGAATAAGGGAAACCAAACAAATCGTAGATTTCAGAAAATAAGGAACAGCAAATTGAGCAAAAGGAGGATTATGAAGACTAAATCTTTTGTTCAAAGAGTGATTAAAAAGCATTAAGTTGGATGAAGTCAATCTAGAGCTTAACTGAATGAACCTTCTGCTCTGTTTTTCTACTGTTTGATTTCACGAGTATTAAGAAATTAAAGGATAGGAGAGACCTCTTGAGGACTGTTGAGGCTGGGGCTTTTTAAAAAGAATAGTTGAGCAAAATCAGTTGAACATAAGCTCTGTTTCCTGGTTTCTAGGCAATGCAAATTGTGCTGGCCAGCTGTGTCCAAGAGCAGCAAGATTAAGCTGAGAGTTTTTTTCCAGCACAGGACTTGAGCAATTCACACCCAAATGTGTGTGCTGAGGGGATTCCTCCAGGCAATGAAATTGTGGGATTTGTATCCTCCTCTCTCCATGGCTTAAGCGAAAACAGTTCCCCTGCCCAACAGCAAATACAGCTGCAGTTCATTGCTGAAATAAGGAAGTGTCAGGGTAATTACTCTTTGCTTTGCATTCAGAATACCTTCCTTTATTTTCCTCTGGTTTTAGGACTAAAACTGCAAAAGTTGAGGGCATTCGGCTCTCAGGGTGGTTCACCTTAAAGAAAACTGTGTGTTTAGAGGAACACAGCTCCTTCGCAGCAAAGGACAAAATTATGAAGTAGGAGTTACCGGTGGATGCTCTACTGAGGCCATGGACTACAGTCTCAAGAAAGACTAAAACCAACAAATAGTCAGGTTTCTGCACTCTGCTTGTGTGTGGCACTTGGAAAGCTCTGAGCCTTTGTTTCTACTCTGTGTTCATAGAGAAGAATTAAAGGAGGGGGACACAGTATATCCATAAACATAAGTGAAGTTGGGGTTTTTTTGCACAGCTTTTCTGTATTTACTGACTTGTCTTCTGTTTCAACTGTGGTTTTAAGTGAATTGCTAGTTTGTTTTAAATTAATTGTTAATTTTAAAACAATCTGTCTCCATTCTTTGCCATCATGGGCTCTTTGGTCTGTACATTTTCATATCTTCCCAGTTTGGCCTGATAACATTTCCTTTATCTGAAATACTTTTTATTTCTGATCTTTGATGTCCTTATGAACATGGTAATTTCCATCTTCCCTTCTGGAAAATGCTACCCTTGGACAGCAGCTGTGTCCCATAGCTCTGCCATGTGGAGCAATGGCTCTCAACAGAGCAATGTAAAACTCTCCCAGTGCCAGCAACACTAAACTGAGTTGTACTGAGCAAAAAAATTTGCCCTGAAGCCTTTTGCTCCCTTTGGATGTTATTTTCGCTCTTGATTCACACTTCTTTTTCTAATGAAGACCAGAAAGAGGAGTGTTCCCCCCAAACCACTTGAATACAGCTTAGGGGAAAGCTATTTTCTTTCCAGTAGTTGGTTTTGGTATTTCATCACCTTTCTCATTCTGTGATTGGTGAAAACAGGTCCTTCTTCCTCAGAGAGAGATAATAAGTGGCCCAGTGTTTATGTCAAATGTGCAGGGCAGGAGATACTGAACATCTCCTCAGTCTTGTTTGTACCAGAAACTGAGCTCATTTCCTGGGCAGTGCAGGCCCAGGGTGCCTGACTGTCTTCATCATCCCTCTTCTTTCCCTCTGACCATTCTCTCCTCTCCCCCCAAAATCACTATTATTCCCATGGAAATGTGCTTAATCAGCCATCTTACAAAATCTCCATGTGGTTCTAGACAAGAAAGTTGAAAACCTGAAACTGGAATTGAAGCTCCAAGCACAAAGGATACACATATTTATAATGATGGGTTTTTTTCTATGAAGTACAGTGAATTATCATAGAATGGTAAAGTCCTCTCACAGTTGCTTTTCCAAAGGGTGATGTCATATAAATCATGAAATCTAGTCATTGGAAGATGTTGAGCAGGTCTCCTGGTCCAACCATCTGCCAGGAGAAGATTGTTCCCTGCAGAGTTTTCCCTGTTGCTCTGTCATAGCAAGGTATCAAAGAGATGCTTTATTTGCAAAACAGCTCCACCCCTATTTATAGTCCTGCAGAACTCATTATCTTTAGTTACAGAGGAATGATTTTAGCCCCCTGTTATAGAATAAGGTCCCTCTGTCCACAGTGTTGCACATGTGCCCATGTGCACATCCCCAAAACCACAAAACCACAAGTACAAAATTTCATATGCGTTTGCTGCTCAATAATTAAAACAGAAATATATCTTATCCACTGCCATCCCATATCCTGCCCTTCCATAACACATTGATAACCCACCAGCTACTTCCTGATTACTCCCCCATGAATAATAGGCAGCACAGCAAAATGTTCCTGTGCTTTTGAAGCAAAGAAGGAGCATTTCATTACCAGATCCTCTCCCTCTTTGCCAGAAGCTACCAAACAATAAAATGGAAAGGAGAGATATAGCCTGTGACATCTGTCAGTGCAAGTAGCCTTTGGTTCAACCTGGGCTGTTATAAATATTATATTTGAAGTATTAGCAAGAGCAGATTGGATTGCAGCGGGTCCAGAATGAGGCAGCCCGAAGGCTGGCAGTAAAACTGGAAGAAATGAAATGGTTTGGCATAGGTATCTCCTGCTTTGCATAGTACAAGGAATGAAGAGGGAAACCCTTCTGTCTGATTCAGCTCATCCAGAGCATCTGTTTAGAAGAGCCACTTTTACCACTCTGGCAAAGATGGACCTTCCCTGCACGGGCACACAGTGTGACACGGGACAGCATTCTCGTAACATCGGCCTAATTACCCTCATCACTCTTCTGTGCTCTTCTGAAGGTGTCTCTCTGTGTTAGCTATGTTTGCATCATCACTGGATATGCACTCAGTCCTCACTTTGGGCCAGAGCTGGGAGTGCATGTTCAACCTGCACAGGCTCCAGGAAGAACAATGCAGACTCTGAAGATACTCAGGTACTCCAAGATTAAAAAGTAGTGACTAACTTCTCTTGGTTTCACAAAACGTAAGCTCCTGAAACTGCCATTTAGTTTTTGCCCTCAGGTTTAGGCACCTCAAGGATTTTAAAAATCTGGTTCAAGGCTCTTCATCTTGGTCCTTCACCAGGATTATGGAGAGAAAATTATTTCTCTAGCCTAAACTTTTGTGAGAAGGTAAGAAACTTCTGGCAGAGGCCACATGAGTGCCCCAGCTAAACAGGAAAGTTCCTAACAGAGGTTGATATTTTGACAACTTCAAGGGAACAGAGAAAATCAAGAGAGTGTGAATATATCTAATATTCCTTTCTATTACTGCAATTTTAGGTCTTACCTGTAACAAAAATTTTTTAGAAAAATTTTCATTTCTTAGGTTCATGATGTTACTTAAAAAAAAACAAAGAGAGAGAGAAAACAAAAAGTCCTTTAACATTTTCCCTCCAGCAATAAGAGAACAAAGCAGGCAAAAAATACTGAAGTTGTGGACATTTCCACACCACTAAATAAACTCTCCACCTTGGTGTACACAGGGGATTAGGAAAGAGAGATGCCAGAAATTGGCCTAGACTATATTTCCCTGGAGGTATAGGGAGATACTGAGGGAAATCACAATAATTCCATAACATGTGATTAAGAAATCAGGATTTTTTTTTTCCTCATTTCAAGAATGCAATAGACTAGACTGGAACCACCTGAAAAAGCTGATGGCAAGAAGAGTGGAGAGAAATCATTGCAGTCAATACTTCTGAAGTTTGGGCTAGCACCGTTTGCTCCACAGCATTTTTTATTACAGCAGAAATGATCATATAAAGGAGAATTGCCTTGATCATCTTGGGCAGAAGGATTTTATATAAACAAGTAATGGCTGATGAGAAGCTCAGTGGGACTCAGCAATGTGCACTTCCAGCCCAGAAAGCCAACAGTGTTCTGAGCTGCATCAAAAGGAGTGAGAATTACAGGTCAAAGGAGGTGAATCTGCCCCTCTGCTCCACTCTAATGAAACCCCACCTGGATTTCTGCATCCAGCTCTGGGGCCCTCAACATAATAAGGACATGGACCCCTTGGAGCAAATCCAGAGAAGAGCCATGGAGATGCTCAGAAGTTTGGAGCCCCTCTGCTATGGAGACAGACTGAGAGAGTTGGAGGTGTTTGGCCAGCAGAAGGGAAAGGTCCAGGGAAACCTTAGAGCCCCTTCCAGTACCTAAAGGAGCTACGAGAGCTGGAAAGAGTCTTTGGACAAGGGCATGGAGTGACAGGACAAGGGGAGTGGCTTCAAACTGACAGAGGGCAGGGTTAGATGAGATATCAGGAAGAAATTCTTCCTTGAGAGGGTGGTGAGGCCCTGGCACAGGTTGCCCAGAGAAGCTGTGGCTGCCCCATCCCTGAAAGTGCCCAAGGCCAGGTTGAGTAGAGCTTTGAGCAACCTGGTCTAGTGGAGTGGAAGGTGTCCCTGCCCATGGCAGGGAGGTTGGAACAATATGGTCTTTATGGTCCCTTTGAACCCAAACCGTTCTACAATTCTATGAAGTGTGTATTTAATTGCCCTCTTGTTGCTCTCTGGAAGGACTTTCCTTCCATTTCAAGTTGAAGGTTGGTCTAAACTGAAGAGCACTTGGCACAAAAAGGCACTTGAATTTTTCTCTTTAAGGATATGCAGTTTTACAGCCTCTTTGAGCAGCCTTAAATAGGTGCTGTGAATGGCCAGTCGAGAGGCTGCATTATCATTAGATTTTACCTGAGGGTAAAAAGAAATACACTGTCTGACCTTAGATGGGTCAGAAACACTGGCTATCAAGCAGATGGCAGTAAAATATCCCTGACTGCTCAGCTGCTGTTAAGCACTTCTGAGATTGTGCCTGCCTTAGGAAACACACCAAGGCAAAGCTCTGCTTGCAGGACTGTAGCCTCCACAGGACAGGACAAACCAGCCATACACCCTACACTGCAGTTATTGATGCCCATCCAAGGATTGGGAATGATTTTTCATCACCAACCCCGACCCTTCTGGACTGTCATTTTGCTGTTTTCAAACATCCAGCTACAGCTCTCAATCACAACCCATGCTGGTGAGAGCAAATGTCTCCTTCACAGATGTGCCTTGCACATCTGTAAGAGTGGGGTGGTGGTCCCACCTTCCCAGGTGACATAAGCTATGGTGTGAGATGTTCCTTCCCTGCCTGCTGATGTACCTCAACGAGCTGTTGCCCAAAAGGCAAGGCCATGAACAACCTGCCCAGCACTGAATTGCCATCCTGCTGGGATAATGTCCTGTGCCAAGGCAACAGGTCTGGCCACACAGCCTCTTTCTCTCCCTTTGCTGTAGACAGCTGCTATTTGGGAGTGTATTTGTGTCCCCTGTGCAGTGCAGCGTACATACAGTCGCCTCCCTTCTCTGACTTCTCCTTTCACACTCGGCACTGCAATTTGGGCTTTGGCTCTCTTCCTAATGACTGTATTATTAGCTCTATTTTCATCTGCTCTCAGCTTTTTATTTTGCAGAGAATTATTTTGGCTGCTCTACATACCACAAATTGAGTGGCTGAACCAAGTCCACAAACACTGACAGGGAAAGCAGGTCGAGCAGGGCTCTGTCCTACCACCATCATTGTCCCCCTCCCACATGTCACTTGTCCACACTGGCATCCTGACTGCTGCCCTTCTGCTTTTCCAAACATACCATGGCACAGCAAGGAGCAGAGTGACCATATGGCCCAAGGCAGCTGGGCCATATGAGCCTCCATTTGCAATGCCCAGTTTGCACTTCCTAGGACACAGAAGGTGTTTAATATGTTATGTGTCAATTTATGGGTTATTCCAGCCTTAATCACAAAACCGGAAATGGTGCTCAAAAGTTGTCCTCTTGAATGTGCTCCCTGCAGGAACAGAGGCTTTGTTCCTCACTCAGAGTGTTTTTCTATTTGCACCCAGGACGTATACACTGAGGTTAGCTCGGTTGGTTAGAGCATGGTGCTGAAAAATGCCGAATCTGTGGGTTTGGTCCTTGTATGGGCCGTTTGCTGAGGAGCTGGACTTGATGATCCTTGTGGGTTCCTTCCAACTCAGAATATTCTGCGATTCTGTGATCTGAGCAAAGCAGCATTCAAGGTGGCTGGTCCTGCCATTTGTCATCTAACCATAGTCCCCTCAGCAGTCCATCAGTGCTCCGGGATTTTGGTACAGCTAATGGAAATGTGACTTGTGAAGCTGTGGGACAAGTCTACTGGGCCCTTGATGGGTTTAGGGAGGGGAAAGGATCTGTGGAACTCCAGTTTTCTCCTGGTCTTCTGTCATCTTCAGACCACAGAGGTCTGTTTTTGAGGTATGACAGGGATGGAGTCATCCTGAATTCACTTCTCACAGACCTTCCTGGGTTTTTTGGAAAGGCCTCATTTGCACTTCTGTGTTCCCAAAACATGTCTCTGGAGATCCCTCACTGTGATCAGCAGCAGGTACAAGCCCTGTAACTGCATAGGAGCTCAATGACTCCCACTGCCCATCAACAGCTACAGAGGGAATTTCCATCTGCACCTTGCAGATTGCCTCCAGATTGTTTGTATGGAGGGAATGAACTGAGAAACACACGGGAGGAGCCCTCAACTTCTGCTATCCTGGGAGCAAAGACTTCTCAAAGGTTCTATTTCCTTCTGGCTCGCAAAATCTTTTAGGGAGGAAGTATGATAGGAGATTCCCTAAGAACAAAGAGGTACCTCACTGCCTAGGGAAAAGCAGGGAGGGGCTGGGTGGATAGAAGGAGAAATTAGTGATCTCCAATTAGCTATTCCCACTAAATGAAGCTGAAAGCTGGAAAAATTAAATACCTGCCTATCTCCCATGTTTTGGAAGGAGTACAGATTATGTGCATGTGTTGTTACCAGTAAGTCTTAGCTACAAAAGAGTTTTCTAACAGTTTTTCCCCCCTCCCAGGCAACCCATGGTTTGAGCAGCAAACTGGGATCACTGGTGGATGATAGCCCACTTCCCAGCAGAAAGAACTCTATGAAAGCTGCACATGGTTTTTAATGTTTAACGACACAAAATCGATTGGAAGTGGTTGCTGGCTTCCACAATCAATTTCAGGATATCTCTCAGAGAACAGGAGAAAGTGGGAGAGTTTCCATTAGCCCTGGAAATCTCATCAATGATAGGAAAATGGTTATAAACAACCCTGCACTCCAAGAAATGTATTAATAACCTTGTCCTCACTCATTTCTCATGTCTCTCTACGAGGATACAGTTTTGTCAGTGGTAAGGTCATATCTTGGTCCCAATTCCACCCTTTCTTTGCACAATCACTCAAACATCCAAGTGGCTGTGAGTGCCTTGAGAGAGCCATGGCTCACAGTTGCTACCCCAGGAGCTGTCCCTGGTCTAGGAATATCTGAGGAATCACAGAGGGTTAATCCTCCTGCCTGTTGGCTCTGCCCCACAGTGAAAAGCATTCTTGCCAAAATGCAGCGTAGGAAGTTGTCCTGCCCCACAGCTGGGTGGGAAGGGGCTCCCTGGGGAAATGTGGAGCTCCCTGTCCTGGGTGCACACGGGGGACTTGTGCAGCCAAATTCACCCAGATGCTCACGGGTGGCCACACTCAAGGGCTGTTCGGTCAGTGAGAAGGTTCCTGCTGATTTTGATGGGCTTTATGCCATTTGCCAAGCTTAATGCTGCATGGCATGAAGTGCCCTTTTTCTGCCCTTGTTTTGCTCAGACTGGAGGAGTGTGATGCTTTCTGCCAGCTGGAATCTGGGGGTGGGGGGGAAATGTTACTTTTTGCATCTTTAAAAAAAGCAAACCCCAGGCCTAAGCAAAGTTAGGAACGGCCCTGACTTCAGCTCCATGCAAAACAAGAGGCTGTTTTCAAATTTTGCAGGTTCGCTCCAGGACTCCAGCTAAGTGAAGTCAAGGCAGGGTTTGTGATGCACGATTTAATCAGTGAATTTGTAAATCTCAAAAGGCGTGCTTAATTTAATATTGTTCCTAATGGCTATTGTCTTCATGCTTGCCTGTTTCCCCGGTGTTTTTCCCTCTTGTAATTACTGGAATGGGCATTTCCAGGTGCACTGCATATATTAGCAAGCACTTTCATTTTAGTAATGGGTGAGACACTTCCAGTGTTTATTTCTTCATTGCCCTAATACTTCCTTTATTAAAGGTTCTGATTCTTCTAAAGGAGAAAAATAAACATTTACCACTCCTTTCTACCTCATTTACTTCTACAGAAAAAAAACACAAACAAACAACCAGAAGAGCTAAATTTCTTATTGGTCAGGGTTAGACCAGGTTTAAATTATCAGAGAAAAGAAAAACAAAAAGGAGATGCTTGGTCAGTCATAGAATGGTTTTGGTTAAAAGGGACCTTCAAGATCATGTCATTCCAATTCCTCTGCCATGGGCAGGGACACCTTCCACTAGACCAAGCTGCTCCAAGCCTGGTCCAACCTGGCCTCGAACACTTAAGACTCATTCTCACCCCTTACTGGGATGAGAACTAAGCCCTTGTTGAACTCAGAGCCAGTCCCTTGAGTGTCAGGACTTCACAGCTACTTTAAGCTCTGTTAGGGGCACCTGCAGTGCCCCTTTCCTACACCTCATTACCATCCCCGAGGGATGGTAACACATTATAATGTGCATTTTTGCCCTCCCTGCCCCACAGTATGCAGCCTGGGGACTCGTGGGGTGCAGGAGACCAAGCCTTGCCCAACCACCCCAGACTGCTGCTGAACATTGTGGCTGTGGCAGGATTTCAGCATCTGCTGACAGCCTCCATCCTGCTGCTGAGCAGCATTTTATTGCACATGCGCAACATCCCTTTGCCACATGCTAGCCTAATTTTCAGATTAGCTGTTTATTAGCATTATTACAAACATGGCTCTTTATCTTCTATTAAATGGCAGCGCAGCCACTGCGCTCCTCTGTGAAGCCTGTAAGGAAGCACTTGGTTCACTAAATTACCCTGCAAATGTCAAACTTGCTCTGTAATATTAGCTGTACATCTTACATCGTCTTTATTAGGATTTTGTGTCTTGAGGGTGCCCTGTGGCGTATAGATTTTTTAAAATACGAACCAGTGTCATTTCGCTGTTTAAAAGAACATTTAATTAAACAGGATTCATTGCTTGTGTGGGGCAAGTTAAATGAAAACTAAATAGAAGGCATATGATTACATGTTATTAAGCAGAGTGACTGCTCCAGAGACCAAACTCTTTTAACACAACATTAAACTGAACTCATTTCATATGCACAGGTTAACTCTGGCCTGCGAGGGCATCATATTTTGAGAGCAGCAGAACGGTTATGGGCACTAAACAGCTTTTAACAAAATGTGTGTTCATTTCAGGGAAGAAACCTTACCTAAGCTGGACTTAAATATGCTAATGACAGAAATCAAATCTTTGCACTGATTCTAGGTAACCTTTTAAAAATTATCACTTTCATAGCGTCAAATGCAAATGACAAGATCGGCTTTGTTTATTATTTCACTAACTGTAAATTAACTAGGGGCCACAATGAGTATAAGAATAAAATTTTTTAGGCTTGAGTCATTGGTCGCATCATGGCTTTTTAGTGTTTTTTAGGAAAACAAAAGGAATTATAATTAGAACTCCATTACACAAATTCCTATTCCCTACTCCTTTTATGTTAATGCTGTTGGTACAATTGGAATTTTTTAAGGCGAGCAGTCCCTGAGTTTCCTTTCCTTAGGCATCCTAAGCTCATTTTCGAATGCCTACTGTTCTCCAACCTCACCCCTAAAACTCACCATAGCTGAGAGCCTACAAAGCCTTCAGCAGTGATGTGGCACTCAGTGGGCAAAAGTTGCTATTTTTACATGAATTGCGGACACCTCATTGTACTCCTACAGCTCCCAACTGCTTCGGTGGTTTTGCCCGTCATTTGGAGGAGAGATTAAGTGTTCAGGTGTGCATCACTACGTGGCCCTGGCTGGGTGTCATAGCCCTCTCCCCCCTTCCTTCTTGCCTGCTGATTTACCTGTTACTAAGGTTAAAACCACAACAGTGACAAGCTCCAGCTCAAGCCCTCTCCAAATCCTCAAAAGGGCACCACATCTATTTTCTCTGCCTGCAAGTGAGCGTGCACAGCTAGAGCTCCAGAGAGGCAGTTCTCAGCATGAGGTTCATGATTGAAAAGCATTAGGTGATTGAGATCTTGTATCTAAGAGTGGAGCTATCTGTTTCTTCCAATAAAGTAACTTAAAATCAGGCTGTTTGGCATGGTAGCTGCTGCTGGGATGAGTGCTAAAGTGCTATGTGGCCCCGGTGTGTGTTACCTGAGTGACACTGTATTGCAGTGAGGACCTCGCAGTGGGAGGATTTGGCTCACAAACCTCCTCAAATCTCATGGAGAGCACAAGGAAGAGGTTTCTTACATGTTAAGCAGATGCACTCAGGGGTGAAGCTTCCATCTCCCTCCAGTTCAGCTCTCCTGCCCTCTCTGTCGGTACAATCAGCGCTGAAGCTGATTCAAAGCACCAGTCACCTCGCTCTGTCTGACTTCCCCAGGTCCAGCAGAAGCTTTATCAATCTCCTGGGCATGAAGGCGCCTAGTGACCAGAATAAACACCTGTGTCCTAAAAATGGTGAGGTTTAGCTGCTGTGCTCTCCATTCTGAGCAGGTGTGGGCAGCTCTGCTTGCTGCCTTCGGTTCTTCTGGCACGGCCTCAGGGTACCTCACGGCCCCGAGCTACAGCCTGAGCTCCTGCGCTCCTCTGAGGCTTTGGGCTGCTGACTGATGCCTCAGTGCATGTCCCTGGTTAACAAACAGAGTAACTTTTGCCTGTACATTAGGCCAGACATGTCCCCCTACCTCTATCTAGGTCAGCAAGAGCCTTGGGAGCACGAAAGTGTACTCTGGAAAAAAAAAAAAAAAAAGGAAGAGACCTTCCTATTTTTAGGCTGTTTTAATTGCTTTTTGTGCTTTTCATAACAGCTGAGAGGAAACTCTTCCTTGAGAGTGCCACTTCCCTTCTCACACCTCTTCTGGGAAGACCTGGAATTCTCAGCCTCTCCTGCACTGCAGCCCAGTCACAGCACCAGCTTTGCTGCTCCTGGGGTCCCTCTCCGGCTCATCTCTCGTCTTCTCTGTGTGTCTATTTTTTTATCTTTCTATTTTTCCCTACAAAAGAAACCGAGCTCCTCCATGCACTGTTGATGCAGACATGCTGCCACATATCCATGAAAAACAGAATTATAACAAACAAACTGAAACAAATAAAGCAGTCTTGGAGCAACTCTGCCTTTCAAGTGGGAGTGTGGTTGTCCAGGGGTTCAGTTTATAACTTCTGGGCTTTGAAACAGGCTCTTAAGTGGAGACCCTGCATTGTTTTTGTTCATTAGCACAATCCACCCTTTGGGCACATCAGTACGGCCGTGGCTTTGAGGCAAGTTGTAGCCAATATAGTAACGTGCAGGGATGTAATTAGCAATGTTGGGAGGGCTGCTGTGGGCAGATGGGAGCTGAAAAGGCTGTGCCTGTTGCGAGGCAGACTTTTATATGTATTGGCCAGGGAGTCCAAAGCCATGTGTGATGAATGACCTTACACACCGACAAGCCATTTGAACAGTAAACCACGGCATCTGTGTCCCTTTCTTGGTTACAGGGCAGTCGTACCCTCTCTATAAATCATGCCAGAACGAGGTTTCTCTTGGTCATCCGGGTTAACCTTTCCTGCTGTGTGGGTTACCTACCCAAGAGTTTAAATAGGCTGTTCAGCTGGGTGGCCTGAGGTTCACCTGCAAGTTAAGAAACTCCAAATTTCTTTGGCCGTCATCCTTTGCCTTCCAGCAGACCCCAGTTTCTGCCTTAGGGCAGCTGTCCTCAGGCACAGCCTCTAAACCTCTGAAAGGGAAGAAAAAGAGTAGCCAGGAGCTGTAGGGCCCAGAAACACTGCAAAGTCTGTGCTGAAACCCCTCTGTCTAATGGAAATATTCTGTATCTACTTGGTCTCAAGCTTCCTCAGGTTTTGTTTTCCAGAAAACTGTAATTCAGGCACTCTCAGCATCTGTTCTCACATGGCAACATCCAAAAGTACCTGTTTTTTATACATGCAGAGCAAAATGCCTTTTACTCAGAATTTAAGAGCATTGCATTAACGCACCACAGCCTGTGTCTTCCCTGGGATTAAATGCAGGTTGCCAGAGTTCATGCTCCTATGGGCTGTGCAAGCACTGCCTTCAGTGGCCTACTGCTGCTTGTCCTTTGCTTAGATGTCAGTCATTACTAGGAAAAAAGAATGAAATTCCAGAAGAAGAGGTTTAGTGTGTCAAATGAGTAGCAGCACATCTGTGCCACTATGTCTTCCATAGTATCTCCAGTGATGGGCATTTCAGTTTGCCTACAATAAATTCTAAATGGTTGGACTATCATGATTATTTATTTAGTAGTTCTCCAGCTGTGGTCACAGATAGGGACCCAGGGGACAGTATCCAACACATCTTATATGTACAGGGCAAGCACTAATTTTTTCCTTAATATTTTTCCACCTATTTAAGCTCAGGGACCTCATGTGCTGGACACTGGATGTTCCTCCTCAAAATGCTTCTCATCCAGTATATTCTTGTCTTCTCTTGAACCCGTGTAAAGGTGTAACATCTGTTCCTCTTCCAGGAGGAGTCCCAGAGGTCACCCAGCTGCCACAGGAAGAGCAACCTCGTTCTCAGGATTTATAGATCTGAGCAACAGCAGCCATGGGAGAGGCAATTGCTGTCAACCAGTTCATCCATGATCACTGATCCAAATTCGTTATCAAATCCTTAGAGTCCTCTTCCCTAAATAATGCTCTGTTCTTCACAGAAAAAAAAAAATTTGTTATTTATACAGCAGATGCACCTAAAACCACCAACCAAGATGAAGACTCAATTGTGCTAGGTACTAAAAAAACAAGCAGTAATCCCCCAAAGAGCTTTTAAAGTAAGGGATTGATAGTTTAGCTTTCCTGGGAAGACCAGTCACAGTGAATCTTTAAAATCTATTTCTATGCAGAGCAGAGAAAGTTGTTGGTCTTTCACTCCTTACAGCTCTTAATAACACACATAAAGCACCAAACGTGTGACTTTGCAACTCCAGCCTCAGACAGAATGGGTGTGCAAATCCTGCAGATACATCCATTGACTCCTAAGCTGGAATTTATTCCTGAATCAGGAAAATGATGACCCGGGCATTGCTCTTTATTTAAAATACCATCCCCATAATGGCAGATGTGATCACAACAGGCTTCACAGAGAGCAGCAATCCCTGACCCTTTCCATAAAATCGTATTACTGACTTTCTGCTACTGCACTGTCTTCACGGACGTGCCCAAAACCCTCATTGTTAGAGTGGTTCGACACCCGAGCTTGCCTCGGTGCACTTGGAAGCAGTTTGTTCTAAGCCAGTTATGTTCACTCTCCTAATCTGACATGGAGCCTGATGGAAAAATCTGTGATCGATTATAGCAGCAGGACAAAGAGATATGAGAGGAAAGCAATGCAAAAGAACAGATATCAATCACTGGCTCACGACGAGCCTGAAGAAGGTAGCTGATGGTATTCCTGCATTCGAAGGCAGTGTAGCACATCTTTTTGCTGTTGTAGGTAAACACTCTGAGTTGCAGACTGTTTGTCTTACAGACAGACCGATTTGGTATAAAAAGTGGATTTTGAAGTATGGATTATGTTGGAGGGGGAAAAAATAAACTACTGGTTCGTTACCTTGAAAATGGTGTAGCATGTAATGGGTGTTTGTTTAAGCTTCCAAGTGTTCGTTTTTTTTTTTTTTAGATTTACATTTTTAAATTGATTGAATGTGAAATATATGATGGAACAAATTTGTATTGAATAAGAAATAGACACGGTCAACAAACTTTAATGTTGAGTTAGCTTTTTTCTCATTGCTGGACAAGATCATACTTCAAAGCAAATTAAAAATGTGAAGCCAAATCCTGATTGCAATGCAGGCAACAGAAATCTTCTGTCAGCCTCAATAAAAGCAGGTGTAAGTTTTCAGCATTACTCCAGTCCATCCTATTCACATGTCTTTCTGTCTTTATCTAATCTAATACATGGTCGTGAGATAAATTACAGAAGCGTATGATAAATTGCATTGCTATTCATTTTTGGCAAGATCACCTATACACTGGCCACTAATTCATCTTCTCCAGGATCCACTGCAACACACCAGATCCTTGAAACTGCCTCTAAAATACTGTCATTTCATTTTCTTTAAGAAAACAAAGAGATTATAACTGCTGGCAAATATCCTGCTTACCCTCACCAAAATAAATGATACCTCCTTGTGACCTCTGTAAAATCATGGTTATAGAAGTATCAAAATGTATTTATAGCATTAAGAGTCCCAAAGGTCCTTATATTCTGTATGAGTGGGAAACTATGACATGATTTGTACTGAGGGATTTCAAAGTGGGAAAGGATGACATGGTCTTTAATTCATTTAGTTCTGTGTTCATTCGTCTTTGGTTTTCTTTGCCTAGAGATTTGATATTACAGATAAAATACACAAAAGTGAGTAAGAAATGTGTGATATGTTTTAATAATATTTTCTGGTTCTTATTTAGAACAGTTCACCACTCTTAAACAAAGCCCCATTCCAATTCACACAGGTACCACCTTGGACCCACACACTCATGGATCTCTTCTGGGTACCATTCATATCCAACTGAGAGTGGAAAGAGGTATATTCCATTAATGTGAAAAGAGAATACAACTTCTTTTCCCTTACACCATCATATCTATCCCTGCACTCCCCTTGGTTTCACCACCGTCACGAGCTGTTGGATGTGCTGGAGGGTGGGTGGGCACCGGGATTTATCCTGAGCCAACTCCATTGTCTCAGCCCAATGTCCCACCACTCTTCTGCCAAGGAAGAGGTGAAGCTGGTTGCAGTTTTGGCTGGAGACTTGTTAGTGTCTGTGCCTCTGCTCAGTGCCAGCCTGGGAAATTGCTTTCTGCTCCTTGGCATTGTCACTTTGACTGCCAACAGTCACCTCGTCCTCACCCCACCATAAATCACAGTGAAACGGTGCCTTGAAACATCCAACAGCTGCTGAATTTCACCCAGGAGATTGCTGCACCTCAGTGGCAAGTGAAGTGATTTTGCATATCAAGATTTGAAAGTAATTTGGGGCATTGTGAGATGAAAGACATTGTTGATGTGAAGAGAGAATTATTATATTTACTTCAAAATCCATTCTCCACCCCATGAAAACAGCAGTTAAAAACAGAGCACGTATTGCAGGATGATGTGAAAACCTGGCCTTGCTGGTGGGAGGGAGTTTTCCCAATGATTTCAGGGAAATGAAGGCTTCATCCTACACTATTTAGGAGCTGCTGAGGCATAATGTTTAAGTCCAGCTAATTGGATGCATTGCTATAGGCACTTGAGAAATGTGATAGACAGATGCATTCAGCAAGAGAGATATCCCTTGGTGCAGAGAGCTGAAGTCAATTACAGAGTTAAACTGTGAAAGATTTGACCTGATGTCATTTATATCTCAAGTCATAATTAACGCTTAAAGTTCAACTCTATGGCAATTTTCTTTTAATAACACTTAAAACCTATATAGAGCTGAAAGAATTGCATAGACGTGATGAAGGATGACTTGAGTGGGTGCCAGAATTTCAGTGTTAGTAATTAATCCTCAAAACACCTTTGTGAGGCATATGGAAGCATCATTTCTCTTCAGTTTCTCCTTTGAAGAGAAGCAGGGTGTGCTTAATGCCTCCCCAAAGTCTGTGGCACCTGGAGATAAGGACTGAGGTTTTTTCAGGTGCTTAACAGTGAACACTTAGCTCAGCCCCGCTCCCGTCTTTTTGTCCTGATGAATTTTTAAATTTTACCACAATCTTTAGAAATATTACGGACAAATTACTTGACAAATAGCCTGGGTTTTTTTTCCAATTAAAATCTATGCAAATGCAGAACCTGAAGATCTGTCATAAACACAGCTTCTGCCTCCGAGGTTTTTATGTGGATGAAATATGAATCTTACTGAGGGAAGAAACACGCTCTGGGGCTGAGACCTTGTAAGCTGGGATTCAGCTCCCTGCAGATTTTTATGGTCAGGTTATAACTGCCCGTAAAGCAGGGGTAAAATGGAAGTGCTGACAAAACTTTTAAACTACAACGGTGGAAATGGCGCCACAATAATTTATAATCTACAGGCAGCTTTGGATTTATTATCACAATGACAAATGCACTGTCATTGTTAATAGGATATTTCCCAGCAAGGACTTCTTGTTATGCAAGCCAGGTTCACTATGTCATGCAGCATGATAGCAATAAAGTCTACAAGAATTTGTAATGAACTTCAATTACTAATAGATTATGGTTAATGGGAAATATGTGCAGTAAAGATATGGGTTTTTATATGCGCCTTCTGGTACTGTACAAGGCAATGATTTATGCTACAATTTCTGTTAACATTCTCCTGTATGAAAAAAAAAAAAGCCTAAATTGGTGGAAAGCCACTCCATCCATAACAAATATTTAAGATAATTTTGCACATCGTGTAAATGAAGATGTAAAATTAGATATTAATCCATTTCATTTTAGCATTTGTATTTTTATTAAAAATGAAGACTTTGCCCTACTGTGTAATGACATTAAAAATCCTATCATGGGCTGCAAGCATGAATTACACCGACGTAGGAATGGCGACAGCAGCCGAGCTGTGAGTGTGTGTTTGTTCAATTTGCTGTTGTAATTAACGGAGCAGGGAGAATATTTTTCTATGTGTGATTTAAAGTAACAGCCCTGAAGCTGCTCAGGCAGATGTGTTTGATGCAGGGGGACAGATGCATGAAGCCTGGGCTCCTTTGGAGGGGATCAGCCCTTCGCTCCCCCGCTGTGGCTCTGCCCCAGCCTCCCTGTGTGGCATCGCTCCCAAGCCGTACCTCACTCGAGGGCATCGGGCTATTCCCTTCCCTGCACAGCAAACCTCCCACGGGAATGACACAGGGAAATAATCACCTGATGCGCCATCAGAGCCACAAGCTCATTCTGACTTATCAGAGGGACACAGGCCTGGGTGTTTGCCTGCTGTTTCAAAGGAGGCTTCCTCCTCTTCCTCCTCCTCCCTCCCTCCCTCCAGCTTTTTTCTCCTGTACCTGTATTAGAATCTGTATATTCCAGGTTTATGTGCCTATGAAATGAAAACAAAAATGAATGTCTCCCAGTTTGAAAACAAACACTGTTCAGAGCCATCTCTGAGAAATATATAGATGCAATATCAAGGATTTCATTTACCCAGAGTCACATTTCATTGCTAAAACGTGTATTTAGCCAGAAAGGGGCACCCACGCATGAAGAACTTTCAGGATCATTTCTGGTATATTTTTTAATACAGGTATCCTGAAGCCTAACATTTCAATCAGTGTTATGCTGGTTTAATACCACTGCTCTCAGTGAACCTCTGTATAAAGCCTATAAGTTATTTTTCTAGGGGTGCAAGTGAGGAAAATGTGGGGTTGGGATTTGCCCTTTCTGCAAGACATGTAGTGATAGGACAAGAGGAATGGATCCAAACTGACAGAGAGCAGTTTTAGATCAGATATTAGGAAGAAATTCTTCATTTTGAGGGTGGTGAGGCCCTGGCACAGGTTGCCCAGAGAAACTGTTGGTGCCCCATCCCTGGAAGTGTCCAAGGCCAGGTAGGACGGGGCTTGGAGCACCCTGGTCTAGTGTAAGGTATCCCTGCCCATGGCAGTGAGGCTGGAACTGGATGATCTTGAAGGTTCCTTCCAATCCAAAACATTCTGTGATTTTATGGTTCTACAAAGACCCATCCCATCGGCCCACACATCTTCCTGGGGGTTTGCAAAAACCAAGGAGACGTGCTTTTGGAAGTAATTTCTGCTGGTTGAGATAAGGCAGACTTTCTGAGAGGAAAACAATTAATTCAGTGTAGAAAGCACACAGGAAACTTAAAAATTGCCATGTAAGTCTCAGTCCATGGACAAACTGCAGTCCTCCTCAATCATGCTGTGGAATGTCAGTATCTCACTGTACAAATTAAGGATGATTCTCATAAGAAAATGTGGTTCTTCACTCTGTTAGGAAGCTGTTTGAGAAATTTACAAAATGTCCTACAGTTTTTATGGTAAAATGAGCAAAAAATTGTGCTTCCCCATACTCGTTTCCTCCTAAGTAATATTTACTTCTTGGAAATGTGAGTGTTCCAAATTTAAAATTAAAAATAATTTATCCCTTAAGGGTGCTCTGCTGATTCAGTTTTCCCCCAGTCCCTTAGCAGAAGCAGCAGCATATACAGAATGGAGCTTACTGTGTTTTTTCCTCCAGTTTTTTAAATGAAATTATCCTCAGAAGCAAAAGAGGGGAAGGAGCTCTCTCGTGTATTCACATTGAACATCTTTTGTGTGTGTGTGTGGTCATATCCTCCTCTCTTCTCTCCAGATCAGCTCTGCTGCTCCTCATCTTTCCTGCTCTCTCCTGCATTTTCAGGACAAACCTCCCCCCAAACCTCTAAACTCCGTTTTTCATGTGGGTTATTTTTTAAGTCTGCTAAAAAAAGAAAACAACAGGACCTGCATGTGCATCTTATTGCTGGGTTTTGTTTTGGATTTGAGGGGTTTTGTTTTTGTTTTGGCATTCCTGTGGCTCTCAGAGATCTCTCACTTCTGACAGGGTTGATGTGGCAATATTCAGCGGTCACCTCCTCTGCAAGCACCATTTAGAAAAGGTCACTGGCAACATAAAAGAGCTACGAAAATAATTGTATCTTTAATTTGTTTCCCATTAGAAATGCATGCAGCAATCTGTTCTAATGAGAGATTTGCTTTCTTTCCTGCTTTGGCATGTGAGTGTAGCAGCTCACAGATATACTGAGGTCTTGTAATGCAGGAGTCTGTGCACAGAACTGTGTAAAGTGGTAATAGATCTTGTTCTGTTCAACAGCTGAGAAATATCGAGGAAGCATTCTAAAATACACTGGAAATTAATATTTGAGCGCTAGGAGAAGTTTGTGTTTCAAATAATTTGCCCCAAAATGAATATAAACAGCTATTAATGCCTAATATGATCTCCTGAAATGACTTCATATCATTAATAATCTATATTGTATCAGATATGTGTGTGCAAAAATAAAACATCATTTCTTGCAGCTAAAGTATTACCTAAAGTAAACCATTTCAACACTGAATCAAATTATTTCAATGGCAGAAATCACACCTGTCTCACGGGACAAATTGAGTATTCAGACTATTAAATCCATTCAAGCGACTATATTGTATTCCACTATGCATTGTGCCTCACAGAGAGCAAAACAGTTCCTAAAACTATAAAACCATTTAGCAAAACAAATGCATCAACCCCAACAGCCTCTCATGGAGCAGGAACTGAAACACCTTCTTGCTGAACTCCCTGTATATTGAACAGATTTACCTGACACGACACCACTGAAAATGAAAAAAAAAAATGCTACTGGAACTGGTCAGTTTTAGCATCACATTTTATTTTCACATTTTCCTTGTTACAAAGCTCACAGGCCTTCGTGGCCTTCACTGCCTGCTGAGGGAAATGCTGTGACCAGAAGGTTTGTATGGTTAATTAAAAATCCAAAAAATATAAAAAAAATAAGAAAAAATTAAAAAAAAAAAAAAAAAGTCCTGTGTGACTGTAGCTGCCGATTCCTGACAAAGACTGCAAAGACTGTGCATAGGGGCTCACCACTGAAATCCACCTCTCCAGGACAGTTGTTACCAACCCTGTGCCTCAACAATCTTCCATCGCTTCCCTCTTGTACATCGTCTTAAAGTAAAAATCCAGGAAAAAGGAAGCAGTGCCTCTACATGGAGTTGGCTTAGGAGGCAGGAGAAGGAAACCATTGAACATGCAAGTGTGAGGCCACTTTCACAGTAACTGGAGGTATGAGATCTTGAGGTCACAAGCTCAAGAAATCCCATCAGTAGCCACTGTGAGCCTCCACTCCTGCCAGCTGCACTGAGAAGCTGTAATTTGCTTGCCTGATCTGTAGAGAGTTTTTAAATGAAGATGATGAAACCACATGTAGTTGTGGATTATTTCTTAGGGAATGGCTGGGTTTCTGTATCCACTTTGCCTGAGTGGATAGTCTGAGTTATAGCTGATTATACAACATCCGTATGATAAAACACAATTTACTGCCCAGTGAGTTAAACATTCATGGATTAGTGTAGAATTAATCAGGTATTAAAGCTCACTTAGAACAACAGATGTTAATACTGATTTCTTAACAAGCTCCAAAAATTATATATCAGTGCTGAATTAAGCCATTTAAAAAGATTTAAAAAACATATTTCAGTCCTTAACAGTTTGTATCTGACTTTTTGCTTTAGATCAAGAAGCAAGAAGAGGTTAATTCACGGGTCAATCACTATTACACCCAGGCTGTTATTGAAAAGCACCTTCCCATCTCTGTTTTCACTGCATCCAGGCTTTCTCAGCTCTTCCATTAACTGACGCTTTAGTTCAGGAGGAGCAGTTTTAGAAAACTCAAGTGTTTCTGTCAGGAAATCTAGCAACAACTCCCCCTCTTTGTCCCCTTCAATAAAGCAGCTCGTTATGTCCATGTGGGATGGGAGCTCGTAGAGCTGGTACTTCAGCCCTGCTGAATCCAGCATCTTTGGCAAGTCACCAGAGGAGATATAAGTGCAGAGATCATCCAAAGGGAAGGAAGATGCATACTTCTTCCACAGCGTGTCCCAGCCACTCTTTCCTAAGAGATAAACCACCAGAAAAATGCTCAGGAGTAAGGAAAAACATTATTTGAACACAGTTTTGATCATCTGTGGGTTTTTTAGCAGTTGTCAGAGTCGGGATGTGTCCTGGGGCGCATGGTGGAGACGGCTGACTTCCTGCTTCTGTGCCTCAAGTTTGGGGACTGCTGGAGTGGGTGGACACATTATCTACCCTGGAGCTCCAGCACCTCTCCCCAAAGCCCTCAGGTGAGGCCAGAGCAGTTCATACCCGTGCATGCACCTCTTCTCAAGGGACATTTTACAAAGCAAAAACAGCTGGGTAAGCTGAAAACTCCCCAGTTGTGTCTTCACATCTTTTTTTTTTTCCCTCAGCCTGGATGTCTGATTCAGTATTTCTGCTGTAAATCATTTTTAAAAGGATCACCCACAATGACTGGACAGGATGAAAATAACTTCGAGCCTAATGAGCAGCTCTTGAAAGTTACAACTATAATTCTCCCTAAGTACCAAAACCAGTTGCTCTGCGGTTTTGCAGTTTCTTTATCTGCAAACAGTTATTTATAGTCAAATAAACAGTTTGGTGTTTAGAAGAGAGGCTACAATATTTTCTTTCACCTGGTGGAAATTGAATGCAGAGCGCTAATTGCAGGAAATTTGCTGGTGTCAGTGTTGTGTGACTCAGTGCCGTCTCTGAGCCGAGCAATTACACAGTACCTGAACGCAGCATTATTATAATGGCCCTCGACAGGCTCAGCATATGGCACTGCTTTTGTTTTCAGGGCGATGTAAACAGATCCATAGCTCCTGCAACTCGCCTGCTCTCCCGGCAGGGTCAGAGCAGGAGGGACTGCAACTCCACCAACTGACCCAAGCCCTCTCCTAACAAACTGGGTTTTAATTAACACACCCTGATGTGTTTGCGTTGGAGAAGACATTTCCTTTTTCAAAATGAGCTTTGTTCTCCTGATCTTTCAGTACCTCTTTTTGCTTCAGTGCTCATTTTCATGGCACTTCTTCCTTCCTCTCTCTATTCTCTCGTTTCCCCCAAGGTTTTCCCTTGCTTTCCTTTCTTCTGTTCTGAGTCCTGCTTCTCTCTCCCAATTTTTTGTTCGCTCCAGCAACTTCTGCTCCATCAGAAAACATGGAGTCACATTACCCAGAAAGGACTTAAAATCCTCTCAGTGAACTTTAATAATTTTAATTTTGAACAAAGATGTGTTCCTTCCTTTATTTATGTTTTGTGAATATTCAAATGGACAACTTAAGCAGCTGAAAAAGAGTTTCAATTAAATATGTGTAGGTAATCAGAAATAGCCTGATTTTACAATTTATTCTCTTTCAGCCAAAGAACAAGTACAGGTTTTTTAAGTCATTTTAAATCATATTGTTACAGATTTCTTGTCGTGAACTGCTTGAAAACACTTTGAACCAAAAATATTTTGGAAAGAAAATAGTTTGAATAAATTCAGTTCAGAGAATTGTCTCTGTATTGTGGATCCTTCATGAACAAACTAAAAAGCAACTTCATCAAATACAGTTTGCAGGCATGGCCAAATTAAATAAGAAATTAAGCTTAAACCTCTGAACAAATAATGCTTAACATCCCTTTCAAAATTATCAGATGAGACTGTTTACACAACTAAAATTTCCATAGCTTTTAAAGCAAATTAAAGGCTTTCCAGAGTCAAATTGAACTCCACCATTTCAGTACCTCTGGCATGCCTTGCTCACAGTATTAAAAGGTCGTTGTTTACTCTGCTCCTGCATTTTCCTGCTGGACTGACCACAGAGCATCTCTACGAGACCTGAAACGGCCTAAGAATGCTGTTTTCTACACAAAAATGATGATATTAAGGAAATGGGCAGTTTGAGAAGAAAATGAACCATATGTGCTGTAACACCTGCTGTATGGCACAGCCGAGCCCCGCCGTGGCTGTTTGCTTAATGCCACGAGTCTCCGGGAGCGAGACAATGCAGCGCCCAGCCTGGAAAACCTTTTCCAGCAGACAGCTGAGGATGGAGCAGCTCTTCCGAGTGAGAGCTGCAGGATGGAACCTCCCTCCTGATGTGGGGCCTCTGCTGTTATCCACAGCTGGACAGGCTGTAAGATGGGGAAAGGCATAGGGCAAGAAGATGTTTTGTGCCCACGACGTGGGTTTGGTGGCTCATAACATCTTGGTGTTTATGACCCACGCAGGTTTCAATGGATGTCATTTCACCTCTGTGGCCTGTGCTAAACTCACAGGAACCCCAAAGCTCTTGCCTGACTGAGCAGCGCTGGTGGAGCAACTCTCACCTGACACCAGGATAATGAGGAGCTTTCCCTGCGATTCCAGGAGGCTGTGGAAATACCGGACAGTTGCTGGGACATCTCTCACATAGTACAGCATCTGGAAAAAGCAGAGATGCTTGCATCATACAGTGCCATCTATTAGAACTAGTACCAGTGGTAAAATAATTCAAAAAGGGGCAATCCTGGCAGGTGAGCAGCGGGACAGCAAGGCACGTTAGCAAGATGCCAGGCAGTGGGCTCACACTGCAGGCTCAGGCTGTCACTGCCGTGCCTGCTCTCTGGCTCTCCCAGGACCAAGCTCATGTTCATTCATTAACCCGAGATAAAGAGATTCACCTTTCTTCTCAGTGAAGATGGCTTGTAATGGCTTCAGTGAACTTGGAAATACAAAGGCAATTTCATGGAGAGGACAAGGAGCTTTTGAAGACACTAGTTAAAATGTATTTTTAGTTGACTGCCACCCACAGCCTGGTTAATAGGACTACTGTGCTCAAAGCTGCTTTTCATTTTTGCAGTTCACTTATGCTGAAGTACTTCAAATTACTGGGAAGTAAACTCACCTTTCTCCCCCTTAGAGTGGATAATGAGGTCACATACTTCATGCATACTTTTAACAGCCAAGACTTTGATAGCATTTACTTTGCAGAGACTCTTACCTGGATCATGTGAATGAAGTCCCACTTTTTAGACTTCTTTTCTGCTTTCATTCGACTTTCATATTCATAAGCTGTCTCCTTGTGCCAGGTAAACTTTATGTTCCCAAGGTTTGATGTCTGAGCCACACGCTCTTAAACACGGGAGAAGGTAGGGCAGAGTTATCTCAATTGCAAATATGGGACTGATTTCCACTCAGAGCTTTAATACATCCAAAAGTCATATTTAGGTAGAGAGTGTTGGTACCAGTTTAACACAACAGTAATTTAAAACCTTGAGCCCATCTGTGAGGAGGAGGCTGTAAAGGGCTTTGTAGGATGAAGTCTTAAGAGTGTCTTGATACTTTTCCCTTTGCTCCCTCATTTGGCTCCTCTGGTCTTTGCATGATTTAAAAAAAAAAAAAAAAAAGAAATAAATTCTTCCCAAGATTGGCTCAAGTTAATTTAAAATATGTTCATTGGCTCATGAGGCCACAAGCAGCATATTTCATGTTGAATGGGAGAAGGATTGATGGTCCCATCACATAAGTGCCACACAAAACCCACATGACGGAGCAGAAGCCAGGCTGTGGTGGAGGGTTTTCCCCACATAAATACAGCAGTTGGAGGATGGATCAAAGAGTGAGTTATTGTGGAGAGAAGCACAATTAAAGGGTTGAGAATGGCAGAGAAAGCAAATGTCTCCTTCTGAGACTGTGTAATTGGGATGGTGGAAGAGGGAAGGAGCTTTGCTCGGTAAACAAGGACCTACCTCTTGACATTTTGGCTTCTGCTGTGTTGAAATAATTTTTCAAAAGTGCACAGTTTTGGCCAACTGCTTCAGGTAAAAGGGATGACAGTGTTTTAAAGCAAAGACTAGTATAAGGAGCAATATATGGAATGTTTTCAGACCTCAATACAATGCACATCAGCAACTGAGGAAAGCAGAAAGCTGGAGAAGTGGATTCAAAGAATAAGTTACACTGAGGGCCTGGCTCATCACTGCATTCTTTCCTTTTTTTATGGGAGCAAAACTGTGAGATAATTTCATAATTTAGGGGATGCTGGAATACTAATGTCCATCTGCTGGCATATGGAGCTCATCTCACTGCGTTCCTGCCTGGCACCCAGGATTGCTCCAGGACAAAGCTAGCCTGGATGCAATTCCTGTGCTTCGCTGGAGTTAGCATAAATTTAAAACTTAAATGGCCCAAAGGCAGACTGAGCCTTAGCTACAGAACACATGTTCAAAACAACACCATTTGCTAAGACCAGCGCCTCTACACCACTACCAACAATGTTTCTCCTTTTGGGCTCTGATTAGGACACATCCCCGCCAGACAGATGAGGAATGCTCCATCAGTGCTTATCTCCATTCTTCCGTGGCTGGAAATGGGCCACCTCTTTCAGATGCTGCTGCTGTTACTCTGGTAATTTCCAGTTATCAGTCAATGGCCCCAGCACTTGCAGTTCAGATTTCATTTGCTGTTTTAAACTCAGGCATCATCCAGCAGCAGTTCATATCCCCATCATCAATAATCTGGTGCAATCTGGTTCAGTTCAACTGCTAGTTTGCCTGCAAGAACAACTGAATTGCTTGCCAGAGTGGGCCTTTAAAGTCAAAGTTTCAGAAAAAACAAACTCGTTTGGATTTTCTGCCCAAAGATTCATCTGAAGCCATTTTGAAAAGTTTCCTTAATTTTCTCTTGAGTTCACCCCAGATTGTTTGGATCAAAGCTGGTCATGTGCCCCTGACAGGTGCCATCAAAATTGATCTGCCTGTAATTGGGCAGTGGCAAGGCAGCTCAGTCCTGGGGACACCAACACTCCAATTATAGTCACCAAAGGACTTCACCAGGCCATGGACCATGAATGAAGGAAAGTCACAGCCTGGCTATGGAGCTTCCATCATATGTCTCAGCCTAAGAGAAACCTGGGTTTGTCACCACTGCATGTCCCAGTATGAAGTTTCTCTTGTGAGCTTGGCTTCCACTTTCCTAGGAGAAAGTATTTGGTGAGGCAGAAAACATAACTCCTGAATCCTCAGAAGTGCAGATAATGTTTCTAATTCTCCATGGAAAATCTTAGGCCTCAGAAACCTAATTAACAGTACCTACTGGGGATGTGATTAATTACCAAATAAGAAAGTTGAAAGAAAGAAATTCAGATGAATATTTCATTTCTAGTTTAGCATAAAACTTGAAAAAAGGGCAACATGTTATATTTTCTTTAACTTTCTTCTGAAAAGAAGCTCACTGAAGTAGGATAGGACTGTTGGTGGTAGCTGGTGGGACCACTTAGGAAGATTCAGAACAAACTCAATCCTACATAGCCCAGACAGGACAGAAATGCTTTGTGCAGGTGCACAAATATCTAGTAAACAGAGCAGATGCTCTGTTGCCCATCCTTGACCTTTCCAGCCTGGAGCACTGTAAAATCTCCATCTTTTAAAAGATCAGGTCCATGTAATGCAGAGACATATAAAAAAATTTATGTTTTTATTGGGAGCCTTTGGTGTTTCCAGTGACTCTGAATTCCCACGCTGCAGGGAGAAAGGGATATTTTTTTTTCCTTTGACTTCCACAAGTTGCTTCATACTGAGAATGCTTCATTTTTAAGGACATAAGCAAGAGCAAGAGTTGGAGATTTACAGTGTGGTTTTACAGTCTGGTGTTTACTATGGTTTGGAGCATTTCCAACAACACAGTCTGCTGATGAGGTTCATTCATTACTGTCACATCCATTCAGCAGCTCCTCTCTGGGAAGGTGTGCCGTGCTCTGGGCTTCTCACAGCTCCTACATGTAGCTGGTGTCACCTCCACACAACACCATAATTACCTGCTAAGGTAAAGCCTGGTAGGTGTTAATCCAGTGATAATCAAACTGAGGATTGCTATTTAATGCTCACTTTGTAGGGCAATTTGACCAAAGTACCCTTGTTAACACTCAGTCCTCCTTGGAGAACGATTCGCATTTCTTCTTGAGTGTTGCTCAGACCTTTGGGCTGGTGGAAGGAAACAAACTCTAAGCCCCAGAGCTTCCTATCAGTCTTGCTTTCCTGAACATGTTTTCTAATTCAAAGCATGGTAACTAATTTAGTGCACCACTGTGAGGTTTAGCTATTTGTTGCAAACGATTTTAAAGATGTCAGAGAATTACCATGAGACTCTAAAATTTTCCCTTTGATGCCGAGGAAGGATCCTGATTCAGTGCAAGTTGAAGGAGAAAAACGATCTGAAATGTGGGGATTTTACTCTATTCCCATACAATCACCCATCAGTTCCCACCTTGTTTGGCTTTTAAAGTCTGTCTAGCCAAGCCATGCAGAGTCCTTGCAGCGTGAGAGACTAAGATTTTAACAAGAGCGAACATTGTTGAGAAGTAATGATGGCAGAAAAAACATAAAATAGTGAATATTTTTTACTTTTATGAGACTTTTCTGACAAGAAAACATTTGAATGTAGGGTCATTCAGCTTTCAACACTTTTAAATGCATTTAGCGTATTTAATGTAAATTTAATTTATTTAATGTAAAAATACCTTTGTACTTGGAGATTTGGTCAGCACTTGGCTCTACCGCCTCATTGTTGATGGTGACCCCGGGATATCTGGCTTGTATTTTTGAGAGGATCAGCAGGTCCATCTCACCTAGAGAAGCAGGAGACACGAAATACAAAATGAAAGCAGAGCTCAGGCAAATGTGATCTCCACCACCATCACATCCCCAGTTTTGAAGACTGGTGCCTGCTGTTTATGTACAGAAGATGTACCACACAGGTACGTGCAGATTTGTATTTTCAGTAGGTTGCCACTGGAGATTGAGCTCTAGGATTTCAGAAAAATTTAAATATCCATTCCAGCTATCTTCATTTCTCCTCTCTGACTGCCACTATCAGTGCCAAGGGAAAATCAGCCGCAGTCATGCCTGTGGCTTGACCTCACATTTTCTGGGCATGGTCTAACCTCTTGGGAGATATCCTAAATGGCTCTGACAGTGCCAGTTCTGATGGTCCCAAGTCACCAGAGAACCTGGCAGGATTCCTTAGGAGTCAGTAAGAGCATTTTCAGCCAAGTGTCTCTCTGGTTACAAGGTCATGTGGGGGAGGGCAAAGAAAATATGTGTTTACACTGGAATCAGAGACAATATTCATGTCTGTTTGTCTTCAGTGTCCTGTGACTTTTCCCAAAAGAATGATGAATAGAGCACATACCATTTGTGTTTATCCAAACCCTGTTTACAGAATACCCCAGAGATTACTGTACTTTTTTTCTTTTTGGTGAGGAATAGTTCTCTCTAAACACTGTTCATGCCAGCTGTAATCATTTTATTGATGGATGCACCAGTAGATCCAACATTTCAAAATTCAAAAATAGCTGCCATATTTCTTGGCATCTCACCCCATCTGTGTATAGGAAACTCAGGGAGATGATATTCCTGCCTGAGGCATGGGTCCAGGGACAACATCCCGCTGGCTTGCTTAGCTTTCTTCAAGCTCACTTCTGCTTATTGTGCTTGGATAGATTTTAGGTGGAAAAAATAATAGAGGAATAAATTAAGGTAGAAAGAGTGAAACAGAGGGTAACTGCAGTGAATAATAGAGCCAGGGGTCATGTTACAGGCAAATGTATTGCCCTGAAAGATGGATTTGTGCTTGCACACAACTCCACTTTATAAAACTCCCTGCAAATACAAGAAGTTATGTACTGAATGGAAGATCACACAGCGAGCTCTGATGGCCAGACAGGCCCTTGCTGAGGGGCTGTGGAGGGAGGGCCAGCACAGCCTCTGCACACCCTCATGGTTTTCAGTGCCCCTGAACTCCCACTACGTCAGCATTAGCTCCATTATACAAAATATTTGAGGTGCAGAAAGAAAATATTTGGCATTAAATTGCTCATTAGTGCCCAGAGGGCATAATATATAAAGTGAGGAAGAGTTTCATTTTTTCAGACTTACACGTCTTTCTCAAAGCAACCACTAATACCAACACGTACGTGGCATCAGTGGAAGCACGTTCTTTGAGGGAGGGAAATTGAATTTCTGAAGCAGCAGAAACAGCTGCAGCTTTGCTATCTCTGCAAACCCTGTATTCTGTTGAAAAATCAGAGCAGAGCCAGTTGACTGCAGGCTGCCATGATGAAGTTTGGGAACAGTCAATTTGTAACAAACTACTGCAACAACTTGATTTTTGGTTGCTTTACCAACTTCCTGTGAAACGATTTAGCCATTTGAAAGGGCTGTGCAGGACCTGATAAAAACCCAAAAATTCAAATTTTGTATTTCCATATGCAGATAGGTTAGTATATTCCTTTCCACTCTTCTGTGGCCAAACCACCCTTGTATTTTCTTTAACCAAAAAAAAACCACCCTTTTGATTCATAATTTAATCCACAGCCTTAACTGACTTCAGTCAGCTCTTTTATATGCAAACAAGTGCCCTGAGGCATTTTACAGTCAGATCTGTGGCAGCTTGCATTATCAACAATTTGGCAATTAGGCTATCCGAATTATTTAAACTCTCCAACACAATTACCTTTTAAAGGCTACCACTATGTTCACCATTAAGTTTCTAATTAAACATTTTACGTAACGGGATAGTTTATGGCACAGTTGCTACTTTATAGCAGTGTTGATGACTTTTATGGTTTTTAAAGGTACAGAGTGCGACGCGCTGGAGTGTGAACTTAATAAAGCAGCGGCTGTGGGCGAAGGCAGGCGCCATGTGCAGACGAGTGTAATGGGATATGATCCTGCATTAAATGGCTTCCTTGCCTCCAGAGGGGGAAAAGTGGAAAGGAAATGCTTTCCTTCCATGCTCCCTCCCGTGAAGAGCAGGGCAGATGGGGCCGGGGCAGCAGATCCGTCACCGCCCTCTGACATCAGCCAGGGTTGGCTGCAGGGATTTGGGAGTCAACTCCGTCCTGACCTCACAAGAACCTGTGATGGGAACAAGCCAGGGAACAGATGGGTTTGGGTGATTTGGGGTTTTTTACATCACAAAGTGAGTTTTGACTGCGCATTATTGACTACTGAATGTCCATCACGCCAAGCTGGTCTGTCCCTGGTCAGGGAGTGAAGTACCTCACTAAGTAAAGGGTTCCCATTAAAAAGTTTGGGGTTTTTTTGGTGGAAGAGTGGTTTCCTTTGTTTGGAGAGCAATGTTCCTCCCCTGTCACACTGTCTGTTTTCTAACTAAAGCCCACCATTTATGAACAATTATTGTATGGAGGAGAGATTGACAAAACTGAGATTAGTCTTTGGTGATGGTATGACTAGAGCATTTGAGCTAAATTAACTCCTCATATAACATTTAAGTGTGGTGAATTAATAGGCAGAGCAGAAAACAGGTTTTAATTATGAGGGAACTCAAGCAAGAAGTTAACAAGAAGAAACCACTTGATCTTACTGGTATTGTTTTTCCATCCAGTGAACTTGAGATAAAATACTTATTAATTCTGATTTCTGCTGGATTTCTTTGGGATCTTATGTTCAGCTCCAGTGTTTTGGGGTACAGCAGATACAGGAGGCATTTCTGCATTGACTGGGGCCAGCAAATAAGTACAGGCAAAGCAGAGTTCAGCCATGGCTGTCACATAGCAATGATGGGGAGTTATCACCTCAACAAATAGTTACAATGCAAGTAAAAATTTAATTTTCTGAGGAACCTAAGACATGATGGCACTTTTTTTGGGGGTGTGTGAAGAAACACTAAGGGGGCAATTCAAGCTTCTCTCTGCCCTTCAGGAGTGAGGGTGCAGAGGGAGTTTTTTGTGGAGGACATAAAAAAATCAGGGTGGGGAGGAACAAGCTGTTTTTAGATGACATGGTCCCACACCAACTACCACCATCTGTCCCTTGGAGCTGACTTTTCAAGAAAAGACTTATTTCTCACTCTTCTCCTTCTTGCAATTTTTAATCCTCTATTCTTTGGTAAAAACATATCAATATTGAAGTAGCATACCTGCTCCACCACCAACGCTTAGAACATTGATTGTAGATTTCCCATTTCCAATACTGAAAAACATTATTTATGCATGTTAGTAGAGCTCCCAGTGGAGAGGGCTAAATGCAAGATGTGAAGCACTGGAGATCCCACGAAGACTAAAATCTGCAGGACAAAACCACAGTGCAATCTGTGCATGTAGAGGCACAGTGGGCAGGAGGGGGCAGGAGGGATCAGATTCAGAGCTCTGCTCTCTGGAGATTCCCCATTTCCCGCTATTTTGGTGATTTGTAGAGGCTTTTATTATGAGTGCACATAAGCAGAAGCAGGTAAACGCCTTCTCTGTGTCTGTGCTCTGAGGAACAGAGACTTCCCTGGGTCTGGACCAGCAGCTTAAAAACTATTTGTAGAAGTTTTACATTTTGCAAAATGGGGAGGAAGAGAGGAGAGTGCAATGTTCTTAAAATCCCTGAGGGAGGCTTTGGCAGAGCCATGAAACCCTGAGCCCTGAAGAGAGCCTCCCCAGAGCCAGGATTTAAAGCTGGCTGCCACCTCCTGTGCCAGCCTGCAAAGCCAGGGGTCCAGCAAAGGACACACACTGGCAGGCAAAGCAGGAGAATTATTCAGCCACACCAGAGAGACTCTGAATATTACCTGAAAAGATTACTTTTAAAAAGCTGCTTTCAATCAAATTTAACGTTAGTGAGTAGTATCTGTTACTGCTTTTCAGAGCTGATTCAGGGTAAGCTGTATTTGTGTGTGAGGAAACAATGCAGCCTTATCTCCTCCCTGCTAGGCAGGCTCCGTCCCAGAGAGCCGCCATCCAGCCGTGTGCGTAAATGGAATCTCCAGCCAAGCCCTATCAGAGACCCACAGATGGGGCAGCTGTCAGGGAGCAGCAATCTGCCTCTTGCAGGCAGCCCCCTGAGCCCAGCCGAGCCCGTCACCACCATGGGAACCGTACCCCAGGCTGTCCCTCAGCTCGGTGTGGCCACCTCGGTGTTACCTCGCTATCACATCCGGCAGCTGCCTCTCCATGAACTCCCGCATGCTCTGATGCTCCGTCGACTTCTCCAGGAACAGGCGGAACGACTGGAGGTATCTGTCGGGGTCGGTGAGCAAGTTCCTCATGGGCGACGCCATGCTGGGGGTCAGAAGGGTGCAGGAAGGAGGGGACAGGTCTCCTCGCAGACCTAGAGAAGGAATAAAAAACACCAGAGGGGAAAAGTCAGCACGTGTCTGGACTTCGCTCCGTGTTACGCAATTTTGCAACACAATCTGGGTTGAATCGGGTCCAAGCAACAAAGGGTAATACATCATCTTTAATCTGTGCAGAGGAAGTGCCAGCATTTTTCAACTGCGCTGACACAGGACTCTGTCAAAACCCAGTAAAAGGGTCTTCAGGTGGTTCTTAAACAAAAGAAAATTTCCCCTGTTTTGTGAAGGCATGGAGAGGCTCCAGAGGCTGGGTCTGGATTACAAGAAAGCGCAACACTCATCTCCAGAGATGCTGGCAGATGTCTCTATGTGTATTTTTAGTCTTTTGATGTTCTTAAAGGGAATGTTGATGGTGGGGTAAAAACAATAAAAACCTTGTAAATGCACTTTATTCCTCTGGTTCCTCTGAAGATAATGGTACAATTCCCATGGGTAAGTAGTTAATTCACCAAAGCCACGTGAGTTACAGGAATAGATGTTGTGCTAAACCTGGCTTACAGGGAGTCAGGAGCAAGGCAGGCAGTGTGCTACCAGGAAATGCCAGGCTGTAGCTTGAAAAGTGCACAGAGATGTCTTCATCTTCTCTTAAACTGCAGTTTAAGTCTATCACATCTTGTCCTAACTGGAATGGGGAAAGAGGAACCTTCTTCCTCTTCAGGTCCCTTGCTTAAAGACTGCACCACATTCCCACAGTGTCTCCTGCCATCTCCTCCGGCTTTCCTGCAGAGGTTACGTCTCAGCCACTTCTCATCATTTTTATTGTTCTCTTTGGACTGTCTCCAGCCAAGCCTCCCACCTGCTGACATCCCCTGACTCCTGGCATGCCAGGATGGCTTCCCTGACCCCACTGAGACCCCTTGCCTTCTCTCACCAGCATGACCACTTGAATACAAGCCATGGGCTTTTCCCAGACTACTTCTCTTGGCCCTCTCAGTTATAGTTCTGGTCTCTGTTGTGCTCAGGTCCCTCCCAGCTGCACATCAAACAGCAGTCTTGTCCCTCCTCCAGATCATGAACAGAAACACAAGTGAGTAGCAGGCTCTGGTTCATACTTGCCATTACCTCCCCTTCTGGCAGTGAACTTCCCACAGATTTTCTAACTATGGAACCAGTTTTCCACCCACCCATTATCTGTCTCATCAAGGCCACATCTTCCTCGCTTGTTTATGAGAATGTCATACACAACACTGCCAACTCCTTCTCCCCTGTACACCAGCAGAAAGATGGGCTTGGGATGATTTCTTCCTGCTATTTCCACATTTTTTGGCCATCACCTTGTCTTTCCTCCTTGAAGGACAATTTCTAGGGACAGCCATCATGCTGAGCAGCTGCAGTTCTCCAGCTCCCTCTCCTGCCCCCTTTCCAATGACAACAAAAGTTGTTTGGCTCGGCCCATTTTCCTTCGCTGCTCATGACAAAGGTAATATCCAAGCCATGACATGTTTTGGTTTTGTAACCCACGAGCCACATCTCCACATGTCCCAAAGGTTCCTGCAGGAAGGATCATGGTGAAGGCTGGGGACAATGCACCTCCTCCAGTACGTGCTGCTACCAGAGCCATGAAATCAATTAGCAATGTCTGATAATTGTGTCCTTAAGCCTGTCCTGAAAACCCCTGGAGCAGGACCCGAGGTGTGACCTTCCACCTATATTGTCTCCAAGGCAGACCAGCTTTGGCTGTTCCCCACTTTCTCAGACAGCAAGGATGCTTTCAAGGGGAAAACCAGCAAAACAGAGAATGTTAAAGAGCAATGATGAGAAAGACCTGATAATGGCTGGGAGAGTTTTAAAGGGAGAGCTTTAAAAACTTTGTCAATCTCTGATCAACAACCCCTCCCTGACCCAGATGACCTGCACTTGAACTCCCAGCAATGTCTGAATTAACCTCGGCAAATCAAGTACGAATTTTGCCAGAAAGAGTAAGGAAGAAAACTCCTGGATGTATTTCATGTGAAAACTACTCACTATTAACCCACCTTGAAAGCACAGTAGTGTATTCCTTGTTTACCCATTCTTCTGCTCTGCCCAACTACTCACTTTTTGTTTTATAGCAAAAAGAGGCTTTGCCATTTGCCACTAATATATTTTAGTATGTTCAATCTTGAGAAAATATTTTGCAGTTAATAAGAGAAGATTAAGATAATAAACCTTTTTTTTTTTTTTTTTTTTGCCTCCCTCTACTTCCCATGATTTAATTTGCTGATGTCCCCTGCTCAGCAGTCTCTAATGAACAGCTGAGATTCATTTTCATGTTAGCCGCAGTTCAAGGAATTTGTCTCGCTTCTTTCATTAAGCTTTTGGCTGTTTGAATTTGCCCCATTTATTTGATTCTGTGTTTTTGCTGTTTGAATTGCAGCCAGTTAGCTTTAAAAAACGAGTAAAGGAAGGAAAGGATTGTTTCTGAATCAGGCTGATGGAAACTTTTGGATAGTAATGTTCACTTGGGCATGTTCCTTTCAGTAATTATCAAATTTATACGTAGCTCCCTGAGAAGACCGAGGAGTTTTGGAAGCAGACACTGTGTTTACGTTGCGGTTACTTGATCCGCCCCTGGTTTGTGCAGGCGCGGGCAGAGTGAAACCTGCTTTAAACTCGCCGTAAAACCCTTTAAACTTTCCCTGGGAAGGCAGAAAACAAAGCGAGCGTGCCTTCAGCTGTGAACTATTTGCAGCGGGAGCTTGGGTTTATCAGCACGGGATTACGCCTGTCGCTGAACGCCAGGGAGGGAAGGAGGGAGGGAAGGAGGGAGGGATCCCTCTCGGAGGGGCTCCACGGAATCCGCTCCGCTGGCGATCGCTCGCAGGCCTTACTTACGTGGAGTGGTCCGTGTCCCGCGGGGCTCTGGGCTCCCGTGGAGTGATGCCACCGAGGTCCTGGGATGTGCTCCCACCTTCTCGTCCAGCCGCTTTCCCAGGAATTGCTGCTGTCCCACCCCCGGGGCTGCGACGTGGCGTCACGGGGGAGGTTTTGCTGCCCGAGGAAGGAGCAGGCAGAGCTGTAACCTCGCGTGGCAGCCTCTGTGGAGGCAAAGGGGCAGCTCCGACACTGCCCAACATCTCCGCTGTCACTCCCCTGCATGCTCCCCACCGGCTGTCCCCCAGGACACCCTGGCGCGGCCACCAGCACCCTGGGAACATCAGGACACCGAGCCCTATCTCTGTGTTAATAACACCATGGCACTGCCACGGCTGTATAGGAAATGCAGCTCTTGACAGGTTGGAAATAGTTGTCTCAGTGTGTGGCACGTGGCGATGGGCAGCATCATTTGCAGTTCGCCTATAGAACCCTACCATTATAGAATACTTTGCTTTTTAGCTGGTTTTCTTGCCAGCAGCTAGGCTTCTTATCCCTTCCTTTCCTGGACCGAAACAATGGAATTTTCCAAGTTGTGTGCACCCTCTGCAGCCCTGTTAGGAGCAGTTTTATCCTAGGGAACACAAAAAGCATTGGCCCATATCTGCTGTCACATTGTGTTTTGGTGTTCGGGACACTAACAAAATATTTGTCCTATGTTTGCCTCAAGTTATTCTTTGTTTCTTTATATTTAGCAAGAAGGAACTTTGTTAAGTTAAATAAAGACATTTTCTTTCTGAACTTGGAGAAATGAACTGTTTAACAGTTCAAACTATGAAAGTAATATAAAATAATACCAAAGGTATTAATAACAATGCTTTCAAAGGCACAGTTACAAGAAGAATGGCTGCAGTTTGACATTTAGCTGAGAGTTTACTGAAATGAAGATTTCATATCAACAGTTAAAACTGTTCAGCCAGAACAATGACTGTTAGGAAAGGCAGCACATGCTGCATTTTTTTTCTCTCTCCATACACTGCACCATTCCCAAGACACTTTGAGGGAATGAGAGACAAATCCCTTCCCCAAGGAATGGTCTTTAGTACCTATCATATTCTGTGATTCAAAGGGTGATGCCAAAGCCATGCAAGAGGAACAAGCAGACCAGCAATGTGTTTGCCATTTCAAACCAACAATTGTGACTTCCTTGCCCATGGCAGGGGGATTAGAACTAGGTGGTCTTCAAGGACCTTTCTAGCCCAAACCACTCCGTGGTTCTCTGACTCTATGACTTTATTTTCAAGAGGTGTTTTAAGGAAAATTAAACTTTAAGTATGCTGTCAGCTACAAATCAGTGCAGCTTCTCCTGGCTTGCAGTGTCCCAGCAAATGCTCCTTCTGCAGTGACAGCTCCCACCAGGCTGTGGGTGCAAACCCAGCTGCAGCAGCAGCCATGCAGAGCCCCATCCTGGTCATAAGCTCTGCTGTTCAAACATAGCTGAACAGCAAGGTCAGTGGTGTTTGCCCGTTTTTCTGTGCGGTTTTAAAAATCTGTATTAATTGGTGTCACCAAAGCTGTGCAAGCTGACCTAGAGAAAATAAACTCAGTGCATCTGGCCCACACTTTTCTCCCTCTGCAGAGCGCTAAATATGAGTTTTCCAAGCGCCAGTTGCCATTTAATGTGAAAGCCTAAGTTTAGAAAGCCAAAAAATAAAGATTATATGCATCTGGTGCTTTTAAGCGCTTTATGAAAATAAAAGATGCTGCTGTTAATTTGCTTCTTTAGTTTCCCCTGGAGACACATTCTGTGAGCTTTAAGCCAAATCCCAGCCCTTCCAGTCCAACATGTGCAGGGGAATTGGAGAGCCGGGGATGCTGCACCATTTCCTGGCCCTTATTTTCTGGGCCCCCAGTACCTTCCATTCCCAGCAATGTCTGTAATGATGGACTGCAGAGGCTCCTGTGCCCAGGGCAAGGCTGTGCTGAGCCAGAGGCTATGAACCAGCAGAGGACAGGAGCCAGGATGGGGGCTGGCATCACTCTTTAAAATGACACCCTGCAGAGAAGCTGGTCACACTGCCCTCAGGCAGATCTGTGGGTTTATTTATTAATGCGATTTTACACTATTTAACATCATAGAATCATCACAGAATGTTTTGTTTTGAAAGGGACCTTAAAGATCACCTCATTCCAACTTCCTGCCGTAGACAGGGACACCTTCCATTAGACCAAGTTGCTCAGTGCCCCATCCAACCTGGCCTTGAGCACTTCCACTGACGGGGCAGCCACAGCTTCTTAATATTTAAGAAAAATCACATTCCTGTCCTGTTTTACCATGTGTCCTCCTTTATACAGCACTGTCCTAGATAGCAGGAGGCTGAGTTATTGAAAGGCAGTCCTACAAGCCTTGAGGGCACCAATATTTAGGAAATAATAGCTATTGAATTTTGGATCCCTCTGTCTTGACACCTCAAGGGGCAATTCATAGCTCTGTAGATACTTGGCCAACTCTGATGTGGTGTAATGCTAAAATACAAAGTTGTAGGTGAGTCCACCCTGAAATCTGGCAAGAACCCAAGTAGTTGTCACTGGCCCCTTAAGTGAGTAGAGAGCTGGGAACAACCAACATCTGTAGATTATTTCCTTCTCTGGAGTACGTCTGCATGGCTTTGGGCTGAAAATTTATACTCTGGGAAGAAGGAGAAAGGAGTTAAATGTCACAGTCTCAGTCCAAATGAATCATTATAATTTTTTCTCCCAGGTGTGCTCCAAGTGGTATTGGAAGAGAACCCTCAGTGAAGGAGGAAAGGTGAAGGAGAAACTGCAGCACAGGATTTCCCACAAGCTCCAACAGCCTCATCAGTCCCATGGCAGAAGTGGGAATAGCAGCACAAAAGTATCCGCTGAAGATTTAGAAGAGCTGTGAACCAATGGCCTTCAGAGATGAAACGTGCCAAGTTAGCATGAACCAAGGTACAATCAGGGTATTGGGACTGAGTGCTGCTTAGATGTGATGAAGAATGAAGTTCTGTGATATTGATTTTATCTTGGAAGGGATGGGATTGTCAGACCATCCTGTTGTGAGAGTGGCTGCAGCAACCCTCCCCTGGGGGACAATCCATCCCTTTGGAGCAGGGACCAGAGCCTGGAGTCACAGCTGAGAAAACCTAAGCTTGGGAACAGGCAGGGGATGGATCCATGTGTAATGTACCCATGCCTTAATAAAACACAGGAGTAGAGAGTACATGGGTCAGATCTAGGAAGTCGGATTTTCAAGAGGCAGAAGGATTGGAAAAGGCTGGGCAGGAGCAACCTAAGCATCTGTAAATGGACCAAATATCTGAGCCCAGAGAATCAGGGCTCAGTTTATTGGGCTTTCCTCTGGATCTGATGTAATCACATCCAGCCAGCCTGATACAGCAGGAGCGAGACGTTGCTTAATGTCTAAAGAATTATTTCTGCTGTCTCCCAATAAACGCTGCTGATGTAAGCTGGGGGTGATAACAAGAGCGCTGCGCTGGGGTAGCAAAATCTCATTTTTCAGGGCAACCAAACTGTCAGTGCCAAAGAGCAGACAGGTTATTGCTCATGCTCCTCCAAGGTTACTTTTATTAAAATGGAAATTTCCAAAGCTTTGCATGCACACACAGGTGGCAGTGGGTGCAGACTTCCCTCAGAGGGGGAGAGGGGACAGCTACAAGGCCGCAGCCATCCCCTTCCTCCTGCAGCCCAATAGCTGCAACCCTTCCAAATGGGGGTACCCTGGGGGAACTGCAGCACAGCTGTCTCTGCCCCAGTTGAAAGGTGTCCAGGTCTTCACAGCCCCCATCCTCACCACGGCTGTGGAGTGGGTTTGATGGGTACAGCAGCCTTGGGTGGGTGGGATGGGCTCCCCCACATCTGCCCCCCATGAATATCCCACATGATTTGGGTGAGGATTTGCTCTCCCTCCTCAAATCCAGCACAGGCATCATCACCTAAGGATAGAATAGAATAGAATAGAACAGAACAGAACAGAACAGAACAGAACAGAACAGAATATTTCATTTGGAAAGGCCCAACAATGATCAACCAATTGCCTGACCCCTTCAGGCTATAAGTTAAAGCATCTTATTAAGGATATCGTCCAAATGAATCTTAAACAGTGCTAATAGCAAGAAAATGCTAGAAAAAATATGTGTGTTGGGGGGGGGGGGGATAAAAGAAAGCAAACAGTAATACCTGACTGTGTTTTCACATTTTGTTGCCATGATACACTGAGCAACTACAACAGGACAAACCTGAATTTGGCTACCAAGAACAATTTATTCAACAAATGTGTTCTTTTATCTTCTCAAGTACATCTGAGGAACAGATTTAATTTTTAGAAATGTATGCCTTAGCTAAAATAATTTTGCTTTTCCCCTCCCTGAAGTTAAATGAATCAAAGATTGTTTGTCAAGTATCTCATTAAAGGGCACTCCAAACTTCTGGCTTGTAATTAGTGAAACAAATCAGTGCTCTATTCCCAGATTGAAAAAAAAAAAAAAAAAAAAAAAGAGCATTTCAATTAGCTATTTGAAACCGAAATTCTTAATTGAGTTAATATTAGAAAGAAATTTCACTTGTTAAAAATGTTCATTATTCGGTTTAGGGCCTGGGTTTGGAGGTGGTAAATGCTGGGACTGCACACCAGAAAGAGCTGGTAGAAAGTGATGCTGCCAGAAATCACCCAGAGGGTGCAGCTCTTGTCCTGCAAAGCCATGAGCAATGATGGGCCAAACAAGAGACCACTTGTTCTCTTGCTCTTCTTAATTTTGAGTGCAGCTTGTTTTTAACCAGGGACTTCAATCTCTGCCAAGAAACTAGTTTCTGTGCTGGAGAAGCATGAAGGACTCAGCAAAGACCTAGCTCAGGTTATTGATGTTATGGGAAAGCAGAATTATGCCAGTGGAGAGGAGACAGCTTTTCTTTTGTGCCACTTCTGCTGCTGATTTAGGTTTTCTACATGTTTTAGCAAGCCACAATCATTCGCTATGAAAGAAAGCAATTCTTAGGGCATTTTACCCATATATGGGAATAATTATTTTTTGTTTTGAGGATGCTGTGATGGGAGGACAGAACTGACAGAAATATCCAACTACATATAAATGAAGAACAACATTTTGGTCATGTTTTTTCAGAGACTGTCATGAGGGGCTACCTCTGGCACCACACTAGTTCAGTGAGCTTCAGACCCACGGATGATAAAAGCATGAAGTAGTCAGAAGTTGTGCAGCTCTTAATACTTGCTCATGTTTTAAATAATTTTCATTTGTAAAAGCAGTTACAGATTCTTATTTATTCAAAAGCAAATATTTCTGGCTCAGAAGATCAGTGTCTTTCCTACGCCCATGCAATATCCACTTCCCATTGGCACCTTCCCCACCTTACTAATTTCCCTTTACCTCCTCCTCCCGCTGTTCCCCAATGAGCTCGTGTGACAAAGAGAATCTGAACAAGCCTCATTTGAAAAGCAACCAACCAAAATTAGAAGGCTTTTCTTCTATCCTGTGTTTGGAAAGGCATCATCTTCCCCCAGAGCACATGACACTGATATCTGCTTGCACCCTGCTCTGACATGTCAGTGCAGGGAGCTCAGTGGCCGCCATCTCAGCATAATTTAACAACTGAATGGTCCACTTGGAACTCCTTGGTGTGGTTCACATGCCTCCTAAATCTCTTTTCTTGAAGTGTAATATTTTCATGCCCCTCATATCTCTTGCTGTGGGAACTTATGTTAAGCTTTGCAAAGGGTTTAGGCACACTCAGTCCCCTCCAGTGCCAGTAGCCACTTACAACTCTCACAGTCAAAAACTTTGCATTAAGATGACTATATTAGGAACACTTCAGATGTTTGTAAGCCATCAGCTGCGACAAAACCCAACATTTAAATTACCCTGACTAGGTAAAGCATGTCCTTTTGACAAAATTTACTATCTTGGAGCCTGTGGGATCCTGGTCCAGACGGCATCTTATGTATAGTCTGGAGCATGTGCATCCCTTTGGGCATCAAATTGCCATGGCAACCTTTATATACTAAGCATCTAAATTGGTCCATGTATCTTTTTGAAGGGGTTCTACTTCCTGGGACAGAGGAGGGTGTCCCGAACATGGGGCTTAGCACCCAGCAAGCCCAGTGTCTCCATACCAGCCACTTGCCTTTCCCTTTCTTTCTTGACCTTTTTTTCTTCTCCTTTTTTTTCTTCTCCTTTTTTCCTTCCAAGCCTCAAGTCTTTCTGCTTTCTGCCAGCTTCATTACAGTGGTGGGATTATTCACAGGTTACTGATGAAAATCTGTGTGATAAGGGAGAACCAGTGAGCAGCCAGAGCACCTGCAAGGGAAACCAACTCAGTAGCACTGGATGTTCTCAAGGGAACCGCGTGTCCCCAGACCTCCCCTCGAGTCACAGATGGGAGGTGAAGCTCAACCATGCTGTTGTGATTTCTCCCAGGCCTAACAATGGGTCAGAGGTGGAGGAACAAGAAAAATAAAGATCAAATAGTCCTGCAAGCAGCATGGTTGGACAGGGAGTGCTGCTCTCTGCACGATCTCTGCCTCTCCATCCCTCGACTTTCAGCAAGCACACCCAACAGAGTGAGTTTTAATGGAACTGTATAACTCATAACCACAAAACAAACTGTATCTATGACCACAGAAACAGACTAACAGTTTTTCATACTGATATTAACAATTATTTCACTATTTTTTTTTAAATTCCAAGTGTTATGACCAGCTACTGCCACATGCAATTAAACCCTTGGATGCTGCTATTCAGGGTGAAAAGCAAGATGATCTGTGACCCACCAGGGTCTTGTATTGCCATAGAATCATAGAATGGGTTGAGTTGAAAGGGACCTTTAAGATCATCTTGTTCCAAATCCCCTGCCATGGGCAGGGACACCTTCCACTAGACCAGGTTGCTCTAAGCCTTGTCCAACCTGGCCTTGAACACTTCCAGGGATGGGGCAGCTACAGCTTCTGCCCTGTGCCAGGGCCTCACCACCCTCAGAGAGAATAATTTCTTCCTAACATCTAATCTAAACCTTCTCTAAATTAAAACCATCCCTTTTTGCTCTATCACTACCTGCCTATGTAAATGGTTGCTCTCCAAAGCCAGGCTGTAGCTTGGCTTTGAACACAGCCATGCTTTAATTTATACTACATTTTGTACGACGGCTTGAACTAATATATTAATTTTGGAGCTGAGTGTACCACCTACTGCCAAAAGGCATTGCAAATGTGGGATCTCACAGTGAAATAGCAGTACAAAAGCACTGCTTCCTTGCTAGCACTTGTCAGGGCTAGGTACATGGATCATGCAAAAGCCCTTGGTACTATAACATTGCTCAAGTGAATGTGTGCGAGAGCTTTTCATGGATAGTGCTGTCATTTAATTTTTTTTTAATTACAATTTCATTTGGAGCCAACAGGAGCCTTGACTGGAAGCTTCTCCCTGCAGAGTGCATTCATGCATCAACAAGAGACGCTGAAAAGGCCATCTTAAAACTTCTCTAGAAGAAAAAGCACTTTGGATTTCCCCCACTCTGTGAAAAGCCATTCCCAAAGAAATTACAGTTGTCTCCTCATGCCTTAAACTGAAGGTGTATTTATTTGCACTGAAGCCAGATGTGAAGAATTCTGTCTGGAAAGGAATTTTTCAGAAGGTTGTGTGTGGGATGGAAGGGGGTGGTGAGGGATGCCTGCAGGTAGCCTGACTGTCAGCTTGCATGGGATGGACATGGAAGGAGGCAGCTCGATCCCTGATTGCTTTCTTTGAGCTCCTTCTCCTGTTACAGCCCAGGCAATTGCCATTCCTGGCGTGGTGTCCTCACCTCTTCACTTGCTCTCCTTATCTCTTGCCATGATTCCTTCTCTCCCTTCCCTTTCTCCTCTGCAGACCTGCAACTGCTGCTGGAAATAATATTTTTTTAATACAGTTTCTATCTCTCACCTCAATCCAGGTGGTGCCATTGTAGGCAGTTTCCATGTGTCACTGCTCCTTTCAAGCATCATGTTCTCCCACAAGATACCAACACATCCACCCCAGCCTGCCCACTCTCTCCTTTGTGAGGCTCTATATTGAAAGTTATTTAAACTCCCAGCTATTTTCCTGCTTAAATAAACCCTGGACCAGTTAGTCTGAAGGCATTAGGATTTTATTAGAAAGCTACACTGCCACCTTGTTATTTTGATCCCTATTCACCTCTCATCTTCCCACAGACAAAAGCTTCTGAGTTTTTTTTTTATGCTTAGGTGTATTCATGCTTTTATTGAGCAGGAATCCTCTTTGCAAACTCCACTCTGGTATGAGTGTGCTCTGCAGATCATATTTGGTGTTTTACTTGGATTTGATTTTGTCTCTTCTCTGACCAACCTGGTGAATTTAATGATGGCAAAAGAAGGAATTCAGAATCTGGTCTTGATTTCAGTGCTAGGAGACACATTCTTGTCATTCTATGGGTATTGTCCTCCTGTTGCAGCCACATCAGATTCTATGGGGGCTGGGAAGAGTAGGGGAGGGTGTCAGGGAACATCTTTCAGGTTAGGATACACAAGGATGGGTATTGTGCACAAAAATCCAAAGTGAACTGAACTTCGTTGCGGTGCAGCAGTTATGGTAGAGATAGCTGGAAAAAATACAGTCTTGCTATAGTTGATGGATTTTACTGACCATGCCTCTCAGAGCCCAGAGGACACACCTGGGCTGTGGATGTACCCCCCAGCTCTGGAATGCTCCTGGAAATGCAAGGTTAAAGCTTCAGCCTCCAGCCTCCAGGCAGGAAAATGCAAATGTGGTCCACCTTTGGCGTTCCAGAGGCAAACATTTGCTTTAAAGGGAGAATAATACAAAACTTTGGAGCTATCTTTTTCCAGACAGGTTGTATGGTATGGGAACAAAGTAAAAAAGTTGGGAAGAAGGGATATTATTGTTGTTGTTGTTTACTATCACCATTAATTACTATTACTATTACTTTTGGGTTGGTTTTTTTTTTTTCCCTTGATGTTATTTCTTTCAATTTTCATGAAGGATTTTCTAACTCCAGAGGAAGGGAGTGGGATCTTTTCTTTAGCAGTTATCTAAAACCAGGGACACATCTCTGTCTCAGGTCCCTGCAGCTGAGGTCAGTACCACAAAGTGCAGCTGGGGAGATGCAGCTGTGCCATCTAAAACACGTACTGAGCTGCTGTGGTGACAGTAACATGATAACCTCATGAAAAGCCTTGATGAAAACATGACTTTTTCTTCCATTTATCAGCTCTGCTTAAGCTGAATGTGCCAGGTTTACTGAGAGAAGTAACCTGCCTGCAGACACCCAAATACTGGCTGTTTAATTTTCCTAAAGTTAATGGAGAGAGTGCCCATAATTACATGTGGCCTTCTGTAACTTTTCAGCTTTTGTGATGAAATAGGAGACAGCATTATGGCACTTACAGCTATTGATGAGTTAAATTAATGAACCGAGACTGATTGAATCTATCGCCATGGCCAGGCGGTTCTATGTGGTGTTTCTTTTATGAACTCAATAGCAAATATCCCTCAAACTGCAGGATGGAGAGGTGGGTGGACCAGGGAGCACCCAGTTCAGTCTGCTCCAACCCCAGAGTGGGTTCTTCATCTCGTTGTGACGCCGCATCCAAATGTCTTGAGAACAAAGCTGCTGTGTTAATCCTTGTCCCACTGGTACACTCCTCATTTGGGGTCTGTTGTTTGATTTTCATGGGTCTGTCCTGCTAAATTGCAATTATCTGCAAGAGATGGAAAATTTAAGAAAGCACAGAAATGTATGAGATACAGTAAATGTCTGAAGGGCACTGAGGGAATAGCAATAAGAGTTTATTCATCTAACAGAGTTCAGTGCTGGGCTCCCTAGACAGCTTCACTTGATCACTCCCACAAAGTCTGTCACATCACACACATTTTTTGAGGTAATTTCAAGTTGATCTTCAATTCAACAGGCAGTGCTGAAGGCCAAGCTCACCAGGTTTGCCACTGTACTTAAATTTCCTTGTCAATATTTTTGTTAGGTATTCAGCCCAAATTTATCTATCTCCTAATATTTTTTTACCTACTGTAGAGGGAGCGTGGGGGAAGATAGAAGCCACTTCACTGAACCCAGACTAAAAACTGGCCAGCACCTTGGCCATCCATGGAGACATCAAAGCTGCTTTTCTCTGCAGGGCTGCGAGTGCTGTCCCCAAGGGCCATTCAGGCTTCTGGGGAGGGTTTTGCACTGTGCCATTCCCCTGCTTCAAGAGGAGACACACAGTGAGTGCCAGACAGCATGTCTGATGGAAACTGCTCCTGTCAAGAACCTCTGGGGTTTATTAAGAAGCTGGGATCTTGGCTGAAGAAAGCAACAACTCTGAGGCAACCAGTCTGACTTGCACAGCTGCTGGCTTGGTGATGTGCAGCATTTTCATTGTGTGCCAAGAGTGGTATAACATTAACATGGTGCAGAACACATGGATTGAAAGCTACCTGAGTCCCTCAAATTCCTCAGAAAAGCCAAAAACTTCAAAATAAAGACTACTCATAATCAGAAAGATGAATTTCTTAGCTCAGGAAGAAATATTGTGGAAATAGGACAGCTGGTGGATGGGCTGCCTAGTGCCATGCTGATGGTTCTAAAAAGAAGTGTTGCGCCTTTTATAACACTTCTGTAGTTGCTACATTTACAAGGGAGAAATCTGCCACAGGCTGGAGCCACGAGCAGCAGGCAAAGACAGGCAGCAGGAAAGTGATGGCTGAACAACCTGGTGTTCATACACACGGAGCATCGTCCAAACATAAACACAAAACATCCACGCTAAAAGCCCCAAACAATTTGTGGGTTCCAAAGCTCTTTTAGAAATCCCCCATTCTAAACACACAGTAAAGGTTTTCATCACTTTCCTGCCTACTGTTAGCTCAATGCACAAAGCTGTTTCTTTGGATTGGAATCGTGATCGAATCCCGTGTTTCAGGAGTGCACCACACAGCATATTTAGGCCCATGAAGATTTACTGCCCTCTCTACTCCATGGTTCAGACCAAGGCTTGCCCATCCAACAGCTCAGCCCCAAACAGGAGGACTTGCATTCTCCCCTAGCAGAGTTAATCCCCTCTATGACTGACCCCCCGTGCAGGCAGTGCTGGAGGGGGTTTCAAAGCATTAAATAATTCCCCTGAAGATCTGCTCACATCTCTTTTTCTTGCCCTGGACCCACAATATGTCAAATATACATATTATGAAGAATTAACTATTATTTAATGGACTAACTAGAGCATCCAATCGGTTGTTTAGAAGTGCTACAATTATCTATATGCAATGGCAGTTGGGTCAGTCACATGCTTGTAATATCCCTCAGCCATTTAGAAAATATAAATCAGTTTGGCAAAATATGAACGGGACTGGGGGAACATCCCACCCATGGTCAAAACCTCCAGGCTACATCACCTGCTCGTGTCTAGGGATGTTTGTGGTGCTGGGGGTATCAGCCTCTCTCCTGCTGCTACTATGGAAGGACATAGGTGTCCCACAGGTCTCATGGCAGCACCCTGAGAATGTTTCTGCTGCCCCCAAGTACCTTGAACAGTCTATAACATGTGCAGGGCTACCTCACAACTTCCCTTGCCACCTCTCAAGACACAGCTAGTGGCTTGGTCACCTGCCCCTCAAAGAGCTGCTGTAGCTCAAAGACACAGATCATCAGAATAAAAGAACAAGGACTTGTGAAAACTGATTTTGCAATGTTTTGCAGTTCCCTGCAGGTGGGAACGTGGCTGTCCATCAGCAGGGCAATGCTGACCTCTGCTGCCAGAAACAAGAATTATGGAGAGCTACCTGTGACGGCACTAACTTGGCCAGGTGGCTTTGAGGGAGTAGGTACACCACCACCCAAGCGTAACATCCTTTCTGTGCCCCCTAACCTGGGTTGAGACCAGGTTTGCACTTTCAGGCCTGCAAACCAGATCTTGAGGAGATGCCAAAAGCCAACTGAGTTACAAGTTGAGGCCAAACCCTTTCCTGATGGCTTGGCTGCCTCTGCTGGCAGGCAGAGACAAGGGCCATGTCACAAACCAGGGAATGCCTTCAGTACAGAGGAGAATTAGGATACAGCACTGAGAGGAACGGATGTCTCTGAGAGCTGGAAATACAATTGGGATGGTACAAGGGAACAGGCAAGGGACTGCTCTGCTGCAGCATGAGATGGGTCTGTATTGCCACAGGGATACAACCAGGTGAAAAAGGCAAGTGCAGTGCTAAGATGCATCGGTTGGTAGGTGTACTTTCCATGGAGACAGGGAAGAATGTAGTCATTTTGGAGTTCTTTGAGGGCTGCAGTTTAGTCGACCTGGGTTATAGAGGAGCTTTCCTGCAGATGTTGACACCAGCTCGACCTACCCCAGGGCGAGATGGGTATGCTGCCTCAAGCACTGTGAGTGTGCAGGGCCACATCACCTCCAGAAATCATTTCTGAAGCAGTTCCAGGAAATTTCACCACTCAAGTTATTCCTATTGCAGTCCTGCAGGTCTCCACTGAGCTTGTTACAATGAATACGGTGTGCAGGGTTGAATCCATTATAACCTGTACTCTGGTTTTACACTCTGCAGAATGTGCACTGCCCAACCTGGCAAGCTCTTTTATAAAAGGGCTCAGGGGCAAAAAGGTAATGGAAGCAGCTCACTCCCTCTTTCCTAGCAGGGAAAATTGAAAGGATTTCTGCAGCCTCCCAGGCATTCCTGAAGGTCCATCCTGCATCCCTCATCTCCAGATACTTTTGCCAGTTAGTGAATAAGGGAGTAAGTCGGGGCTGATGTTTCTGGATTCAGACCCACCAAATTTGGCAGTTCCTGGGGGCGGAAGAGAGAAGCAAAAGGTCCAGGGGAGGTAAAACTGGAGCAGTTTTACCTGCTGATTACAGCTGCCATGAGAACCACCGAGGGCTTTTTGATAGAAAACCTCTTTGCAGTCACATCCAACACAGAAAACTTTCTACTTTCTACCCACTGCTGTACAGGTGGCACAGAGAAAGGCACATGTGGCTCCTGAGCAGTCAGTATGTAAAGGTAAAGCTCGTGTGTTAACACAAAGGCCGTGGGGAGGGTTTGCCATCATCTGGGTCTTCTGGTGTCTGCATAAGGTGTTTTATTTGTTACTGCTGCTAATCCACAGCTGGGCAAACAGAGACACGCAGGAGTCGAGTGAGTGGCTCCTTTAGAGAAAAAGAATAGTCAGGGGTCAGCAAATGGTTGCCAGCGCTTCAGCACCCAGAAAAAGCAGTAGCACTCCAACCCGAGCGAGCTCTGGCTGAAGGATGTGCCATGTAACCCACTGCCACTCTTCATCAGGGGGAGAATTATGTGTGTTTGTGGTCAAGGTGGTCTATCCTGGGACGTGCATTTCTTAGTCATTGTCACAAGGGCTAATTTATCTTTGGTAATTAGTTTCTGTGCCTTGGAGCAGTGAAGCGCAAATAAGCATTTAACATTGATCTATTGCAGCACTTCCCTGGGTAAATAGATGGCTCTGGCGTTGGCTGCTGCTGATGCATCAGTGTCTTTTATGATCAGAGGAGTCACTCAAGCATCAGCTCAGCCACAAGCCAAAAAGCATGTCTAAGCTTTTAAAACCAAACTCAGGGGAACGTGTCTTCTCTCACCTGCTTGGGCTTGTGCCTCAGAGCAGGAAGAGGGAAATGCCGCTGTTGTCTTCCAGAGCACAAAGTGCTCCTGAGGGAGAGATCATATCAAAGAGGAACACAGCAGCTTGGAGATTGGGGCCAGCAGAAATGTCCTTTTTTTTTTTCATTAGAACCTCACAGTAGCTTAGGTTCAGGTTTTACACCACCTGCATGGCCAGCTCAGGACTGTAGTCTGTCCTAATTAAACTGTTGCCAGTTTTCAAGCAATTACATGCAATTATATGTGTTCTCTTTTTATATGAGCACCCTCTCTAACCCAGCTTTGACAATGGGACCACCAGGTAAAGAAAGATACCTGTTGGCTGGTTTAAACCCAGAGCCAAATGTGTTGCAAAAAAAAAAATGAACAAAGGAAATACAGTTTCATTAAAAGGAAACTATATTAAGACAGGAATTGAAAAGAATGGGTATAGTAGTTTCTAGTCTACATGGAATAGAAGCAAAAATAACTAGAAAAACATTATTATACACTGAGTATACTTAGTGGACTAGTGGACTACAAAATACCCATTAATCTAGAAATAAATTATAGACAGTAAAGTCTGTAGCTGGTATAGTTTTTCACTTAATTAAATGTATTATTATTATTATGTGATAGGGAAATGCTTTATTCTATGATACCTAATTATTTCTTTGGAAAATTTGCATGTTCCTCTTTATGACTGTGAAATTAAAAACAGGCTGTAAAGTCTCACTTTGATTGAGAGACTCTTCCAGAATGCTGAAAGAAATAATAATTCAGTCCCCATCACCTGGATACACTAGCCTGGATACACTGCCTTTTCCAGAACCATATTTAACAAAGTGCAATTTAAAAATTATTCCTTCCTGCCACAAGAAGTGTGAGAACTCCGAGTAGCTTGCAGTGTTCAAAAATTATCCCATTTCTTTCTTTGAGCTATGACACTGGGCTGCACAAATTCAAAGTGGCTAATTTTATCATGACCCCAAAACCATGTAGCAGTTGGAAAATATTTTCTCCCCAGCTACTGGTTCCATTGTCCTCATTAAATGTCTCTTTTTCTTGTTGTTTAATTGGAGATAGGGAAGACTTACAGTTGATATTCATGATGACTTTACTGAATCATTTTATAGCAATGGACAAGTTACAGTGGCCAGCATTTAAAATCTGGGTATTTCAGTTTATCAGCTGAAGTCCTAATTTTCAGGCATGTTTTCTTTTTTTCAGAACTGCAAAAAAACTCACTGGCATGTGTGAAAATCAGGCCATTAATATGAGCAGAAGTAGGACCTAGGTAGATAATTTGAGTGCCCTCATTTGGAGATGGTCTCACACTTTAGGCTACGTAGAACCAGTTCTAATGGCAGTTCAACAGGAGCTCCCAGTTCCATGAAAGAATCAACACATCATAAACATACGATTTCAAAAAGTCTTCTTATCAATTCTTCTGACTTTTTTTCCTCCCTCTGGATTTGTTTTAGTCTGAAACCTTCTGCTTTGTTTGAACTTTCCCACTTCTTTTGCCCTTTCTGACACTTTCTTTCTCGACTTCTCCAAAACACAGGGAAAGACTTGTCGCTGTTGGACTTCCAAGCCAGTGTGGTATAAAGAGAGTCACAATTAAACAAAACCAATTGAGGGTCTGGTGCACTGATGAATAAAACATGCTTTGATGAAAGAACCTGTCTAAGTGCAAAGTATCATTATAACATAGCTTGGGTAGAAAAAGGGTTCTTCCCTCAGCTGAAATTTCTCAGAGCCAGATGAGCATTTTCAGAGTCCTATTACTGAAATAACCATCAAGGTGTTCAGCAAAGTAGTCATCTACCTCAAAAATACAGGTTATCAAATAAAACCCCATTTCCAAGTATTTCAAACATGGAATTTTCTCAGCTGCAAATTCAAAGGGAAGTGGATACCTAGGAGCTTTATTATAATTTGAGGAGTTATTAAAGAATAGGAATCATCAGGAGAGAGCACGGTAGCAGATCAGGTTGAAAAGTACAAACCACTCTTTTTTTTTCCCCTGACAAGTCAAATATCAAAATAAATTCACTTCAGGCACATTCACTTCAGTTTTCATCAGCTTTCTCGAAAGACTTTTATTGGCACAAATGATCACAGGAAGCAAACTTCACGCTGAAACTGCTCTACCCACCTCCGAAGGGTAAGTTCATTAGGAAGGATTAATTGGATGAAGGCATTATCTCCTTTGAGAGGTCTTTTTCATGTCAGTACCTAGTAATGTTCACTCTATTCAAGCCAAGTTGGGAGTGCAACTTTCCACTGCCGTTCTGAATAGGCAAAACACCACTCTTTCATGTCAATTATTTTTATTTCCATTGTCATGAAACAACCGCCCTTTTGTGAATGATCAAAAGAAGATAAATGTTACAGTAAAGGACAGAAAATGAGGTACCAGAGGTTCAAAGGACACATTAAATCTGCTGATGTGACCTGCTTTTGCTCAGTGAACTTATCCATGAGCATCTCAGCTCAGATGTACAGAGTAGGCTGCAGCCTCATGCAATGCTTTGTGCCAGAGCTCTGCAGCAAATGAGACCAACTTCTGCCTCTAACCAAGAGCTTTAGTCCTTTTTTGGGCACTGTGAGGCCCTCTGCACGTTCATCACTAAATAACAGCCTGCAGGAGAGATGCAGGAAATCACAACTTTTATAGGTATCTAAACCATTGCCTTGCTTTGAAGTCAACCGACACCATGTCTACTTAGGGCCAGGAGGATTTAGAGCATTTGCATTTGTTATTAAGATTAAAAAAAAAAAAAAAAGGAAAAAAGAAAGAAAAAAAAAGAAAGAAAGAAAGAAAGAAAGACAGTGTCCAGCTCTTCAGGAAAGGAAGGGTTTGGTGCCAGTGCTGTATTTCTGCTTGTTGTGCAACCAATCCTACGAAATTCAGCCTTTGCTGAGGGTTGAGCTGAAACAAATATGGAGGGAAAATAGGAAGCGACTCTGAAGGCACTCAAATAGAAAAGCTTGAGGGATCAAGCAAGACTTTATGTGCCTCTCAAAAGGGCATCCCTCCACCTCTGCACCCCAGCAGGGTCATTTGAACCCTAATGGGAGTGATGGGGGCTTGCATAGATGAGAGGTTCATTTCAGAGTCCATTTCAGCTGAAGAAAAACCATTTCTTTCCAAAGAGCAGAAATGTAAGAAGAAAAAAACCTTTAGTCTGTTCAGCATTCAGTCTCAATCCCCATACACTGCAAATGCTTGAAATGCAATTAATAATGTCAGACCCTTTTACACTTTTAGAGAAGTTATTTATTATTACTATTGTATTGGCATGACACTTATCACCTCGTTAATAAAACCTCCCACTTACAGTAATGGATCTAGCCTCATGACCTGCCTGCAAGGAAGGGAAAGAAAGGTTTTAAAGATGGAAAATTGGGTCCCAGAAAGATGAAGTGATCGTGGCCAAAATGGGAAAGCCACGGCGGGGCCACATGCATTTACAGATGCCCTGGGAACTGGGTTGGCTCTTAATTACAAAAATGAACCTCCCTTCACATTCTCAGATTTAAAGAGCCAAACAAGGGATTTTTAACAGCAGGTTATCTCTGAAATTATTTCTAGCCTGATTGTGGAAGCAGAAGATGACAGACTGTTTTGCAGTCAGGGTGTGTGTGAAAGTTCATGTCAGAACCAGGAGCGGAGCGGCACAACAGGAGGCACAGCCAGCCCTGACAAACTCAGTACATGGGCTTTTGGGGGATCACCTGGCACAGGGATGAGGTCCTGTCCAAACCTAGCCTGCCAAAAACCAACATCCTGCACAACAGTGCTGGTGCTCTGGTGCTCTGCCCCCAGAGCACCTCATGTACGAAAACAGAATCACGGCACCTGCTGGAAAAATGTGCAAGCAGCCACAGAGAGAGGACAGACAACCCACCACTTCTGCTCTACCAGCTGGAAACACTCTCAGTGTCACTGTGATAAGGTCATACACTTCTTCTCAGGGGAGGACTGAAACTTGATGGAAAACCTTTTCCTCCACCTTTTCCCCTTGCAAGGTCAAGGAATATCTCTTGGCTGGCTCCCGGTGCCCCCATTTCTCCCTCTGGGCCATCAGCGCTGGGCTGGTCGGGGTTGTTTCTTCTCCTTGCTGGTTTCCTTCCCCACCCTGTTCTCACTGCCTCAGGACACTAAGGAGATGGTGGAAGCAGATGCCATCCAGTCTGTAGCAGTCCTGAAATGAAGTGCAGAGCTGAGCTGTCTTGTTTGTGGAGGCCAGATGGTCCTCACATTAGAGGAAATTATGGAAGAAAAAAAAAAAAAAAACTTTCATCAAGATAAAAAGTGACTGTGCAGAGGCACTTGAAATGGATTTATTTGTTGCCTATCTTTGAAAAACACATGGAAAGAAATTAAGGAAATTAATGAGGAAAGACAAGGGGAAGGGAGGATTGCCTGGTTGCAGCCTTCAGCATAGGAACTCCCCAGCCAACCAACAGGTTTCCAAAAGGCAGGAGAGGAAGGGAGAAGTATCAGAAAAGATGTAGAATAACTTTGCTTCCTTCCCTTGAAAGCACAGAGTTCTGGTCAAGGTGGAGTTTTTGTCTTAAGCCTGGGTGAAATCTTATGTATTCTTACACTTTCCAGGGACTGTTATGACACATAAATAAACAAGGCCCCAGTACCAGTATAAATGCTAATTATGTTCAAAAGCAATCTGTGGCTGAGAAATAGAATTGGAAGATTTATTTAAATTCCCACTGAAACAAGAATGAATTTGGGGACTGTATTTGCTGGGGAGGAGGGGAAGCAAAATATAGCTCTCCCAGAAAGGCAAGAATTTCTTCTCCAGTTAACCCCCCCTTTACCTGCCTTTGTACCATTGGTTATATTAATGCCCTTAGGGAGCCCCTGGTGGTCTAGAGGTTAAGGACGCGGCGCTGTCACCGCCAAGGTCCATGCTCGATTCCTGGTCAGGGCCACTCCCCGGGCAGATGGAGCTCGTTAGCCCTGTAAGGCAATCCATCTACGTCCTGAAGACCTCGCTGCCACCGTCCAAGCTCGCTTGGCCCCAGCAGATGAACCTCAGGATTAAAGGGTGGGCTCAGTTCCGCGCACACTGTGTCTCACCTAAAAAATCCAATGCGCAGGCTGGAAGGTGGAAAGACCTTCCCTGGTTCTTCGTTCGTGAAGACTGGCCAACAACATATTAATGCCCTTAGTTTAAAATTTCAAAAGCATCAGAAATACTCTTGAACATTAAGCAGGGTGGGATAATTTATACAAAGTGCAGGGATAATTTATACAAAGTGGCTCAGGGATAATTTATACAAAGTGCAGTGAAGACACACCCTGTCAGTGCTTGGTTTTTTTAAGACATTAGTAACTAGGTGAGGTGCTCCCAGTAAAACACCCAGATGAGCACATGTTGTTTGTTTCATGTCACCTGAGACTCTGAAGCAAGAAATTTGCATTAATGTTTGGCAGGAATTGCAAGTAAGTCAGGACCAAGGTTGGCCATGACCCCATGTCCTCTGAGCACAGGAGGAAAGTTTTCCTTTGGCTGCCTTAAGTCCATGGTGGGGGGATGCTCTGCCAGAGGAGGGACCTGGGAAGGATGAGGCCTTGGAGACAAGCTGTAAGAATTACATAAGAAGGATGTCTAGGCCAAAAATGTGCATTTTTGTCACTGTTATTTTTATGTGTAAAAACAAGTCCTGGCACAAAGGGGTAAGTTGGGTGAATAATTTTTACTCTGAAGGTTATTCACAGTTGAGTTGATTGATTCTCTGGTCTTAATTACTTCTGCTTTGTGTTGGATCATAAGAGTCACAAGGATTGATTTACATCCCAAAGTGGATTACCAACACATAAAACAGGAGAACGACCGGTTATCGACAATAAATAATGGAGAGAGTCTATGAGTCAAATTTATTAAATCTGTAGAACTTTTGTCTGAGTTTCCTTAAATATCATCCACTTTTCCAAAATAACAAATGACATGATCGGCATGAGCACAAAAAACCAAAGACAACATTTATCTACATGGAAACATCTGCAAATCAAGACCTGGTGGACTGTTTGCTCAGCAGAGCTCAGTGTATTAGCTCTTCTTTCAGAAATAATAAAATCAAAACATTTATCCTCTGGATGATCATTTTGGTACTTTATAAAGTAAAAGCACTGCAAAGTGTTTACAAAAGCAAGGGGCTTGGTCTTGTCAGAGGGAAGTCAATGGCATAATGCCAGTAAAGTTAAATACTAAAGAAAACAGCCACTGGAGCAATGAGCTGTAATCTTCCCTAATCTATAATATCAGCTGTTGACAGATATATACAGTGTGATTAATAAGATGCTAAAAAATGTTAACAAAGCAATAGGGACTTGGAGATTGCTCTGAAAATTTCTCTATCACATTTATAAATCCACCATCACTACAAAGTATGACAAAACATATGTTTTCTCTACCAGCTTCCTGGCAGGTCTAATCTAAAGCGCCATCAGACTATGCAAAGTGGCTACTGGAAAGTAGACTCCTGTTCTGTTCCTCTGTTCCTTCTCAGAGATGAGAAGAGAAGCCCCACTGGGATCTGGCCATCTCACATGGTTCCACAAACCTCCTTCAGACGGGAGATCTTTCCAGCTGGAGCTTCTACTCCAAATATTTGTCTTGGAGGGATTTATTTGTTTATTTATTGTTAACAAGAAATTAAAGGATAATGGGGGATGAACAACACATTTCCTGCATTTTGCAACAGCTGCTGCTTTAGCTTAAAGCAAAGGTCTTAAATAAAGCAGTGGAGGGGGGGCTGGTCCACAGCCCCCTCTGGGTGTCCAGGCACAGCCCCAGCTCCTGTGCCAGGTTGGTCACACAACATACTTGCATTAGAAGGTTAAGATGTCTAGGTACAACGTTGTGGCAACCTCTCTTCCTCATCTAGATCCTTCCTCAGGTTTCTTCACCCAAGGGACCTGCAGAACTAGCATCCTAAATCTGAAGACTGCAGGGCAGCCTTGGTATCTCAATGGCAGTTATTACTACAGATATGGTACAGCTCCTGACTAGTGGAGATCTCTCCTTACAGCCATGCATTTATTTGGTGTCTTTATTTATGAAGAATGCATGGGGTGCTCAAAGATTTTCTACATCCTTGATGTAAGCTTCAACAGATGTTTTTTTGGCAAATGTTGAAGGGAGAGGTAAAAAAGTTCAGCCTCTGTATTTTTATCCTTTGCCCCCTGATTGGGATTAGGCTTAATCTTTTCAATATATGGTCCAGTATGTTACTGAGCTTGTCTTTTAATCAGATTATTCAGAAATGAGCTATTAGATATTGCAGTGCCTATGCCACCTTTCATGGCATGTGTTCATGGGTAGAGAAGCCTTAACATTCACTTCAAGTTCACACTGCAAGACTTCATAAAGGCCCAGTAAAAATAAAATTATCCGTCCTTGATGTTACAAAGAGCTGTTCTCTGTAGCTCCTTTTTAGGGGTCTGTAACACGCAATCAGAGCTCTGCACTGAAATGGGCATATTACTAACTGGAAATAAGGATAAAATCTGCAACTGCTCCACGTGAAACAGTGCAGTTTGGGCTTTGCAGGCCTTAATTCTACTGCAGAGTACACAGGGCAGCTTAAGACATGGTTACCCACAAAAGCATTTGCTTTGGGCTGGAACAAGCTGTTGTGCTGACTGAGTGGCACAGCTCCTTTCCTGAAATCCCTTTCCTTGTATTTTCCTCCTCTGGTTCGCTGCCTGCAGACCTGGCCTTAAGAGGCAGCCAAGCTGCAGCGCTTCAGCCATCAAACGGGATAAAAAAAAAAACAACCCAAAAGCAGATTTTGTGCATTCTCCTCTGTCACCTGTGTTGTGCAATCACGACTTTTTTTATAAGCCAGACCCCAACGTCAGAGACAGAGCAGGTGACTCTGCAGGAGAAAGAAAGAGCCAGTCCCCAGCAGCTGGGATCAGGATGCGATGAGCCAGCAAGGAAAGCTGGAGACGTTTGTCAGCCTGACTACTTGATGCTGCTTCTTCAGCTCAGCATCCCCAGCGTTTTGGGAGGCAGATTTATTCCGCTGGCTGCTGCAGCCCTCTCGTGGCCACACAGACCCAGCCGCGCTCCTGCTACTGGGAAAGCACAGCCCGAAATTCCGCGGGGGAGGAGAGCGTCTTGTAAAAAAGCACAACAAATAGTTGTTAAATAGCATGTTCACCGCAGAATAAATATATAAATAAATGGAACAGACACTTAGGATACTATTTATTCCAGGTATACAGGCAGAGTCGTTGATAAATTACTTGCTTTTGAAGAATCAAAAGAAAAAATAGAGATAAAGCACTAAGCAGCTGTGTTTTTAATGGGGTGCCCTATTTCATCTCTCCAGGCTGTCACTAAACACTCTGCTTTGAAGTGCTCCTTTTCTTCTGAGCATTTGCACATTGATTTACAATGGTGCAGGTAAATATTGCGCTCACAGGTGGTTTTTGCTGAGTATCTGCTTATTGGAAATGTGTCTGCCTGCTCAGGAAACTCCAAGGAGGGACGGAAAACCATTTGGGTTGGGGAAGATCTGGGGGAACTTGGACTGTGCCAAATTTCTGCAAAGATTAGCAGGGAGATTGTTCTTTGGAGCTTGAAATGCAAGCCTGGTTTTGGGTGCATTTTGTTTTTCCCTTCCAGATAGAGACCAGAGACATCAGTATCTCTTGGGAATAAACCACAGGAATGCATAGTGGAAGGAGAACAGGGATGGGAACAGTGCTGAGAGCCTGCCCAACAGCCCAGCTTTACTCTCCCTGCCCAGTGCTGGGAGGCAGCACAAGCAAAGGAGATGCCCATAGAATAAACAATGGAATGGATCAAAGGGGGAAGCTTGTGCACAGGTATGGGGTACTCTGGAGGAGGCTGTCCAGTTTTGATTCATGTTTCTTGAACTGACAGCAACAATACCTGCAGACCAGGGTAGAGATATTATGCAGAGAGATATTATGCTACTGTTTTCCAATTACTTCTCTTTTTTTTTTCCCTTACAGGACTTTCAGGAGAAATTGTTGCACTTCACAAAGATGTGATAAAAAACAAACCTAAGAAGTGTACGCCAAAAAAACAAAGGACAGAATGGAGCTACAGTGACTGCCTAGGCTCATTACCTTCTCAGACGGTGCAATGCTACTCCTGGCAGTAACTGCATCTGGGCAGATGGTCAGTGAAGGGGGTGGGATAGGTTTAGCAGCACCAGCAGGACTCTGGATGACAATGACACCTAATGTTTTGCAAGCCAGTGCACTGACCTATGTGTTCATGATGCTGGAACAAGCCAATTGACCCAGACTAGACATCAAGAAGGCAGCAGGACCTGAGCCCCTTCAGGTGCACACAGGTGTGTGTTATCCAGCTTAAGCATGGAAAAATCAGTTCACAGAGATGGGCTCTGTGCCTGCAGGTATTTTCCATCTAAGCTGGTGCTTCCTGCCCTGAGAGCCCTTTGCAGTGAGGCTGGTGTGGCTGCAGGCAGTTTTTCCCCATGTGGTCATTCCAAGGTCTGCAGTGCTCTAAGGCACTAATTGCAGAGCCAAACACCACTGGCATCCTGTGCAGCATCTACCTCTGGAGCTGGCTGCCCTGGCAGCACCTCCTTCAGCCTCCCAAACAACTCAGGACCCTGTGGAAATAGTCTTAACTCTCCTATATTAACATCTTAACCACGTACACCATATTTAAGTATTGTAGGTGCTGGTTTGCTGTGCTTAAGCTTCCTCCTGGGGCTGCAGCACAAAGACAAGCTGCAGCTCACTCACAGGTCCTCCACATCCTCAGGCTCATCTTTCTCACTTACAAGAAACCCTTAATACGCCCATAAAATGGTATTTTGCATGTTTTTTGTTTTTAACTAAATAAGCTCTTTGCTCTTCATTTTCTGTAAGCCCTTATGTGCAGAACAAGATGTGACTTTTTTGGTTTAAGATTGCTTTTATTTTATACAGAGACAAACTGTAGTAAGAAAGTAACAAAATTAATATCTGCCTGAAAGAGCATGTGGCGAGGATCATCCTGGGATCCGAAATACTCTCCAAATAAAAAGGCCGATAAATTTTTAAGACATGTCCATATTGCAAGAGGCTTGGCGCAGTAAATACCTACATTGATAAAACCATTGAAATGGCCTAGTGCAGAGCAACTTTCAGCTCAGGGCTAGGTGCAGGAACATTACCTGGGTGAAAAGCAGCAGGGACATCTTGCTGATTTTGTCCAGCACAAATGGAAGCAATGGGTCCATACACAGGCCAGCACAAGGGCTGCAGCCTCCTCTTGGCTGCAAAGCAGCCCCTGGTCATACAAACACGTCTTTAGGTGTGTAATCATGCTGGCTACATAGAAAAGTGGAAGTCCCAGTGCTGGAAGAACAGACAGGATGCTTACTGTTAAAAAAAAAAACAAACAAGTCCACATAGGCTTTTAGTGAGATGGAGATCTTTACTTTCTGGAAATATTCTCCTAGGGATGGACTAAATAGCCAGGGTGTAATCTTGGCCCTGGTGACCTCATCATGATAAAGAGCTCGTCCCAGTGTGGGGGGCAGCTCTGCTGACACTGGCTGGCAGCGGGAGGCTGCAGCTGAGCCCCAATTTCTTGCCTTTCTTGCCTGCAAGTCACCTTCCTCCTATGCTACACTTTCCTGTGACTGCATCACCCCCCATCCCCGCCCCAGCTTGTCCTCTGCAGTCAGTCTGGCTTTAGGACTCCACCACGATCATGCTGAGGTTGTTGCTGAAGATGATCCTGCCATCCTTGGTGCTGCTGCACTCGGGCTGGCTCAGAGCCTCCCGCAGCCGCTGCCGCAGCGCCGGCGGCGCCGTGCCCACGAAGTCTTTTGTCCCCGTCAGGAAATCGAGCATGAGGCCGCCAGCTGCATCCCCCTCGGTGAAGCACTCGGTGATGTCCCATCCCGACGGGAACTCGTACACGCGGTATTCGACTCCGAGCCTCTTCAGGACATCCGTGATGCCGCTGGAGGTGATGTAGTGGCCGCTGTCGGTGGGAGGCAGGCAGTCTCTGTACTTCTTCCATAAGCTGGCCCACCCACTGCTGTCTGCCAGGGCAGGAGGGGAGGTTACTTTGGCAAAGCCAAGGCAGTCAGACACCAGCTAATGCACCCGCAAAATGATCTGGAAATGCTCCCTCGGTGCTGGCCCAGGCCTTACCAGGACCAGAAGAGTTTTTCCCTTATTTGAATCTACTTATAAAATTCTGTGCCTAGAGAAGGGTAAAACTTTGTTCTCTCTCAGCCCTCTCTCCAAAACTCTGCTGTTTAAAGGAAACTCCTAGGAGATTATCTCCAGCACTGGGATTGCCCAGAAGGAGGGATACACACAGAGGTACCAACATGCTGACCCTGAACATCCACGCTACCTGTTAACTGTCTCTTGGCTAGAATAGTGCAGATGTTTTTATACATCAAACCTTAATTTTAAGTGCACATCGAAGAATATATACCTGGAAAAATAGCCCCAAATAGCAAGAGAAACAGCCTACAGGCAATGTGAGAGAGAGTTTTAATGGTAAACATAGTGAAATTTGATTTATCCACCCCACCGTGAGCCAGGGATTTATGAATGACATAAGGGATAAAGCACTCTATTGTTTTTAATAAGTGCCACCATGTTACAAGTGCCTCTTTTTCCTGTCCTACCATAAAGCCTGCAGCTCTTGGCAGCATCTGTTGTCCTGCTGGGGTCTGGGCCACCACCGTGCAGAGATAAGAGCACCAAAGATGGGCCCACCCAGAGCTCTGGTTGTGTTTTGACAGTGTTGATTTCACTGGGAAAAGGGATTGACCCCCATTCATAAACAGCCACACCTCGGTCTACTAAATCTACTTCATAAGCAGGGAAGCAAGAACACAAAATCTGTGCCTAAGTGGTCCCATCAGACACTGGGGTCCAAGAGGCTAAGCCCAAGATTGCATGCTCCATATGAAATCCAGCACTAGTTTTAGTTATTTATTACAGAATAAGTGCTCCTGAAATCCCCAGGTAAACATCTGTGGCCCTCAAATTCAAAGCTCTTTAAAACTCCAGGAATCAAGAGAAAAAATAAGGTCCCACTTACCTGATAAAATTATGATCAGGAGTTTGCCATGAAGGTCAAGACAGCTGTGGAAAAACTTGATAGTATTGGGAATATCCTCCACACGGTACAGCATCTAGAAGAGACAGTTACACATAGCCATTATGCCTCCTCCACAGTGCAATGACCCTCCAAAGGCTAAACCCTTTCTATAGAGTTGTTTTTAATAGTGCACCAGTTGCTTCCCAGCCTGTCCTGACTCAACACACACATTAAGGGACACTTCACAGGACTGGGCATCGTCAGCTTTGGTGTTTGCGGAGTCCCTGCAGAAGTTATTGCTCATGGGAGAGCTGTGCTAAGCTCTGATCATCCTAACTTCATGCATACAGCAGAAACTAAGGGAGGAGTGAAAGCTAATACTCCTGTGTTAAAGCAATGCCCGTTACCTGGATCATATGGATGAAGTCAAATTTCTTATGGGTGCCTTTCTCTTTCACCTGCTGCTCGTACTCCGAGGAAGTGACCTGGTGCCAAATAAAGGAGACATTCTGCAGGTCTGGAGCTTGATTCACCAGCTCTGTTTTAAAAAGCAGAGAAAACCGTGAATTTCACAAAGCAGCAGAAAAACTCATCTCTCAGATGGATGGTCATCCCTGTAGCCCAGGCAGCAGGTACAGCCTTACCTTTGTAAGCTGCCACGTGCTGCGGGTTGGGCTCCACGATTTCGTTGTCGATAAGGACCCCTGGGTGCACGGACTGCAGTATCCTGATCATTTTCAAATCCTGTTCACCTATTCAATAAACACAATATCATTACTTTAAGTAGGTAAATGTGATGAAAGGATGCCAGAGCATCTGCCACCACTACTGCCAGGAAATCCCCTGAGCAAGCGTGAGGCACGTTTGACCTTGGGGCTCTCACGGTAGAATCTAAACGTGTGTGTATGTGCCTTGCAAATTTAGCTATTACTGCTCCTCTTTTGCTGTCTAAGCTCTGGAGAAGCAAGCAGCAGTCTGTCCTCCTCTCCTAGGAAATTTCCAGCCTTTTTTGATTTCATGCAGTTTTTTTCCCAAGTCTCTAAAGTCCACCTGGTTCACCTGGATCTATGTAAATAAACAGCAGAGGTGGGCACCTTGCAGGGACTTCTGCAAGAGTTCTTGTCTCTAGCTGATGGTGGGGCCTAAAAATAGTCCTGCCTGTGCAAATGTCACACAGAGAGGTCTTGATATGAGATACTGCATCCTCCCTAGCCTTTCAGCTGATGTACCAGCCATGAGAAAATCGTCATCTTCGGCAGGTGTTGCAATAAATAGAATTAAAAGTATCTACCCGTGCCAGCACTACAGAGACCTCCAGGGCAGGAGGAGTCTTTTGAAACTGGAGAAAAAATACCCAAGGCCCCTGAGGAATGAAGTGGCAGCAGTCCAGGGTTGGCCAAAGGCACGAGGGAAGAGGCCACGGCTACGTCAGCTGAAGGCGGGTCCACAGAACAGTATTGCTGACAGGAAGGAAGATCCCCACAGCAAGCAGCTGAATCATTTTAGATAGTCCTAAATTCCAGTTTTCAAGTGCCTGGGGTGGGGAGCACCAGCCCTTAGAGGTGCTGCTGTGGGCTCCCTTCAAGCTCGGAGCAGGTGGGAGGCAAAACATCGCTGCCCCATGACCTGGAGCCACTGATGGTGCCAAGTGGGTATATCAGCAGCAAGTGGGTATCTTAAAAGCTCTTTAAGTTTGGTTTTTTTCACTTCATCTCCGCAAAATTCCTTAGCCCAGTCCTTGCAAAAACAGGTAATAACATCCTCAACTAGGATGTCTGCAGAAAAGAAGCAGTAAAATACAATGCTCCACAGCATGGATTTCTCTGCTCCAGCTTGCCCTGCCAGAAACAACCTTCAGCACTGACCGCAGCAAGACTGGGACAGGAATGAAACCCCTCTGGCAACCAGCAGCCCATGCTTCTGGATCTGGGAAGTTCCAGCCCAGAGTTAACACGGGGTGAGTGAGAAAATGTGATCTGGGCTGAAACACAGGCTTTTAGGATGTGGAGTTGGACACTAATCCCCATTAATATTTTCATCAACTAAACTAATTCTAGGGGCTCTGTGAAACCAGAGTCCACGCCTGGAAAGGTCAGGGATCAGATGTAACCTTTTGCTCAGTGCCATCCCAGCTCACTCCCTGCCCAGACACAGATGGTCAGCTCATGCAGCCGTGGGCCAGCTGAGGGGATGTGGGTCTGTACCACTGCCTTGTCATCGGCGAGGGGCAGTTCGCCAGGAAACACAGGAAACTTTGGAGTTTTTATTTTTGCATTAAAACCTCTTCTGAAAAGGACATAAGGAAAATTAAGGATGGTGCTAAAAGTTCATTTTCCCCTTTGTGTTTCCTTGGAGTCAGGATTTCTGTTTTACATTACCTAATGAAAATAGAGTGTTATTGAGAACTGGAACTGAATGATTTCTTCCTGCTTGCTTTCTCATATGCTCTAACATATTCCCAGTTGAGGAAAACAATCCAATGCTAATTTTCACTTACTCAGGAAAACAAGGGGGGAAAATGTGAGAAAAATACTTTCATTTGAAAGTATTAGCACTTATAATTCATCTGAAAATACTTTTCAAAGCATAAGTAAACTCTGACAAATCAAACTGCTATTTCTTCTCTCTACTTTTTATTTTATCCCAGTTTCCCTAGGAGCAAAGTTAGCTGTTTCACCACTTTTTTTTTGTTTTTTTGGTTTTTTTTAAACATAAATGCACTTAGAATTTTAACTTTAAAGCTATTTTTCCAAAGGATGGGTTTCTCTCTGGGGAAAAATATCATTTGCAGTTAAACCCTACTTTTCACTGGATAAAAACACAGTAGTAACAAAGAAACATGTCTTGAAAAAGCTGATGTAACTGCATGCTAATGATTGTGGCCAGCTGGTTTTGCAGTACTGGGAGCAGGGCATAGCCCAGCCTTGGCCTCTGGGATCCCTAAAAGCAAAACAAAAAGAGAGATTCCTTCAGGTGGGTTGGTCTAAGGAGGACTTTGTGTGGAAGGAACCTCTCTGAAGTCTCTCTGACAAGGTTTGAAGATGCTCTTATACCTAATCAGAAACGGGAGCCCTTGCTTTGAGGCATATAAAGTCAGGTGAGAGTCATCAAGAGCCTGAAACTAAGCTAAAATCATACACATCTCACTGCTCAGAAAGGTTTGAGCAGCAGCATTTCACAAGGGAAATGGGGAAGGAAGGAAGGAAGGAAGGAAGGGAGTGAGGGAGCCTCATTCTCATCCCATCTCCACTCTTCTTTCTGCCCTTCTCTGTTTCATGAGAAGCACTGTCATTAATGCCAGAGTAGTTATCCTCATTGCCCAAAATTTCAATATAACCTTCTGCTTACCCACAGGGACCCCCATTCCCCAGCATGAGCAGTGCTGCCACACTCCTTACCTGTGCCACTTCCAACTCCCAGAACATTTATAGTCGATTTTCCAAGGCCAAGACTGAAAGGATAAGCAGGTGTTACTCAACCACACTATGTCACGTGACTTTTTGTTTTCATTCTTATTGCTTGGACGACATAATGGCCCAGAAATTTCCATGTTATGCACACGAATTGGGATAGAAATTGGAGCATCCCTTCTGAACCCAGCTATAACCCGTGTTGTGGGAGCCAACCCTGTATTAGCAAGCTCACATTTCAAAGTACAGTAGGCACCAGGGTGTAGTGTTTCTCCCCCTTTGCCAGAGAGTTTCCTTCAGGCTGTGGCTGGCACCGTGCAAAAAAGCCTTGGGAATCCCCAGGGCAAAGGGCTCTCTTTGGGGGTAGTGGGGCTGTGCCTGGCTGGGGTGGGCACTGTTGGGAATGCAGGGACAAGGTGGGCTAGGGAGAGCCTCTGCACCCTCAGGAGACAATATTGGATATAAATACCCAGAAAAAGCAAAACCATCAGGCTATCCAAGTGATTGGAAATCACAGAATGTGCCGAGTCAGAAAGGACCCACAAATCATCTCCTATCAACATTAATCTTGGTTTAAAATTGGGAGAAAGGTTAGAATCTCCAATAACTTTTATCTTGGAAAAATTACTTATTAAAGGACTCCAGTCATGTGGTTCATAGCAGAATATTTAATAACAGCCTGGCTCAAGGATGAGGGGCCATGCTCTTGCTTTATAGCTTAATTCTGCTCTTGGGCATGGACTGTGCTGGGGAATTGAGTTTCCCATACACAGTCTCAGGAGACACCACAGCAATGACTCCACGAGAGTGGAATGAGCAGCAGATCCTGAAGGGTGTGAGTAGTCAAGGAGCCTTAACCCTAATGAGGGTCAAGACCCTTTGACAGACACACAATCAGCATCATAGAAAGCCACAAGGTTTTGCATTGTTTAAATTCACAATAAAAATTTCCCAATACACTCTTCTAATTATTATAATTTTATTGCTTATTTTTTATCTATATCTGATCCGGAGAATAAAAAAAATTGACTGCCTAAACTTTTTTCTCAATGGAGAATACAGTTGCTGTAACATCCAAAAATTACCCAGACTTGAAAGGGCTTTCTTATGGTTTAGATCTAGGCTGTTCTGAAATTATCTGCAGTTATCCAGTCTTAATATGTTACATCAGTACTTCACAAAACTGATTATCATTTGCTACTTAAGCAATGCAAATCGACTTAGGATAGAAATAAGGAAGTCTTAGGGGATTGAGAAAACCAAGAATTAGTCACTAGAAGAGAATTAGAAATATGTTTTTGTTTAGATGGTGTGTGATGAAGTCCCAAAAGCAGGGAGAGAGCACATGAGAGCTTTCTTTTGAAAAAAACAAACAACCGAAAAACCCCCAACTTAATCCTTGGAAAATCAGCTAATGAAAAGAGATGGACATGAAAATGAGGTTTTGATTCTTTCCTTAACATAAGCCAAGAGGCAGCACAGTGTATTAATTGAAATAGCACATACTCTGGAGTCATTAGGCAGAATATCCTAAAACTCACTATCGGGGGATTTAAAACTGAAAATCATTAAAGTTCATTCTTGCCCCCAAAAAACCCTTAAATGTGTTTGCTGACCCTTGTATGCAGGTTGCCCTCCCAGGATAACAGATGGCTTTCCCAGCTGGGTGGAAGCAATCCTTACCCAGCCACAATGTTGGGCAGTTGTTCCTTGTTGAACTCATCCATGCACTGGTGCTCTGTTGAATGATCCAAAAATGACTTAAAGGCCTCCACATACTCCTCAGCTGTGAGGCTTCTCATGGAAGGGATCGTATACAGCTCTTGAGAAACAAATATGGATTGCATGTCAGTGGTTTCAAGGCAAGTGAAGGCTCAAAGCACTTACCTCATGGAAGAAACCCAACCCAACCCAACAGGAGAGAGAGATTTGGGAAGACGATGCAGAGGATGCACTTTCCAACCTCTTCACACTCATGGCTTGAAAATAATTTCTGGACATCCTTTGACATCAGCATTTTTGTTAAGTGCCTCATCACTAGCGGGAAGCCTGAGGAAAAAGTCTCCAAAATGCTTAGGCAGATATGGGGACTGGAGGGATTTTCTGGAAGACTTAAGAGGAGATTTTTTGAAGGGAATTGCACAGCAGGTCCACACTTGGTGGGGAGCCCATCACTTGTGCCCATGCTGGACAGTGTAACTGAGATGGGCAGCTACTGACACACTTCCCAGGAGAGGTGATGCAACACAAAAACTGCCACCTGCGGCTGAAGCAAAAATAGTCAACCCTGTTGCACCTCATTTCTGACTGTCATCGGCACGGGACTGAAATGGGCTGCCAGGGAGGTGAATTCCCTGCTGGGAACTGCAGCTCATGGCCAGGAGGACAACTGATATCAAAACATTTCATCTGAATGGGCTCATGTTCAAATGTGATAGGCCAAGATTTCTCTCTCAGAGTCAAAACCAGGAATACTCCAGGGGTTGCAAGCAATTATTGTAAAAACTCCCTTTCCTGCTGTCTCATCCTAACAACAGAGCTGTTGCCAGGGCACAAGCTCTGGCCAAATGTTTGGGTGTGAGCAGCTACAACAGGACTAAGACCAGAGGCTCACAAGAAGATGCCCTGCAGCTGGGTACTGGCTCTGGCTCTGTCTCAAGTAGAGGGCTGCAGTAGGAAGGCAGTTGTAGTGCCAACCTCAATGTGCGAGATCAACGTTAAAAAGGCATCATTCAGTGGGGAAAAAATCAGCTTTTCCTCCTAGAGAAAATGAGGATGAAGAGCAGGACTCAGTAGAACATCATCATCCTCATTTTTGCCTTTCAGGGAGCTACTTTCTTATCATCTGCTCTTAGTTGCCACTAATAAGAAAACTATGTATGTCTCATCCAGGACTGTGCAATCTCAAACTGAATGACTCTGCTGTTTCCAAAACCACACGTCACTGACAGCTGTGTTTCTGGTCCAGAAAAATATCAACATCTACCCTCAACAATTTGAACTAAACCCTAACATAAACCTGAAAGCACCTAAATGCAGTCAGTTTACCTTCCTGCTTATTTTCTTTTTTTTTTTAAAACAGTCTCTAATTGTTTAAAATTGTCTATTTTTTTTTAAACAATCTCTAATTCCAAAAGAATTAAAATATGTTTAAAGTGATATTATGCTGAGTGGGCATTTTACTTTATTCTCCTTTTTTTTCTCCCAAATACCTGAATTATCGTGTTGAGTTGTCAGAATCTCTGCTTCAAAGTTCATGCTGGGGAAACTATTCCTGTAAGGAAATTATAGCATTTCAGTTATTTGAAGAACCTGTATGCTTTTTTGAAGCTGCATTGAAAATGCAGAACAAAGGGAAGATGCTCCAGGACAGATTTTCCTCTCCTGATAATCAATGATACTTTTTTCTTTTTTAGTAAAGAAAGTCAAAACTTCATTGTTAGCTGATCATAGAATCTTAGAATATTTTGAATGGAAAGGGGCCTTAAAGCTCAGCTTGTCCCAAACTCCTGCCATGGGCAGGGACACCTTTCACTAGCCCAGGTTGCTCCAAGGCCCATCCAACCTGGCCTTGGGGGATCGGGCATCCAGAACTGGCCACCTGCACCAGTGTTTGTCTGAGATGCGTTGTGGAAGTTTTCATATCCCAGCAAAATCATTAACCTGTCACTGCAGTTGAAGGTATTAGACTGATATTACACACTCTGTGAAACCTTGAATCATGGGTGGAATAGAAGAAAGAGCAGTGAAATTAGGAGAAAGTCACAGTGAGCATCACCATCTGAAGTGCTAAAATATCTGCTTGGCCTGTTGTTTCAGGGACCTTTTTGCTTTGCTTTTTTTGCCTTTTTTGGGGGTTTGTTTTTGTTTTTGTTTTTTTTTGTTTGGTTGGTTGGGGTTTTTTGTTTTGGTTTGGTTTGGGTTTTTTGTTTGGTTTGGTTTGGGGGTTTTTGTTGGGGTTTTTTTTGTTTGGCTTTTTTTACTGGCTGCAAATATTACACCAGGTAACTTGAAGAAAGTACTTGCTGAAAGGAAAAAATGTTTTCATTCAGTTACATGTTTTCATTCTTTGTGAAGACTTCCAGCAATGGAGTCACATCTTGTTTGCTTTGAAAACTTGCCTCATCTATAAAACAGGGATGAGGTGCCACTGGATAAAGGAAGGGAGGAAATTAAACTGGAGCAAGGACCTCGCTTCTGCAAACAAAGTGTTGAGCTGAGGCTGTCTATGCAAAGGGAATAGTCACCTCCTGGGTAACCACATTTCAGTATGGAGATGCACAGCAAGACTTAAGGGTGATATTCCTGTATAACCTCTGTATAACCTCACACATCTCTGCTCTCAAAACCTTGCTGTTAGAAAACGCTTCATGAGAAGCAGCACAGTTCTCTGCCATGGAAAAAAATCCCAAGTGAAGAAGAAACAAGGTAGGAGGTGGAAAAGTAAAGAAGGGAGTCTTGTGGTGGGGCTTTGAGGTACAAATATGTAACAGCTTGCTGGAGGTAGCAAGGAAGTGGCCACAGGTGCAAATACCACACTGCTTGGGTCGATGGAGGCAAGAAAGGACTGAGATGTCCCTGAAGCCTTGGAGATGCTGAGGCACTGCCAGAGTCCTGCAAGAGCAGTTGATTTCATCTGAGTTCAGTACCAAAGCCAAGTAATTATCTCCCATAAGAAACTTCAAAGGTCTTGGTATAACTGCCTTGACCTCACCTCTCCCCAGGAAAGGTCTCGCAGAAGTTCAGCAGGAACAAGCCTGAACTCAGCCCACCTCCATAAGCTCCAGCTTGGCTGCAGGCCAGTCCCTCCAATTTCACTCAACCCTCTTCCATCTCTGCCCGCCAATACAGAGGACTATTTTGTCTCCTCAGCTGGCTCAACTCAGCAAAATGGTTTTCAGAACAAATGTCCCACTAAAATGCTGAGGAGTAGCATGGCACGCCGTGTTCCCCTGGCTTCCCCAGAGGAATAGCTCCATTTCTGACCGGTCAAAAGTTTCCAGCCATGCCAGGAGACCTGCCAGGTGACCTGGGCAGACTGCAGCACAGGAATTCACCAGGACGAATGATGCCAAGATAACTCTTCCACTGACACTTTTGCCATTTCTCCCCAAGCAGGGGTTGGATTCTAAGACTGATTAACACTTGTTGGTGGCAAGGTAAAATGGGAACAAATGGACTTCCTCTGAAATCTGGCTTAAAATTTAGATCCTAAAATTTGAATACAACGTTTTGGGCTGGTGCTGCCCACCCCAGGGCCCCAGTATCCCACAGCAGGACCGAGCTGGTGACTGCCAGGGAGTGGGATGCTCACAGGCTGCTGGTCCTGCCACAGCTCCCAGCTAAGATGGAGCTTGTATTAACAAGGCTAAACCTCTTCCCTCCACGAACAGAGTAGGATGCATTATGGACTGCAGGTGCAGGGCACAGAGGGAATTTACAGTGTTGCTTTAAGTGGTGCAGCCCCTCTAAGCTGAAGAAGTTTTTTCTAGGAGTACAAATTGCAAGAATATCTTCATAACTCATATACGTTTCATTATACCTAAACTCAGGCTGCAAAGGGGCTAAAGGTCTCCTTCCTTAGCCCCCGTCCCTCCCAGGACATGGGCACATCTGCTGCCACTCTCACCTTATACACACCCATCTGTGATACAGAAGCAGCGGGATGTTGGGGAAATATCATCCCACTCCCTGCCAAAACCCACTAACCTCTTCACCTCCGGGGTCGGGTCCATTGTCGGTGCGGATGCTATCCAGGGACGCAGGAGCTGGACTCTGATGATCCTTGTGGGTCCCTCCCAGCTCAGAATACTCTGTGCTTGTGTGACACAGCAGCTGGGCACGGGGCCGGGGCTCAGCCCCTAGGTTAGCATGTCCACCTGCCGCCCGCACCGCGCCGGGCGCTCAAACTCCGCGGGGCTGGGAGTGACCCGGGAGCGCTTCCACGGCTCTGCCGGCACCTGTCGGGACAGGCAGCGTCACTGGGGCGAGGGGGGGAAACCCGAGCCCCGCGGGGAAGGAGCGAGGGGCCGGGGCGGGCAGCGAGCGGGGCCCGACGTCCGCAGGGATGTCCTCATGGCGCGGGGGCTGCGCTGCGGTCAGCGGGGAGAGAAACAAAAAAAAAGGGACACATTGAGACTTCCAAAACTTTGAAGCCTGAGTGGAAGTGGTTAAGGAGTGTCTGGACGGACCGGAGGCTATTTGCGTTCACTTTTTAATATGCCGTGAAACCTTTCTCCGTGCTCGCCGCCCTGGGCAGGAATGGACGCTTTCCTGCATCCTTGCCGCACTGCTGCCTGATGGATGGGGCATGCACTGAGGGATCCCTGCTTTCTCCAGGGAGAAGAGGAGCTCACTGACTGCCCAGAGACCTGAGCAAGTGATTTTTCTATCTCTGATTCAGGGGGAAATGGGGCATAATGGCAGCAGCTCTTGCGAGCTCTGCAGCCCCACAGTGGGGCAGCCTGGCACACTCCCGGTCCTGCCCCACGAAGGGAACAGGGGTGGGCGGGAAGTTAGGACGGGGGGCAGCGAGCCCAGCCTACCCCCTCTCTGCTTGCTAAACCGCAGGGATTAGAAAAGGAAACCTTTTCCTGGGACAGCTGTCCAAGAAGGCAGAGGTGGCTGGAGGTCCCCAGGAGGGGATGACACAGCAGAAGGTGCAGTGGTCACTGTTCCAAATAAAGGAAATCATCCTGAGTGTCCCCTGCACCCAGCATCACCTTTTCCCCTGCCCACATCCACAGGACTGATGCTCCTTTTGCCTAAAATGTAATAACAAAAATGTAAAAAAAAAAAAAGGATTAGTGACTTTCTATTTCCAAGTGAGGTCCTCTTGTGGAAAAAGCAGCATTAGGACTCTCTTAACTTCCTTCCCCTGAGGGTAATGGGTAAAATAGATTTAGCAGATGACAGATAAAGCCTCATCCCTTGCTGAGCTAACCAAAACACTGCCTGCCCAGCACAGATCCCTAAGATCAGAGACCTCAAGTGGGGAGGCTTCACCATCAAGTGACCTGCCTTGATTAAGCCTAGATTTGGCTTCCAAATGGATTCAAGTTATCCCCCCCAAGGTAGGTCCGCAGCAGCACATTAAGCTAGAAATGACGGCACTGCTACTCCCAACCAAAATATTCCAAATATTTACTGAAATATTTTGAATAGGTGAGGAAAGACAAGAACCTCTTTGCTAGATCTAAAGTGCAGATTTCGCTCCATTCGACCATCTGAGCAATGATTTTTACATCAGTCAATTCAATCCCTAAACATTCCTACCAGAGGTGCCAGCTCCCAGACACCAGCTGAGCACCAGTGGATGCACCTGGAATGTCTCAGCTGCCTCATGACCCCCAGCCACCTCTGCCTTGTCCCAGCTAAGCCACCCCTCCATTCCCCCATGACAACGCCAGGGATGGACACCCCGCAGGTCCCGGCAGGAAGCCATACCTCCCCAGAGCAACAGGAGCTGTTGAGAAATCTCCAGCATCCAGGAGCTGCACAGCCCTTGGAAACCTCCCTGTAGATCCAGGGTGTACTGATGCCCCTCCTTGTCCCCTTGTGTCCCTCCCAGCTCCAGGAGCCCACGTAGGCGCATGCCACAACTGAGCCGGCATTAGCCTACAACAACAGCCTTTGTTCCCCGGTGCTGGAAACAACGGGACATTGTGGGCAGCTGCCCTCGCTGGCAGGAATTGGCAGCGGGGTGGCTTTGGAGGATGTACCCTCTGCAAGCCGTGTTTTCGGGTGTTCTGGTGAGCTCGTGACTAAATCCGCTCTGAACTCTGTTTGCCGTGCAAATCGAAAAAGCTGGGTTTTGATCGGTGAGGTGCTGGCTAAAGCTAGAGCCGGGCTGCAGGGAGAGAAAAACAAAGAAACTATGTTTATCCCCACACGCTGCTGCTGCAGAGGTCAGTTTTGGGCTGATCCAGCAGTAAAAGATTCTTCACTTTCCCCAGGGCAAGCAGTGCCTGAGGCTGGCACTGCCCATGGCCTCAAGCCCCCTCCGTGTTCCATCTGCATCATCCCATCATGACAAGCTTGGACCTGCATCTCCAGGTGGGAAAGCCTGGATATTCAGAAATCAAATTTCAATGACTTTATCTTCTAAATAATGAACAACTTTTAGGCTGATGAATGCCAGGAAGGTCCTTGGCATTTTTACAGTGGGGTTGGAACTAGATGGTCTTTAAGGTCCCTTCCAACCCAAACTAGCCTTTAATTCTATGATTAGTTGTTTATTTTTTGAGACCCTTTCCGCTCCAGGGCAACTGATTAATTAACTAATTAATAAAATTCTTTTTGTGTAACTGTAAGTTTTTTTGTGTCACTAATTTTCTTGTGAGCAGAGGTCTTCCCTTCTGCAGCAGTGTTCCCTTTTTTTAATGAAAATGTTTTCATTGCTATATATTTTCAGTTTTCTAGACATATCTCCCAAAATACAGCCAGCAGTTTCTTTACTCTCCTAAGTGAAATATTTGGTGCAAACATGTTATTCTGCGTCAAGCAAGTTCCGGTAAATAGGAAGATAACCAGAAATTTTGTAGCTCCCATTTTCCTGATAGTCAAAGAGAAGATTTCTCATTAAAGGAGAAGTTTTTTTTTTTTTTTTTGCTTTAATCCTATTAAATATTTAACATCTGGGAAGCAATAGGTCTTGGAGTTTGAGCAACAGTATTTGATTTTTATATGTGGGCACAGGATATTTTCCTATAGGAAAAAGAATATGATTTCTGATAAATACTGAAAAAACTCAACATCACAGAAACAGAACCCATCCATCTTTGGAAGCAAGAGCTGCTAGGCTCCAGTAAAGTTTGTATTTGACCTCCCAAAGAACCTGAAGTATCTGGGTCTGAACATCAATTTTTTTTTTTTTTTTAACACAGCCCTCTTGCCTTTTCATTAAAGCCTGGGTGCTGGTTCGGTTCTTCCAGACCTTTTAAAACAACCCTTCTCAAACCATTTGACTAGAGGTCATAACTCATGTAGTTGTAATTACAGAGCCAAGGAGAGGGCAGAGGGAGAGTCTGATGTGGCTGCCTGCAGAAAAGGCTCTTTTATTCAAGGTGAAGACCAGCTTTGCTCTACAGACTATACAGTATTCAAGAAAAAAAAAAATGTCTCTGAGAGCAAAGGTAGGTATGGTAAAATGTGCCTTTTACCCCTCAAGAGCTTGCCTGTCTTCAGCCAGGAAAACACACTCAGAATTCAAATTTCCCTGTAGCTGCCAATAGCATGTGCTGGGAGTGCAGCCTCAGCAGGATTAAACACTTCCAAAAGGCACAGTGCTCCAGAACAGGGGTATCTGCAAACCCTGCTGTACCAAAATGTGAGGAATTGCTAGCAAAAGATTTTGTCCCTAGCTCAAAATCAGCAGTGCAAGTAATAAGGTCTGGAGACTGCTCCTTGAGAAGTTTTTCTGGTTCAAGAGGATGAACTAAAGGGAACAGGGGTTTTTTTGGTAAGAAGGCTGTGAAAAAGAACCCTCACAGGGCTGGGAGGGCTGAGGAGGCATCTGCAGGGAGCTTGGTGTCACAGGAGATTGGCTTCATGTTAAGGCTTCTCAGCAGTGCTGGTGTGCTAATTTGTTGCTCCTGTGCTTTGGAAGGGTTCACCCACCAGCCCGTAACTGGAAGCAAGTAAGTATGCAGATGCAGGAGTTACAGGTGAGCAGTCTGGAGCAATCACAACATGTTGCAAAATGATGCAAACTGCTGCAGACGCATGTACCCACCAGTGCTCTGCTTCCATATGGGCCATAAAGAAGTCAGAGAGCAGGTAACACAAAAGAAGCCCTGAATTATTGTGACTGATTACGTTTCAATTGCACCTGAAATGAAGGATCAGAATTTAAATTCCTTTTACTTACGTCCTCTTGAAGAAAGGCTGGGCCCAGCCATCACAGCAGAAGTGACACCACACCACCTCCGAAGGGAAGGGGCCTGACCAATTGTAGCAGCCAAAGTACCCCAGGAGAAGCCATCCTGCCAGGCAAAAGTCTGTTACAAAACTGGAATATTTCCTGGAAAGTAAATAAGATGATGAGTCACCTTTTCTCTGGGTAAACACAGAGAGTAAGAGATGGGACAGTGGGAATGAATCCAATGGGAGACTCTCACCTTTCACAGTAGTTCTGACTGCTCTTCTGTGAATGTTTCTGGTCTCTCCCAATCTTAGAGTATGCTTAACTAAATTTGCACTTCTTTGTAAGTTAGGTTAAAGTTTCCTTGCCATTGGTGGTAAGTTCTGCCATCTCTCAAACCTGAGGAATGTTTGTAAAAATAGAACAAACCAAGCAGCTTTGGCTAATCAAGTTCAGCAACATGAATTGTCTATCATTCAGCAGATTGCAGTAACAGAGGAGACTATGTCAAAACGAAAGAACTACAGACTTATTTTACCAAAAGCCACTAGATGGGGATGAAAGGACATTTTTCTGATCTCTGTTACACATGGATCCCGTTATGCTAAGCTCAAGCTGGCCTTTCCCGCTCACACGGGCTGCTGTTGTCTTTGCTTTTTGTTTTTAGGAGCTGACAGAGGTCATTTGGAAACTTATCACTCGCTGAGTTCTCATCCTGTAAGGAATCAGGCCTCAGGCAGCCGTTACACTGCGATTATTGCTTGCTGAATATTATTTCCTGCACCAAGACTCAGCGGAGGGAAGAGTGAAGGATTTGGCTTTCAGTTTGCGGATTAGTCTTCTTTTATAGGCTGTGGAAAGGAAAAGCACTTTATATTGAACACAGTGAGGGGAAAAAAGTGTATTCAGCAAACTGGTAATCTCTGAAAATGTCCATACTTTGGAATGGTTACTGTTGAAAAAAGCCGGGAGATTTCCTCAGGCTCAATAGTCAAACCTCTGGGTATTTTTTTCCTTAGTTTCTCCTCCTTTAAAAGCCGTGGTTCTCCTATGAATAAGAGAGATAAAGTCAGAAAAATTGGTTTGGCGGAGTTGTAGGCAGGATCAGCCCCTGCTCTCCGGGGCAGAAGCACTCCACAGATGTATTCCATGAGCACATACAGGCTGCAGGAGTTCGTGCAATGCATAAGCAATGCTATGGGAGTAGGGAGTGAGGAGGGCTCCAGTTATAAAGTAAATGTCAGCTCTGACCTCCACTAACCTCGGGCTTCTGCAGTGACCACCCACTCTTACTGTTTTACCTTAAGTGTCAGGGTATTTGGTGCTTGTATTAATTCCATGTTCCTGGAGTCAGGTGCATATAAAAAAAAAACCCTCTTCTAGCAAATTTTTAACAGTAAAAATTCCAGATTCAGGGGCATGTTGAGGTACCCAAAACGCACTCCAGGGTTCAAAACACAGAAGATGCTTTGAAAGAAATACAAAAATTATTAATTTTAAAGCAATTTAATGAAACTTTCAGCGGTTGGCAGGGAGGTAAAGGGGGTTTCAGGGTGTCTTGGTGAGTCTGAGAAAAAAGGTTCTGGTAAATACCAGAGAAGACAATTAAGTTTCTATCATAATATTGAATTGAGAGAACTGGGAGAACCATTCAAATACTTAAGTGATGAAATATCTTTCCTACTCCATATGTTGAAACATGGAGCTAATGCTGCCAGTTCATGGCAATCCATATTTTAAGGATTGGGAAGGCAGAGACAGTGGGGACTGCCTGGTGGTTTCAATTGCATCTCCTCTAATTGCTGAAAACTGACTGCTATGTTTCATTAAACATAAACAGAAGTGCAACTGCTTTTCCTGGGTGAGAGGGTAGAGGGGTTGAAGGAGCACTGGGATGGCAGCAGTGGCTTTGTCCCTGCTCTCTCTAACTCTTGGATACTACAGGCCTGGAGCCCATCAGGTGCTGTGCACCTTCCCCACCAGGGTGTTCCTAACAGCTTCAGCAGGTTCTGCAGAATCCACCTGCTTTTCCTCCTGTGATTTTTCCTCACTGCTTAGTAGTCTCCTCACGGTGACAACAAAATGTCTGTTTTCCAGGAAACCATTTGAGCTTTATGGATTAGCCATGGTAGGCACTTGCAGACCTCCATAAAGCACGTTGACACACTCTCTGGTGTATTACTAACTCGACTGAAAAATTGATCAAAACTGATAGAGTTACAGGGCTTGTGTCCCTTTACAATCTGCCGTTGTGCCGTTCAGCTCCTACAGAGCCAGCAAAGCCAAACTCTGGGAAACCCTGTGCCTGGAAAATACACCTTCGTCGTGCCCTTGGCTTTGCACCGTGGCAAGAACCACACCCCTGAAGTGGATGATGTGCAGGATGTGCCCCCTCCACCCCTAATTGCTGCTGGTCCTGCTGGGGCCAAGCTCCCCCTGGCATTGCAGGTATCCCCAAAATGCAGCAGGGAATGCCTTCAGGGCCCTGTTCTGCCACGGAGCACTGGCACCATCTGCAGCGTGCTCAGGGCTGGCATGTTCTTGCCCCAGGTCCTGTCCTATCTGCTCCAGCAGCAGCTCTTAGGAGAGACTGCTTAAATTACAGAAATGCTTAGCAAACTCAGTAAGCATGGGCATAGGTCTGCTGTAGAGGATGGGACACCGTGCAGCAGAGGAGCTGCTGGTCTCTTCTGCAGGACCTCAGCAAAGTCTTCCTTTTCCTCCTGGCCTCCCAACAGCTCTTGGTTTTGCTCTCTGAGAGTATCAGTCACTTGGATCAAAGCCTGTGCCTTATTTCATCCCCAAATCTCCTAGTCTCTGGGAGGGCAGCCAGGTGATGGGTGTGTAGTCTCTCCTTAAGCATCCTCTAGTGTCCCAGTCCTACAGAAATACCTCCTTTTGTTTGTTATTTACAGTTTGATTTTTGCTGGAACCCCAAATGAACACGGAATAGCAAAGCCAATACCTGCTTCAAAGAGCTTCCAAATGAGGGGTCAGGTGGCATACAAAGGATATTAAGATGATTGACAAGGGATCAGAAGTGGATGAGATATCAGAGGAGATAAGGCATTTGCTTCCAGTCCTAAACATGCAACCAGAGCCTAAATGCTCTTCCCTACAAGTTACATGCTCCCCACTCCCGGATGAGATAACAATGCTGTGCTCACTGTCAAATTCAGCTCGATGGAGCTGATCAATAAACACTCACAGATGAATGCCATGACACGATACGGAGGGGAAGGAGCTCTGTTGTCACACATCTGTGTTGTTCACACATCGCCAATGGGAAAAAGGCAGTGAGGGAGATGCTCAGCTTTTCAGCTCTTTGGATCATTTAACCATTCAGACTGAAAAAGATCATCGAGCCCAACCATTAACCCAGCACTGCCAAGCCCACCACTAAACCATGTCCCCAAGTGCAACATTTACACAACTTTTAAATGCCTCCAGTGATGGTGACTTACAGCCTCCAACAGGTTTATTTAAATATGGATTTTAAATTATGTCAAAATATCATAGTACAGGTTTATTAGACAAATAAAAATGTACAGCAATGACTGGTTTCATCATTGTAAGCAAAGAGGTAATTTCAAAATTGCCTATGTTCACGTGGATAAATATACAGGATATTCAAGGAAAAAATGGGGTTCTTTTACCACAAAACATCAAGCACAGGCAACTTTCTATCACCCTGCAAAATGCTGGACATTGTCCAGTTTTAAATTGTGTGCCGTTGTAGCACACCTCAGCGGTTTATTTATTTTTACCTGAATATTGATTTTAAAATCATTTCCTTTTCCCCCAGCCAGATTTTAACTACTTACCCCAGAAAGAGTCTGACTGCTGAGCCAGGAGGTGACCAGGCAGGTGTGAGGAGTCATGAAGGACCAAACATCTTCAGCAACCTCAAAGGGTCAAGACCACAACTGCTTCAGGAAACAAAAGCAAAGGAAGCACCCCTGGAGAAACCCAGACATCCCTGCCCTCTGAACTGAATTGTGCCCCCTGGCTCGTGCCACGGGGACTATCCCTGCACAGCCCCTGTCCGTGCTGCAGATCTCATGCTTGCCCCCATGCAGTGGCCATCTCTTTCAGAGTGAATATCCCTGATCACTTGCACTCATGTATTCCCTAAGCAGTGTATCCTAAATATATGTGTATAACATTGCAGGGGCTCCTGGAGGTATCTACAGCAGTTTGATATTCTTCAAAGAGCACAGGAGGGAAGCAGCTCGGTTGGCTCTGGCACATTCCATCTGCAGGATTTAGTGGAATTCTGAGCTGTTTGCAAACCTAACCCAGAGCTATGATTTCCATCTCTTTTCCTTCCCCTCCTTAAATGGCACATATATGAGTGAGCTTTCCTAAAAGCAGTTAAGATGTTTTTGATCTCAATTACTAGTATCAACTACACTGAGAAAATTAGAATTCAAGATTTGTCACCAACACTTCAATTATCCAGTGTTATCAAGTTGTCACCAGGCCTTTAATTATTTTTCAGTTTACACCTAATTTCCCACACTGAGATTGCTTTAGCAATGTTAAGGTAGATCTGCAACTGTAATAGGAAATGTCCAAGTCCTTTATGATGCTGGGGACTGGAAATGACAACGTTAATAAAATTCACACATATCCTGTGCCACAAGCCCCCATCAATATAGTGTTGATTTGCAGTTGACATGCTATTTAATTATGCTCTTTTGGTACCAATAAACACTTAATGATATATTCAAAGTGAGTAAACAGGTTATAACACTGACTGTGATTCTGCATCTGTTTAAAGATTAGGCACAAGATCATAAAATCTCACTGCCAAAGCCTTTCAGTATTTGACTTTGCTTTTTGGACAAGAGTGTGACATTGGGAACATCATTTCTGTATGGGTTATGTGCACCCAAACCATTGGTGTGCACACCCAAGGCGTTGGTTGTATTCTGGAGATGCTCAGAGGTTTCAGCAGTGATTAACACCAATTATGCAGATAGTTACTGCTGTGGGCAGAGATCATTTGTTTTAACACACCAGGCAATTTTGACTCATCAAAACATTATGCAGAGAAGAAAACTGGTTACAGTGATGGAGCTGGTGTACAAATTCTAACAAACCTCTGACTCAGCAAAGAGGCAGTTTGCCAAGTTTCTCACCCAGTCCAGGGCAGAAAAACTGGGATTATTCCACCTGCTGAAGATCCCTATCCAGGGAAGGAACTTTTCCCGTTGCTCTGCACTCCATAACCCTGGATGTCTGTGGGAAGATACCCAACAATTTTTTTCTCCTATTTTCCCCTGAAAGGCCATTAGCAGTCAGGGCACACTTTGACGTGCAGGTGATGCCTGAGGAAACTCCAGGCAGCTCACCTTGGACCAATAGCCAAACTCCACTCAGTGCCCATCCCCAGCCAGGCCCAGGGCTCCGAGCTGGTGCACAGGTCTGGGAGGGCCACTGGCATCCTCAGGCTGTGCACACAGGTCCCACCACTGTTGTGCAAGTCAAACACTCTGTGGACAAGCTGGTTTGAGGGTTTCATGCTGCTCATGCTAATGACAGGCTGATCTAGAGTGAGAAAAAAGGTCTTGCACAAGACCTGCCCAAACTGTCCTCTCCAGCTCTCTGGTAGCCCCTTTAAGGACTGGAAAAGGCTCTGAGGCCTCACCAGAGCCTTCTCTTCTCCAGGCTGAACAACCCCACCTTTCTCAGCCTGTCTTCATCCCACTGATTTCTTTGTAACAGAAAAATGGGCAAAGCCTGTCATTGTTGTACAAAATTCTGGTCCATAAACCCAATGAACGCAAAAAATTAGGAGCTTGTGTCCAACTCTGCCCCGTTTTACCCCTTGTTTTGAGCATCCTGAAGCCAAAACACAGGGAGAAAAGCCTTGAGCAAGTCAGAACCTCCAGGCTGGGATCTCCCAGTCGCTACCACAATTTCCTCTTTCAGCTGGTGTGTAGGTGTGTTAAGGCTTACAGGTGCCTGCCAGCTGCGTGCCAGCTGCTGCTCAAACAAGCTGCTTGGCATGATTTGCTTTGTAACCACCTTAATGGCATTTCTTGCCCAGAAGCAGGTATAGGAAATCACCTTTCTAACCAGCACCTCAAATCCCAGCCTGCAGTGCCTTCTGCAAATAAATGTTGCACGTTTGAGATTTAAATTCATGCTAAATCATCAGTGCTGATCTCCCAGAGGTGGGGAAGCAAGGGTTTCAAACACAACATCCCGATGTTTGAGATCATTGGGCGTTTTATGCTGTTCCTCTCTCCGCTAATTGAGTTAATGCCACACACAGCTGGGAGTGCATCTGCATCCCCAAATGCACCATGGCACACTGAAGATGGGCTTTTTTCAGGTGCCAGTCAGACAGCTTGACTCACAACTGGCTCCTCCCCCCTAAAAATACCTGTGCCACACAGATGCGGATGACCAGCGCCTGAACCAGAACTAACTTCTCAGAAAATTGTACTTCTTGCAGGACAAATCGAGTCTGCTATGGCAGAAGCCAGAATAATTGCTCAGGGGAGCACAGGGCTTATCCAGCAGTTAATTCATTATTTGTGCCTTCCCAGAGCCAGGATGGAAACAGCAGGAAAGGAGGCAGCAAACAAGGTACAAACTCCAGTATCTCAGGATCAATTTGTTCAGTTAAAGGCTTATTGCCATCACAGCAAGGTGGCAAAACACCTTTACAAGAGCTTATGGGCAGGAAAATAGAGAAGGGACCTGCTTTACTCCTCTTCTGTGATATACCATACTGATTTAAATGCAATTAATGCTGCATTTTTGACTTTTCCATGCCTTCATATGCATCCCAAAGCCAGAGTTTAGAGAGAAAATGCATTTTAAATTGTGATGGCAGGTCCCATCTTCTCAGTGATGCCAGGATATGGCAATCAGCACCTGCCAGCAGCAGCTGTGGCTGGTCTTGCCATGTGCAAAGACTGGTGCTTCAGAAAGAAACAGCAGCTTGAAAAAGGTGTTAAAATCTCTACTGGGTTTGTGTGGCAAGGTTTTGGTAGAGGGAGGGCTACAGGGCTCCTGTGAGAAGCTGCTGGAAGCTTCCTCCATGTCCGGCAGAGCCAATGCCGGCCGGCTCCAGGACGGACCCACCGCTGGCCAAGGCTGAGCCCATCAGGAACGACAGTGACGCCTTTGGGACAACATATCTAAGAAGCAAAAAATGAGTGATTGTGCAGATGAAAATTGCAGCCAGAGAAGAGTGGAGGGACAGCATGTGTACAACTCTGCAGAGCCCACGGTCAGTGCAGAAGGAGGGGCAGGAGGTGCTCCAGGCACCGGAGCTGTGCCCCTGCAGCCCACGGGAGGTGCAGAGACCCCCCTGCAGCCCATGGAGGAGCCCATGCTGGAGCAGGTGGATGCATGAAGGAGGCTGTGACCCTGTGGGAGGCCCAAGATGGAGCAGGGTCCTGCCAGGGACCTGCAGCCCGTGGAGAGGGAAGCCCATGCTGGAGCAGATTTTCGTGGTAGGACTTGTTTCCTTGTGGGGGACCCACGTTGGAGCAGCCTGAAGCACTGCACCCCATGGAGAAGTGACCCCCGTGGCAGAAGTTTCTGAAGAACTGTTGCCTGTGGGATGGACTCACAATGGAGAGGTTTGTGAAGGACTTTCCCCTCTGGCAGGGACCCCACAAGGAGCAGGGGAAGGACTCCTCTCCCTGACCAGTGGTAGAAAACAACCCATGATGAGCTGACCTTAATTCCCATTCCCCATCTCCCTGTGCCACTGGGGGAGGAGCAGGTAGAACTTGGGAAGGAGAGAGGGGTGGGGGAAGGTGTTTTTAAGATTTATTTTAGTTCTCATTCTCCTAATCTGTTAGTAATAAATCGAATTAATATCCCCACTGTGAGTCTGTTTTGCCTGTGACAGTGATTGGTAACAGGTCTGTCTTGGGCCTTTTCTTGACTCATGAAACCCTTCTCTGCTCTGTCTAGATGCAGAGGGAAGTGAGAGAGTGGCTTTAGTGGGTACCTGCCATCCAGCCAAGGTCAACCCATCAAGAGCACCACAAGTGGTGCAGAGCTCTGTCACCATTCTAGTGATGCTTATCACACCTGGGTGACTTCGCTGCCTGCTCCTGACAATACCCCCTTTTTGCTGCTCTCAGTAATACTCCTCCAGGGTCTAGGGCTTCTCCACAGCTCCCTGGGGTGACCCCACACTGGCCCCATCTCCACTGCCTGCTCTGTCATCACCTCTGTGCCTGTGCTCCCCAGGAGGCTGCTGTCACCCACCCCATCCCCCAGCCACACAGTGATGAGACACACAGTGGGGCCAGGGCTTGACATCTTCAAGGGTCCCTGGAGGATCTGGGAAGCCAATTTTTAAAATAAACCCAAGCCATTCATCAGGGCAGACAAACAAGCTCAGGCTCACAGGCTCTGTGTGAGTCCAGCCTGGCCTCGAGGCACAGCAAAGCTGCTCTTACCTTTAACAGCCTTGACAAATTGGAATAGGATATGTCTCTATTGAGTGTGGATATTTTCCCACTGCTTTTTTTTGTAGTCCTGACTGGTGCAGGGAATCACCATGAATCTTCATTTGCTTTGCTGCATTCACACTGGGTTTATTGCAGTGTATTTTTTTCATACTAAATCCCTATGGCAGGGGGTTGGAACTAGATGATCCTTAAAGGCCCTTCCAACCCAAACTATTCTGTGATTCAACGATTCTATGAAATATACACTATTCTGGCTAACATTCGTCCGAGTCTTAGAACATTAGCTCTGTCAGATCTATTATGGCTTAATACTTGTATAGAATTTATTATTTATTTATGTGGATCATTAAGGATACTGACAATTCTCTCATTCCCATAAAATGAAATGCAGAACTGCCAGATGAGCGAGGCAATGGGCAGGGATGAGCACAAGGACATCTCAGAGCAGGCCAGGCCATTGTGGTTGGGACAGTCACATTTGTGACTGTGGCCAAGGAGCTTCCCCTATGTGGCAGGCTTTTCACTTCAATCAAGAGAATGTGTTAGTTAAAGTAAGTTTGGGCATATTTATGCTATTTGTTCTGCACATTACAGAGCCATTGTGGCTAAAGCAAGAGATAATTACCTGGTTGTCCCCCTTGCATTTGTAGGTAGTGCAGATACAGTAACTTTTCTATTCCTTAAATAAATACTTCCCAAATGGAAGAGCGGTTTTCAAAACGTGAGGATGTTTTCCTCATCAAGGGCACTTGTGCTGCACCCTATTAGCTCAGCCATCCTTCCACTGGTTCCCAAATGGAACAGAAGCAAATGCAACACTAATTCATGGAATGTAGCATTCAGAGAAAAACCTAGAGAGGAAAGAATAATAAACCCAGCCTGCACCACATGGCACAAATCACCTCAACGCCTACATCACCAGCTGCAGCACAGAAAGGCCACTCCAGGCATCTGCCACTCCTCTGCAATGACACCATCATCTTTAGTCATTCCATGGCTTGTGTCATCACTGGGACAGGACCTGCATCAGGATTTGGAAAAGGTGTAACCCAGGGAAGTGAGAGCATCTGGAGCAGATTAAGTACATCTGGGAGGTGAGCAGCAAAACCCATCCATGAGCTAAAGGAGAAAGAAAATGATTAAGAACAAGTTGCATTTCCTTTCTGACTGTGCAAACACTTAAAAATATGCTCACAGGTTACATATGTAACATGCCCACAGTGGAATCCTTGACTTGCAAAGTGCTGGAGGGAAAAAGGAACAAAAGAAAGCTGCCAGTGAAGCCTGTGTATGAACTCAGCACAGGGTGTGTGGGCTGACCCTGCCCAGCAGTGCTCACACAGCAAACACTGGGGCTTTGGTGCACAGCTCCCAGCTGAGCCATGTGGGGACTGGCGAGTGTGAAATGGGCAGGAACAAGGACTGCCAATACCTGAGCTGTACCAGCACCAGCAGTTCTGCACCATAGTCAGGGATTAGCTGTTGTTTCCTGTCCCTGCCATTTTGCTCCATTTTAATCCTGAAGACAAACCAACTCTTATAAACGTTAAAAATGTTACATATTTGGGAGAGAAGAATTGGAAGTTGCTGGAAGACCTCATGAATGTGAATGCCAGTGTTCCACCCAGCACTGGTATGAAATGCTGCTGTGTAAGGTGGGTTTCTGCTCCCCCCTCTACATGCAGAAAGGACAGCAGCTGGATGTATCCACAAGGAATGAGAGAGTTCACATCTCAGCAACAGCTCTGTGAACGAAGAGTGATCAAACACATTACAGGTTAGGGAAGGCAACACTTCCAGGACTGTCACAGAATCATAGAATTGTGAAGCTTGAAAAGACCTCCAAGACCCTGAAGTCCAACTGTTAAGCCAGCAACACCATGTTCCCCATTAACCCATATACTCAAGTGCCACATCCTCATGCCTTTTGAACACTTCTGAAGATGGTGACTCCACTCTTTCCCTGGGAAGCCTGTTCCAGTGCTTGACCACCCTTTTGTTGAAGTAATTTTTCCTAATACCTAATCTAAACCTCACAGTTCCTTGGACATTTCTTGTCCTTGGAGTATAGGAGTGAAAAAGGATTTCACCTCCACATAATTCTTCTTAATAGTAGGAGGGTGTCAGCTTGTTGTCTTGGTAGCAGGAGAAAATATCCCAGCCAGTCCTTTTCCTGTCTGGAAGGGGTGATTCACGGGGGGACACATGACACAGCAGCTGAGCTCTCCTGCAGAGGGGGGAACCAGCAGGTGACGGGCTCCAGCCCTGCCTGCAGCCGTCTCATCCCCACATGCTTCCCGACAGCGCTCACAGCCCACCCTCACATGGATTGCCAGGAAAGGGGCTGAGGAACACAGCACAGCTCTGCAAGGAACCCACCAATTCCTCCTCTGCTCATTGGCAGATTCCCCCACTCCCTGCCTTAGCCTTTGAATCTCCCCAGGGTATTGCATGGTCCCAAGCTGTTCTTCCTTCTGATGCTCATCCCTGGCCCACTCACATGTAGGAATGAGCGATTTGGGGAGCTGCTGGCACAGCAGGGTCTCATCCCTCTTGCCTGGTCACATCAAAAGAGCAGAACCATCAGGCTCACTTACAAGCAGCACATCACCCTCACAAACGAACCCAGATGTTTCCCCTCGTGCCTGCTGGAAGAGCCACTCTGGGCCAGCCCCGCTCTACGCAGGCGGCAGCAGAGGAGCTGAAACCAGCAAATGACTCCTTAGCAAAGCGGGACAGAAGGGACTTCACACCATCATCTGGGTCCATTCGTGAAATTGGTTATTTGAAGCAGAAATTGGGGTGCATGGCCCTGCATCCGTGGCTGGACAACACTGACATTTTGGCTCCCGCCCAGTCGCGCTGCGATAAATGGAGCTGTCAGGTCAGAGCACGCCGATTCATTCTCATCCAAGCACCTATTTAATATTCATCACGCTATAGGAGAACATTTTTATGTCGGGAAAAACACAAATGCTCTCCCGAAATGACTCAAGGGCAATAAAGAATAAATTGTCTTTAAACCTGTATAAGGGATGCTGAAGTCACAAACAAGGCATAAAATAATATGGAGGTGGAAAGTGCTTTTTCCTTATTAGGTTTATCAAAGTAAAAACTAGGCTGGCAAGCTTGCTCTATCAAGCAAATGGATGTGGTAAAAAAAGGAAATTAAAATTCTGATCCATATTCATTGTTCCAGTGTCAGCAAGGGAGAAAAAAAGCTCCACCATTTTTTGTTTTTCCTTAGAAAGCTGATCCAAAGTTTTACAGAAAAAAAAATAAATAAGCAAAGCTGATAAGAAAATCAAAGGTCATTAATAGAAACCAAGCACATAGCAGACATAGTGTCTAATATCAAATGAAATGTGAAACACAGAACATGCTTGACTGCACCAAGCCACAGCTCCAGGCACTGACAGCATCTTAATAGGGAGTTTTCTTTCCCAAAGCTCCCAGCACTGGCCTGGCCAGTGCTGCTGCTGTCCTTGGCCTGTGGCTGCCAGCCACTGGTCCCTGCATAGGCAGCAGGGTTTATCTCCAAACACGTAACAGGTTCTCCTTTTCTGATTAAATTAAGTTTAAGACAGTCCTGGAGGCAGTACCCAACCCGTTGCATCCATGGATCTGTTGCAACCATGAAATAAAGCCAGATTGATTCCACGTTAAAAAGAGGCTCGTGCCTTGAAACACATAAATTTAAGGGTTGGTTTTAGGGTTTTTTTTTTTGTTTTGGTTAATAATGATCCATGTTGCATGTAGAAGAGTGACAAAGGAACGGGAGTTTGATCCCTTTGGCCTCTCTACAAGTCCACAGAGGGCAATGAACAGATCTGTCCTCCTTGCCCCAACACCTGCCCTTAGTCCCACAGGCTTGTCAGCACAGATTTTTGTGTACAAAACCTTCTCCTGCAGGAAACACAGAATTACTGGAGAGCAGTTTATGTAAATATACTCTTTCCTCAGAAGAGGACAGTGTTTTTAATGACAAATTGAGTGAAATCTCACTTGGCGTGAAGCAAATAAAGTAGTAAATATTTCAAGTTACCGCTCTGCAGTAATAGAGACTGCATTTAAAATTAATTGCTGTGGATCTGCCATATCTTACAGAGAAATGGAATGACAACACAACTGTGATGTGACACATCTGCATTACAGCTTTTCATCTCAATTCTGTCTTCACCAGGCTCCATCAGCTGCTTGCATTCAGTACGTGAAGCGATATTTTCCGCCCATCTCTACTGGAGAAGTAGCAATCTCCTGATGCTTCCCAGCAATGAGAAACCTGCCTGAATGTCATCGCTGTCACCACGGAGTGCAGCCATCAGGCACAGGGTACAGGTTATAGAGACGTATGTCTCTGCTGCTCCTCTGCTGAGCCCATCGTGCACAGCCCATCGTTGCAACAGAAACCAGAGCTAGGACTGGACTGAGTTATAAAACCCCATTTTCTCTGCTCCAGGACTGTCAGATACTGGAAGATGAAGTGGTTTACCCAGTCAAAAAAGTGGTGTGGGACCATTAGAGAAAACAAGGGATCGCTGCAAGTTGCTCCAGTATGACTTGTCTCCACTGTGACTTTTCCTGGCAGTTCCTCAGCAAGTTTGTCACTGGGAGAGATGGCTCAGACGCAGCGTTAGGGCTCCAGCAAATGTCCTTCTTGCACTTCTCAAAACAAACAGTTCACTGGTGCTTCAGCTGGGCTACAACCTTCTCACAGAACCTTCACAAGTTCTACATAGTGTATGTTGGAAAAACAAAACCTTCCATCACAGTGAAATATCTTCCAAGTCCCACTTTGCTTATCTGAGGAGGAGGCTTCAGTTTCATCAGAGGAAAGACTTAAAACATCCACTACAAACAGGAGAAATGTGCATGTCAACTGACACAAATGCTTTTCTTGAAGAATGAATGATCCGAAATTAAATCTCTGTTTCATTCTGTCATTGAAACAATCTGGGATTTCCATCCTCAGGTAGCCCCCAAACACTTCACTTAAATAAATTTGGATAGACTTGGACTACCCAATGCACACAAGCTTTCTGCTGCAGAAGAGCAGCCACAGACCACGCTCCTCAGGGGACACCTGCAACTTTCACTGCTCTGACCCATCAATTGCTGGGATGTTCATCTAATTCAGCCACTGAACTGAATTGACTTGTAATGTAGAAGGCATACCAAACTGTGTAATTAAATCACTTAATTTGCCACATGAGGCATTTCAGAATCAATGAACTCATACTCACAAAGGTCAGTGGTGGTGGAAAGCTTCAAGGAAGCAGCAGATAAAAACGTGTGAATGGCCTGATCATCTCTAAATGAAGTCAATAAGCATCTTTGGATCAGATACATCCCTCCTTTGCCACCTCCAAATATGGTTTTGCCTGATGCTACAACAGTGACCGAGAAGTGACTCTAACTGTATTCCTGCATATTCCTGCTAAACTCAGAACACAGTTAGCAAAGGTTATTTGTAATGGAGAGATAAAATGCCACATTGTTCCTTGGCCAATAATCCTGCTGCTGCGCAGTGCTGGGATCACTGGGCAACAGCAGCATCCTGGAAAAACCATTTCTGCAAGAATAACTACTTGAAGCTTGCTCACATGAGGTAGGAGCCAGATTGCACCCAAAAAATATAAAATCCGAGTGCCACCTTCCTCATCTGCAAAGTGAATGCTTGGTGCTCCACTTCCCTCATGTACTGTCAAAAGATTCTTCACTGTTATTAAGCTTGAAGAGATTTTTTTTCCAAATGTCATATTGGCATGTAACAACCCCAATATTCACAACATGAAGGTGAACTTTCCTGAAGCGGAGGAGAAAATTAACATTCTTCCTTATCAGAGGAAAATGAATCTTATATTTCATTCCATCAAAACATCTCTTCACAGACAGGACAAACCCCATAAATTGCTTTAACCCATGTATCCACCTGCAGTCCATGGTAGACACGACTGTAAAAAAGCATGTAATCAAAGTAAATGAGCATAATTACCAACAACTGTGAATATGGGGAGTTAGGTTATTTTCTCAGACATTTCATATGTGACCATTTTACCATTAGTTTACATTTAAAATTATGAATAAACTGTATTAGATTGGAAGATAAAAGGGTACACTAAAAGGGTACACATTAAAAATTCATGCAGAAAGCATTCCATCACCGTGATTACCATTACAACTATTCAAATCTAGTCTTTTCTCCCCAAATGTAAATATAACCAAAGCACAAAGCATGGACAAATATTAACCTGTTTCAAGGGACAGTGGGGTCCCTCATTATCAGACTTCACAGCAAGACACTTCTTTCATTTCTACCAGGCAAGGGACAAGAAACGACTGCGTGATTCCATTTGTTTAATGTCAGTTACTGTGAATTCCTTGTTTTTTTTTTCACAATCACCTTTCCAGTCCCAGTTAATCCAGTGGGTGAAACAGACTCCTTTAAGGCGACCTCACAGCTCTCTCAACCCAAACCCATCCCGTGCCAGCCGTGCTGCTGCCCTGGGCAGGGCCGACGGCTGCAAGCCAGGGGGATGCCCCTCCCTGCAGACGCAGCAAAACCAGGAGGAGTCGCACGTGCCTCCCCTCAATCTTCCACGCCTGACACGAGCAGGAGGCACAGCCCGCCGTGAGCGTCACGGATCAGGCCGTGTCACATCTCAATAGCTTAACGGCACGGCTGGTGGCACAAGTCATGTCAGCGGTTAAGTGACAGTAACAGAGTCACCTGTCAGGTCGTGGCTTCGGGAAATCAAGCAACGCATGCATATTGATGGCACGTAATAGCCTGTGCTCAGATATATCCTCATAAAGGCAACATAAATCAAGCTCCTGTCCAGGACAGGTGCGTGTCACAGCTGTAGGATGTGGAAGTTAATTCATTTAAATTACATTTTAAACCAGACAGAACCATAATCTGTCCTGAGGCGTGTTCATACATCAGGTAGCCTGATCCATCTTTCAAAAGGTCCTGAGTTAGATAATTTTTTTCTGCATTATCACCTCCCAGTTGAAAACAAGACCCCAAATCATATTTAAACTACATTTCTCCTTCCACTCGTAAGGGCAAATTAAGTTATATATTGAGAAAAAATATGATCAGAGGGCTGAAGCACCTCTGCTACGGAGACAGACTGAGAGTTGGGGTTGTACAGCCTGGAGAAGAGAAGGATCCAGGGAGACCTTAGAGTCCCTTACAGTACTAATGGGGCTACAGGAGAGCTGGAGAGAGACTTTGACAAGGGCATGGAGTGATGGGACAAGAGAGAATCACTTTAAACTGAAAGAAGGTCAATTTAGATTAGGAAGAAATTCTTCACTGTGAGGGTGATGTGGCAATGGCACAGGTTAGTCAGAGGATTTGTGGATGCCCCAACCTTGGAAGTTCAAGGCCAGGTTGGATGGGGTTTTGAGTGATCTGGTCTAGTGGAAGGTGTCCCTGCCCATGGCAAGGGGGCTGGAACTGGATGATCTCTAAGGTCACTTCCAATCCAAACGATTCCTATGATAACCTTTCAAGAAACCAGCTATGCCATGTTAGCAGCAAATAAGAATAACTTCATACTTACCAAGATCAATCCAAAATAGAAGTGCTCTAAAGACTTTTTTTCCCCCTAAGATTTATTCATTTCCCAGTGAAACAGCCCATGAATGCAAGTGCACTTAAGCAAAGAACACTATGCAATTAGGCTCTTCTTTGACACATATGAATACAAGCACAAGCTAATTTACAAGTCTTTAGCTGCATTTTCTTGTAGAAAATTTTACACTACTCTGCTTCCAGAGCAAAGAAAATTAGTCTTTGCTCTAAGCACCTGAAGTTCAAGGGTCCAGTGATACTTGTAGTGTGGTTGCTGGGGGGGGGGGGGGCAGAGTTGGGATCCTGCCCTCTGAATGGGAAAGATTCCCAAGACTTCAGGATATTTCTGGAGGAAAAACGTAGTTTGATTTTACATACCTCATACAAAAGCCCCAATGCTGGAAGCGTTGATGCACAATGACATGCATAAACATGGTACTTGTGCATGCAAATATCCCACGCATTTAAAAAAATAAAAAACAAGTTGCAGGTCTTACAGCTGTAATACCAAAGTAGAAAACCTGGCACTGGACACTGTAATCAAGAGAATTGAAATAAATGATGACAAAGTGCAGACTATTGTTACCTGGTTATTATCTACACAGGCAAATTGCCAGGGCATTTGGCAAATTCTTCACCCCCAGATGCCTTCACTCACAATCACAAATGTATCTTGATGGGGTGCCCTAACTGGGAGTATTGGAATGACCTTCCTGAATGGGATCAAGAGCTCTGTCCCATCTTCAGCAGGGGACAGCATCACCCCCAGCACCAGCTACTTCAGCACAAAGTTTTGAAATACCAAACAGACAAGAACTGGGAGTAATCCTTTTTCCATATCATGGCTCACTTCGGACAATGAATGGCAGGAATTGACTCCAGTGCTCCCACAGGAGGGCTGGGCATCCCCCCCCCCCAGCAGGATATCCAGGGCTCTTACAAACAGCAGTAACCTTGGTATCTGCCTAAACAACCGATTCCTGGTCTAGCACTATGCTGCATCCTCAGCCTCACAGACTCTGCAGGGCCACCAGCTCCTCGGTTCAATTTCACAGCTTAATTCAATCCCAAATTATCAAATCCATGCAATTACCTCATGACATTTCAATCACCGTGCTGTCCAAGCTGGACAAGGAGCAGACACGGGTTCATGTCTGCGCCGGCAGACAGCGCACAGCCAGCAGCTGTCTGGAACAGCAGCCTCACGAGCCTTCCCTGCTGCTCCTTTTCATTTTACAAAGTCAGACAGGTGCACTCATTCCCCAGAGGGCACTGCTGAACTGCAATAGCTCTGCAGCAGACACTGTCCCTCAGCCCCGTGCACCAGTGCCCTGCACAGCCCACAGTTCCACCCGCAGCACCCAGTCCCACTGGGAACCGTGGCCAGTCCCTGCGGCCAGAAGGTGCACAGGTGGGGGGACAGAGAATGGTGAAGGGCACTAAAGTGAAACACATCCCCAGATCCATCAATATAAACACGCTTTTCAGTGTTGCACCTGGAGCTCCTTGCCTCCCCAGAGCAGCTGACCGTGCAGCTGACATCTCCTGCACTGGGTGTAGAATCATCGAGTCATGGAATGGTTTGGGTCTGAAGGGGCCTTAAGGGTTATCTTATTCCAATCCCCTGCCAAGAGCAGAGACACCCTGCACTAGACCACGTTGCTCCAAGCCCCATCCAAACTGGCTTTGAACACTTCCAAGGATGGGTCACCCACAACTTCTCTGGGCAACCTGTGCCAGTGCCTCACCACCCTCATGTCTTCCTAATAGCTAATGTAACCCTGCCCTTTGTCAGTCTGAAACCATTCCCCCTTGTCCTGTCTCTCCATGCCCTCATCCAAAGTCCCTCTCCAGGTCTCTTGTAGCCCCTTTAGGCACTGGCAGGTGCTCTGTGGTCTCCCTGGAGCCTTCTCCTCATCACAGTTTGGACTGTAATTTACCCCGATGTTGAGGGCAATGACCACATGTTGTAGCTGTCATTTTGCTATTATTACACCAACTTTCCCACTCCAATGCCTTGTTGAACAGCATGCTTAATTGAGTTTATTCCTTCATTATGCAAAGAGTACCATTCCCCTCACATTGTATCCCACAGACAAAATATATTAAGATCTGGCAGTGTTCTTCCTAATAGCACTAGATCATTAATCCCCTTGCAACTGTTACTCTGTACATGTTAGTCAGCAGTTCAGTACAGGGCACCGTTAAAAAAAGATTTAGGGCCCCAATGTTACTGGGAAACACTAGATCCTGCTTTTTATTCCATAAACAGTTACAGACCTAAGGTGGGAAGCAGGGACAGAAGAACATCTTCAGGGCCAGAAACAAGCGAGAAAATTTCCCCTTGCAATTCCATCAGCCTTTCTTTCTAATGAGGGAAGAGAAAAGCACATTCCTGACCCTGCTTTAGTGACACACTAACACCTCAATTCGATGCTGAGGGAGCAGTGCTGGATGGGTGGGATCCTGATCTGGGACAGGAAACCTATCTACAATTCCATCATTTTCTCAGTAATTTTGAAATCACTTCACAAAGGCTGTGAATAGCAACATAACAACATGAGCAATGCCTTCTGCCCCAGTTACACCCACCTCTTGTGATGATCCAGGTAACTGCAGATTGGGAAGGACCACATAGGTGCTGGGCTGCAAGCAATTCTTTTTTTTTTCTCTTCTGCTTATTGGAATAAGCAGCAGCATTGAGTTAAAAATAACCCTTCTCCAGACCTGCAATTATTCTCTCGACTTGCACTTGTCTATACTCTGTTTTTCACTAATCACTGCAGCACAAAATATGCCAGAAAAGTTTGGAATCCAATCCCAATCTCAGACACAGTAAAGGACTAATAACGCATGTTGTTTACACACATTTAATTCAACATACCAGAAGCAATTTTATCACTCTCTTTAGCATTTTATTTGCTTATAAATACAAGTCAATACCACAAGATGGCACTTTCTTACTTGCAACACACACTATTATAAACACTTACCCTCTTCAAATGTTTCCAGAATTTTACAACATGTAACTTCTCAGTGGTTCTGAAACATTTAAAAAAGCAAAACCTTCTACAAACTGCATTTGTGTTTGATGTATATTAAATGAGGTCAGGTAATTAAATTCAAAAAAAGGAATTTATAAATATTTCAGATAAGAAAATTTAAATACAAAAGCAGAGTTTGTATTAATTAAACTGAATAACAATTGAAACTTGCCATAATGTATCTACATGGTTTAATTTAATTTAAAATACTTTTTAAACAATCAAATCCTCTAGCCATTCATTAAAACACCTATCTAACCAACTCTTTAAAAAATATTCTTGGTTAAGAAACCATCTAAGCTTTTTCATAACAATCCTTATTCTGTCCTGTAGGTGGAAATGAAGCAAAATCATATTCCAGACTAGAAAACAGGATAAGAAGGAAGAAACTTTAAAAAACCTGATAACTTCAGACACTTCAACTCCTTCTTCCTTGCATTTCTCAAAATACATGATCTGGTTTTAAAGTCTTTGAACGAAATGTAAACACTAGAAAACTCATTGTTGAAGTATGTGAAGAATAAAGTACCCTGCACTAATATAGTGCATAATGATGCTGTGTCAAACTTGTCATTTACAGTAAATGTCACATTTTCCTTGGGATTGTCATGCCTTTTTTTTTTTTTAAACTAATTCCTTTTGTTGTCTGTAGTTTTTTTTTTTTTTTTTTTTTTTTTTTTTTTTTTTTTTTTTAAATTTATTTTTTTTTTTTTTTTTTTTTTTTTTTTTTTTTTTTTTTTTTTTTTAATTCCCATTGCTCAACAGGAAGAGCTGTATTTTCTGGTCTCTTCAGAAAAGCTTCACAGGATCCAATTTTTAACTCCTTTTTTTTTTGGTTTTTTTTTTTTTTTTTTTAATAAAGAAATAGCAATGTTTTAAGCTTGCAATACTTCTGTTCTGCCCAGTATATTACACATCAGGAGATTCCTCAAAAAACTGAGAAGTCGGAGAGTTCCAAAAAAGAAAGCAGTTAAGGCAGTTGATGTCTAGATTTGGATTTCTTTTACATGTTACATGTCAATGTCTCCATCGTAGGCCAAGGTTAGAGGCTTCTGCTGTGGAGGAGGGCTTTGATGCGGCTTCGTTCTTTTGCTGCAAGGAAAGTATTTCAGAAGACAAAATTATAAACTGTAATAGGCTCAGAAGCATTATCAAAACCCGGACTTCCATAAGAAAATCAACATCCCACACTGGCTATTTAATTTTGTAACTGGGTGAGGCTGCTGCACAGTGACTACTTCTAACACAGCCCCCCTTGTGTGCTCTCACGTGTGTGGTGCTGACACACAACCTGCCAAAAATGGGCAGCCAACTGTGCTCCTCATCTGCAGAGGAAATAAGGCACATTTGTTTCCCGTCTCCTCTCACAGCTTACAAAACAAGGAACACCTCGCAGAAAAATTGGAACACAAGCTGTCTAGGAGTGGGACATTCTCATTTTTCTTTGGCATGGTATTGAAGCAACAATAATTATTATTGAGAAATACATTTCCTCACCAGCCTTCAAGTGATGGAGAAGTGTGTAATGTTATTTAAAAAATCCTCTGTATCCTCCAGTGTGAAGCCACAGAGAAATGGAGCTACATGGCTTGGAAAATAAGGGAGCTGCAAATCCTAAGCAGCATCCAAACACTATCATTTGAGCTTTTAACCAAAGAGAGAGACTGAGAGAAAGAATAGAAAAATGAGGGCGAATAAACTGGTGTTAGATGAAAGAGGGCAATGATGCTGTCAGGCCACGGTTGTGAGTCTCTCGTTGCCTGCTCTGATCTGAGAGAGGTTGGGCCAGCTTGCACCATTAATGTTTGTAAGTTCAGGCCAAATCCCTGGGCATTGCCTTTCCAAATATTCAGACCAGGGAGTGCAACAAGCTCTGCCAAGTCAGGCCCATCAACCCTGCCTGGTGCGATGGCTGCGCTGGAGGGGGGCAGACAACCCCCCTCCCAGTAAAGCCCAGCACCAGTGACACACCAGTGTAGACCAGGACCCGGTACCCTGCCTTTAACAGTGTCTGGTAACAGCAGTTTTAGACACAGGACATGTTTCCACCTGACATATTCACTGCAAAAACCTATTTAGGGATTTCCTGAGCTGGAGTGTACATCCAGAAAACCACAATTAACACCAGGAGACCCAATCTCCCGTGAACTGTTATGCCATCTCCAAATCCATTTATCTTCCTGGCATGCACAGTCCCCAGCAGCAGGAAGCTCACAAGGTAATAATGCACTGTGTGAAAAATAATATCTTTTGTTTATTTTAAACGAACGTTTCATCAGATGCCTCCTACTTCTTTTATTGTGGGAAATAAAAATTCCCTAGCACCCTTTTCTACTACATTCATGATTTCATAGATCTCTATTGTATTCCCACATCAAACATCATTTTCCAACTGAATGCCCCTATTCTATTTAGTCCTTCCTTGAGCAGAAGCCAGCTCCTCGATCCAATCATTCTCCTTGCCTTTCTTCAGTTTTACTTTATCTTTTTTTAAATAATACAATAAAACCCCTTTCTAATCCCAGCAGAAGACTGAATAAATAAAAGGTCCTACAAACGATCAAAAAGAATTCTTTCCCTGCATGGCCACCAAACTTCTTCAAATATTGCCTGTTAACAGTTACAATTTCGGAGTTTTAATTACTCTGAGATAGGGCCAAATGAAGGCACTTAGGTAATCCAATCTCCATCCTTTCCTAGAGCCTAGAGGATTAAATCTCTGCAACACAGAGTGCTGTGATACAGTTTGGATTGTTTAAGTAAAAGCAAACTAGCTTTTATTTGAGGACAAAATACATGCCATACTCACCACATCAGATAGGATGTAAAAATCAGGAAAACTATGATGAAGAACCCACCAGCCGATACTCCATACACCCACATCTTCAGTTTACCATCTGTTGAAGATGAGGAAAAAAGGACAGAGGGATAAAAGGGGAGAAAAAAAAAAATTGTTCTAAAATGCACAAAAATTCAAGAGATTAATTAAGGAGAAATTAGTAGCATCACTGATAGGAAATGCAGCAAGGACTGGCTGGGAATAACCCATAAACCCCGTATTTTTGATAGCAAAGGATATTTCTGTAAAAATCAATCATTTAAAAGACAAAATGCTGGCTTTGGTAAGGAGCATAGATTTTCCTCAATGAAAACTGAAACTGAACTCTTCATCCCAGTTTTCCGAAGCAGTGTTACTTCCTAACCCTGCTCTGGCTGAGCTCCCGTAGCTCATTACAGGCAGCCTGGGCTTAAGGTGCAGCACAGAAACACAACCCAGGCAGGCTCCTGCCCACGGGAAGGAGCAGGGATGCAGGATAATTGGGGTACATTCACTTCAGAGCCCCAGCGGCTGCTCTGGCAGAGGCAATTCAATGCTGAGCTGACCCAGACAGACAGAGGTAACATCTCACATGTTTAGCTCAAAGAAAAGAAGGTTGAGTAGGGGTGGGACTGTTCTCCATAAATACTTGGGGGTCAGCTGGGGTAAACACCAGCGAGCACGAGTGGACAAGCTGCTTTGAGCTGGAAAACACTTGGGCAACAAATGGCAATAAATTCAGCTTAGAATAAAAACAAGAATAGGCTTTGTAACTCTAAGACGGATAAAGTTGTGAAAGAGCTTTCTGGCTGGGCCACAGGAGCAGGAGACACAACTGGCTTTAAGACAAGGTAAGGCTCTTGTTTGGGCTGTTTGGGTTGCAGTGACCAAGGACCCTTGGAGGAACCCCTCCCTGCACACGTGGGCTCGAGTCTGTTGCAACCTTCTATTGTAGCAGAACACTTTATCTGCACAGGTCCTTAATTACGGGCTTTGCATTAATAATAACGATTGTTAAAAGACCAACATTTCTGTTTCTGCCTGTGCAGCTTTCCTTGAGGGGAGAAGGTTTGGTACTTTTCCATGCAGCAGCAGTCTGAGCTGATTCACATCAACAGAGCTGCAAATACACACTGGAGGCAGGAACAGGAACCTGTGCCCATAGACACGGTTTGACAGAGGCCATTTCAAACTCAGTCATGTGAGAGGGACAATCACTGAGCCTGGTTTACATTTTATGTTTGAATCACAAATTTTTTTTCAAAGGGAAACGCATTTAATCAGATTCCATTCTTTCTCAGTTTTCTTCCAGGCTTTGTGGAAAGGCCGCTCACACATTTTCTCTTCTCCTTGAAACACTTGCAGACTGTCTCCCACATGAGAAGAGTTCTGTTTGTCAGCTTTGGGTTGGTTTGTTTGGGTTTTTTTCTGAAGTCTAGGTATGAAATTTGTTGCCCTCTCAACTGGAGAAGGCCAAGAAACATTTAGCAGTCCTGCAAAGGGACTGTCACAGCCACAAAAAGGCATCACAGCATGTCTGCTATGAAGGCAGCTCTGCTCTCCATCCCCAACAGAAAGGCATTGGACCATGTCATCTGACAATTTAAGCAATGCTATTTAAATTGCCTCTCTACTTGAAAAAAAGTTTCTGTACCTGAACTCTGGCCTCCCAGAGTGTGGTAAAGAGAGGAAAAACACAGCCTGATTTGAAATCAGTTCTGTGCACTCCTGCAGAGCATTTAGAAGAACAAAAACATCAGCCTCATTAAATCATAATAAAATTTGTGTTCCACACTGTAAACGGGAAGGGAAATCACAAATTAGCTGGAGAAAGGCACATGCGCTTTCACAGACAGATAGAAGTCCTTAGACATACACAAATGCCAAGGACTGTCATGCTGCAGGGTGGAAAATGCCACCCAAACAGGGAGCGTTCACCACAGACCTGCTATCAAGAGCAGAACTCGTAGGCAACAGCGGTTTCCTGTGGAGCCAGCACTAACTATTGCAAACCCCCAGACTAGGGAACCTGAGAGCCTCCTTAAGGCAAGTAATTACATATTTTGCCACGAAGTTAGACAAAGGGGAGAGATTTGAAAAGCACCAGCCTTCAGTTGGGGTCTGAAGGGCACACACACAGACTGAAGGGTTAACTGCAGGATGCCATGGGGTTGGTGATACACTTAACACACATGGAGCACCTTTATTCCTTTCCTGTGCATTGTTTCTATAACATTTCTGGCCTAAAATTAAGTAACACCTTGTTCTGTAAAAGCTCCTTGGTCCCTATTTCTGTTACAGTCCCTGGGGGAGAGCTGGCTCCCAGATGCTGCACTGAGGTCAAGCCCATCAGAAGCTTTCAGGGCTGCAGACCTGAATGTTGATTTAAAAACAGAGGATTGCATCCACCTACACCTCCCTCCCTTTTTCTAACCCCACAAAGGTATCAGCCGAAGAGATGACACCCAAGTAAGACAGCCCGCAGAAGGCCAGGGATGCTGAAAAATGGCAATTAACCCCAAACCTGTGACTCAAACTGATGTTGAACTGCGTGGGCTTCTGGATGAAGGGCTTGATCGAAAACCAGACAACTTGAGAAGGTTTTGGACTGAGTTCTCTGAGCTCAGAGACTGTCAACGCAAAGGTTAACTACTGTATGCAGATCAAATATGTAAATGTAACATTCAAAGTGTGATCACATATATCAGACAGAATTATGGCTCCCTGAATCCCCCTAACACAACCTTTTGTTACATGTTTTCCAAAGTCTTGTGTTCATTAGAAACTAATTGCAAACAAATGCAGTGTCAGGTACCAGAAGAGGGGGAAGACTGAACTGCCACTACTTTAGAATACAAGGAGAACAAATGTGTTTTGGTAAAACTTGATGCACCTGACACATTTGCTTCCCATTTTAAAGCCCTATTTGAATTTCAGAAATTTAGTTTGGATGAATTCATCGTCAAAAAAACAGTCAAAATGGGAATCAACTACTACTACAGCACTAGTCCTGTGGACCAGCCTGGGCCCACCCAGTACACGGTTCCATCTGGGAAGGATTTTATGCTGTGGATGTCAAAGATCCACCTGGGATGAGCTGCTCAGGCACAGCAGCTTGCCTGCTTTTTTTTGGGTGTTTTTAACATCATAACTTCAATATTTAAACTCTAAAGTCTACACTTTCTACCCTGTTCTTTTTGTATATTTTTGAAATAAGGCAAGAAACAACCAATGCTTTGTTTAATCAAATCTTAAGCACTTTTTGCTCCGAATCTTCTGAAGCGCTGGTGATCAATATCTTTCCTAGTCCAAACATATTACCTTCTAGAAACACATCATCAGATAATAGTTCTAAGCATCCCCCCCAAATCACGTATGAGTATACTTTTGCAAAACATTATTGCTTCATTCTGTCTTTGCTATCTCTCAAGAGATTGTGATTCCTCTGTATAGGCACAAAGGCATGAAAGACAGCACACAAGTCAGAAACTGGGAGGCTGCTCTGCAGCTCCCAGACACAATCTCTGATGTTATGATCTACAAAGCTTGTACCTTTCTTCTACAGAAACGTTTTAAAGACAATTTATTCCATTCATATTTAAGTTTTTCACCTGGATTAAAAGGTTGAATAGACCATCCTTTGAAAATGTCATGCATTTTTGAGTTGACAGGTTTATTTTTTCCAGCAATGGTCTTAACATCGGCTTTCTTATCTTCTAAACCTGGTACCTTCACGCAGTAATCCAGGAAACCATTTGATCTCATTACTTCCGTATATCCTCGCTCACAACCGCAGACTCCTCTCTGGAGATAAAAAGGAATTCAGCATTAAACCAGAGAGAGCCCCCTCACAGAACAGCGCACACCAAAGGGAAACCACGAAAAACCGCAAGGTACAACCTGCAAGTGCAACTTCACCACCAACAACCAAACCAAACCACCCAGGAACTGGTGCCTGCAAAACCATTTCAGCTCAAAAAGCCAAATATATCTGGGGAATTGGTTGAAAAAGAGTCTGCAATCATGGAGAAGCCTAACATACAAACATTTTCATCACAACGGGCTTAATAACAGGAATCTGTGGCAAACTCCTCTTGCCACTGACAATTTTCCCATTTTATAAATTTCTACTTTAAAACAGCTTCTTTATATTATTTTTCTTTGCTAATTGCCTTATAATGTCTGTTTGAGAGTCCTGCTTATGATCCAAACAGGTGACTAACTCTTTTATCTCCTCTTTTACAGAAGTTTTAAACAGTCCATTTTCTGTGGGACAGTATAATAGCACTGAATGAAATCTTAACCAATAAAATTAAACCAAGAGTCCCGAAACCCCTCCACAGGACAAACCCAAACCTGTAACACCACATAAACACTCCGTGACTCGTTTGTGCCAGTTCATGGTTTCCTCTCAGGATGAAATTCCCACAACTTCCTCGAGGTGGTACCACGGACACACTAAACTATTTTCTAGGTCCTGGAATGCATTTAGGATCCAGATGCTAATTGATTAGATTTCACAGTGCTAATTTCCTAACCATAATCTGCAGCAAGCAACTACCTGTGTGCAGTAGGAGAAGGGTTTTCTACACGCTGGGCTGCAGTGCCGAACTTCCGCAGGTTTGGTCCGAAGAGGACACCCTCCTGGAAAAGAAAATACTGAGAAAATGCCTTCAAGGGCATGGTTTTTTGACTTGGATCACCACAGTGTGAGAAGTGCTTGCTTGCTTACTTATTTTATATAGTTAAATACTAGTCTATTAAGCACATTAGCATAATATCTGCTGGCATCGTAATTATTAATTTGCCTTAACAAGGCAGGGAATTATTATCATACCCATCCTGTTAATGGAGAACAGCGATATAGAGATATAAGCAATTTGCCACTGGCCACATAGGAAGTTAGGGAAAGAATGGGGAATTAGATGCAGATCTTCTGTGTCCTCATTAATGTCTTATCTACATAAGAAGACATAATCCACATAACGCCTTTGCCCATCCTCACTCGGGGAAGCCTGTGCTTCTATAGGAATAAAAATATGTTAATGAGTTCTTAAATACTTGGCAACCTTTGCACATAAGACTTTTGTTATTATCTTAAGCAGTCATTATAAATAGAACTAGATAAAAACATCTGCATTTTCATTTCTACTCTCTCCTCATTCACCCTTTGCATATTGAAAGAGATCCCATGGATATGCAAGCCCTACTGCTTTGCCAATCTCTTGTGGAGCTTCAAAGTTCTGATAAATTTCCCTTTTCATCCTGCACAGGCAGAATCCGTAGGTTACAGTGACAGCAGGAACCTCGCAGTTTGTGTGATTTGAGATCCCTGTGTGTTGAAAGGAAGAAGAGGTACAGAAGCTGGGGTCTCTACCACGTGTGCAATGTTCTCCTCTACTCTCCACGGGAAGGTTGTACTGATGGCTCTGCAAGCCAGCCCAGGCAGCCCTCTAGGATGTGTACACTCATTTCTTCTTGTGAGCAGCCCAACATTAAGGATAACTAACCCAGATACTCCCATGTCATATACGTGTGATGTTGATCTGACAGCAAGGCTGGTGAGCTCCCGTCTGTCTTTGCTATACACAAATCTAAACTGAAATTCTGGAAGAGTGAGGAAGGATGTCCAACTCCCTGTGAGCAACAGATGCAGAAAAAGAACAGTCTGGATGGGGAGATTTCATTCATAATCGTGAGAGGCAATTTGGGGAAATACCTGTGACATTCATTCCATCCGAGCGCTGACACCACACTGCGCGAACGTTGTCTTGCCAAAGGCTGGTTTTCCACAGGTAGTCATAACACTTCCCTCCTGCAATATCACCACCAGTTAGTCTTCACCTTGCAACAAATCCAGAATGAAGTTTTGAAAGGGAGGAAGCCAAGCTACCTGAGCAAGGCCGAGTTTCCATCTCTTGCCCGGAGCAGCTCTCCTGGTTCTCCGGAGACTGAACGATGAGCGCCCGGGATCGGGACTGGCGCCCCGTTGTCTCAAAGCTCCTGCCATTAATGCAGGTGAGCTCACAGGAGCTCCACTCTGACCACTCTGTCAGGTGGCAGTCACCTGCACATTGAAAGAATAAATCACAGGTTTGCAAAAAGAATCAGCCTTGAAGGACAAGGACAACCTAAGCATACAACAGCTTTAACAGTGAAATATCCCAGGTATGTCATCCAGAGGTATGCAATATTTGGATTTTCTGCTTCATGGGGAATCTCATTTTCTCAAAAAACAAAGGAAGTCTTTTTCAGTTGGTCCAGAAACAGCAGACTGAGCATTTTCCTGATCTGCTGAAGCACAAATTCTTACTACAGCAGCTGACAGCACTCAGAGCTATGGGAGCACGTCCACCTCAGACAGCTATCACAGGCAGGAATGCACTGTGACCTCCCAAAGACTTTACCTGGGCAAGGCACAGAGCAGGGTAACTGCAGGACACTCTCTTTCGACGGCAGCTCACCACATAATGCATTTTCTACTGGTTTGGATGTAGCAGAAACAGATGCATCGTGCACTACACATGTGAGGTTGCGGACTTGCAATCCATCTCCACACTGTCCACCCTGTAAAGTAACAGGGAACAGAGGCACACATCACTGACGTTAGCAGGTGACAGAAGAAACACATCTGATTCCACTTCAAATGTGTTCAAAGATAAAAAGTTGGTCTTCGGACGTCAACAGTATCCCCTGCAATACTTATGAGAATCTCTGTACACATCTCTACAGAAGCTCAGAAGCAGGGGCAGAGCCAGACAGAAAAGTGTGGGGAATGTAACCCAAGCTGGGGAAGAGGTGGGTACCATACAGGATTAATATCATCTTTGGGGTCAGCCAGCCCTTCATGCCTTTTACTCGAGCTAGTGAATTTCCTGATTCTTAATTAGTGCCCAGTTACATGAACACAAAAATTTTTTGCTTCTCTAAAGAAGAACCAAGAGCGGAACCTGCTCATAAGGAAGGGACATTTCCTCTACCCTCCTTTGACGATGCAGACCAAGAAGAGCACTTATATGGTTTAAACCCTGAAACAGCAAAAATCCTCCAGCACAGTTAAGTGGGTTGCCAGGGTTATTGTGCATTAGGCTGGCTGTGTAATGTTCTAAAGGGAGAGACCACTTCTGGAGCAGACACGACATCACCAACTCGAGGCACACACTCCACCAAAACATCAACCCAAGCCAGCCATCACCTGTCAGCACTGAACCCCATTTGAAGAGGCAAAAGGAGGCTCCATCTGAGCCACTCCATGCTCATCCAGCCCAGTTCTGAAATACTTAGTCATATACCAAACTGCTTGCTGAAGATGACTTCCTTTACTGCAAAATCAATACTGTGTGGCTAAAGCTATTGTCAAGGGCTGAGGATGCTGCAAGAGCTGAAGTGTTGAGGCTATTTCTAGGGGCTGGCATTGTCTCCTTCTCATCTGATAAACAGAGCTGCAACGCTGTTGAGGTGGAAGCCTTAAACCTGCATGATGCCTAAGAATGTGCACCTGAAGCCTTGAGGAAATGGCACTTAACAAAATTCAGTAAACAAAACTCAAGAAGAAGGAAGAAGCATTGCTTTTATATAACCGAGGGATGTGCTCCTTTGGATTTCTTGGCAGTGGATTTTCTTAAAATAATGGACTTCATCTGCAGAACAGAATGGCTCCCACTGAGTGCATTCACTCAGCAGCAGGTTTGATAGCAGGAATCTCAAGAACAGCTCTCCTGCACACACTTGGCTACTTTTCACTGTCTCCATCCCTTCTGTTGCAGACTCAGAATGAAATGGAAATAGGAGCATAACTACCTGGATTTAGAGAGGTTGCTAATCAAAAGCATCTTAGAGATTAGATTTACTATATGCAGCCAGATTCCAAGCTTTTAACACCATGTTTCACTTTAGTCAGGATGTAACTTACTGTTCTAAATTACTGTTTCACCACTGAAGCCTCTATTGTGGTCTGAGATTAATGGTGTGTGAATAACTCATGCAGCTGTCAATTGAGCTGGAGTGCTTAGAAATGGCTGGTGGAAACAGAAGAAGATGTGAGAAAATTCTTGGGGGAAATGGGCACTAATCAAACTACAGCATTTCCAGTTCAAAGTGGCTCAAAGAGTGACTGAATGACTGGAGAGGACAACATATGTTTTCAAAAATAGTCTTCTTCTTCTATAAACAATATATATTTATATACATACCAATATATAAACAGTAATAAGAATACTGAGATATAAATAGATATATAAATAAATATTTTTTCAGTAAAACAGTCTCTCCTATAAAAGTCCACGTGCAACACTCTTCATTTTTATATCCCTCAACATTGGAACTACGTTCATATTTCAATGTTAAGAACGAAAAATAAATATAAACTTTTAACCAATCCCAAAGATCAAGGTTTGCTTTTCAACAGTGGCTTCCATTTGCCTGCTTTCTTTCAAGACCTTAATTGAACACACTTAAAATGTGACCCTGTCACTTACAGTAGGAGATCCTTTTTGGTATATTTGGAAAAGTCCTAAGCAATGCAGGAGCACTGCCTTAACTTCCTTATCATCTTCAAAATTATTCATGTCCCCAAAATTATACATCTGAAGTTTTAATTAATAATTGTGGAACCAGAGGAAGTTCATGGCAGCAATGGCACACTGAAGATGCAGGGATTAGCTGCTAATCAGAGAACTGCCAAGGAAACCATCACATATTCAAAACTCAGGAGAACAAATCTGTATTGTAAATGCTCTTCCTTGGAAGGTGTGATCCTCTGAGGTTTGCCTAGGACCAGGATTTGCCTCCTGAGTTATGATCTCCTTGCTGGAAATACACGAGAATTTGCTTTCCAGGGGGGATTCCTGTCATTTGGCTGCAAAAATTTCTATGCTGACCCTACAGAGGATGGAGAACCCATCCTGGATTCCCTAAATAAAGCCTGGACATACACGCCCCTCCACTAGCACCTGCATGGAGCCTACCCCTTGTACCACTGGTAAAATAAGGAAAAGGTTTATACCAGGAGCGTGTTTGACAGCCAGGTACCTCTGGAATTCAGCGACACACCAATGTAAGGCAGCATCTCCACAGACCTCCCACATCACCCACATATAACACACTAATAAGACAGGAGATAACATCCCCAATAAGATGCCTTGCCCAGATGTGCCTTTAAGAAAATTTCTCCCTTTTCGGCTTTAACTGGGGTTCGTGTGTTCACAATTATTTTAGGTAAAGAGTTGATCGGGCAAATGCTTTCACAGGTTGATAAACATTTAATCAGGTAAAAGTCTTCTCTAATGAGGGAACATTGCATGATCACATTTAAGGGAGTGCTTTTAAAACACATTAGAAAAGAAAGGTTTTTAGTCTGCTTAGGAATGTCAGCCAGCTGATGTTTGATAATACCTAAGCTACTTCACTTACATCCCTTTAATGGAAAAAATTATCAACAGTGTCAACCACTGCTAAAATTCTTTTTTAAGCTTATGAAGGTAAACCACTTCAGCTCTAGGAAGATAATGATTAATGTCCTGTAATCCTTATAAGATTGGGCATATTGACCAGTTCCCAAATTCTGCATCCCTTTGAACACAGCAGAAATGCTCCATGCCACCAGCAGGCGTGGCTGGGACATGTGTAATTACTTGGAGAACAACGCACTGATTTCCACACTGTGACAATCAACAACGCAGAATGCGTACAGCAGGTTCTATTCCTAAACATGCAGACACTTCTAATTATTCACATGAAGTCAATTTAACATGAAATAGTCCTTCTACAACTAGGAAATGCAGTTTCAGTTATCTCATAATACAAGGAAAAAATATTTTGGCCTTATAATTAGTTGTCCCGCTTCTATTATTACAGGAAGGCACCTTCACACTATGCATTTTGGTCTTACCATAGGAGCATTTACCTTATTTCACAAAGCATCCTTGAAAACAGGACTTCTAAACGCTTTCTTTAGAACGCAGGCTTAAGCTTCTTTTCCAGGAATAAATCACCCGGTATTTATGAACTACATTTAATTCCTAAGCACCTCATTAAAGAGAAGCGAACATGAATAGAATGGCTCCTCTCCAAAACAAAGCAAAGGGTAGAGAAACTACACAGTGGTAATTTAAGGAGAGAAGTAGGCTCTATCTCACTGAATGCGGGGATGATATCTGGGTGAGGGGAGGCTGTGATTATTTGCTCTGAGCTGAAATTTAGCTGGGTTCTGGACGAGCTCACTTTTAATCTGCACAATGTGTTATTTATCTGGAGCGAGCCAGGGCTTTAATTCAGCTTCCCTACTAATTCTTTTATCAGCTATGTTAGCTTCTATGGCTGAAGGTCTGTTCCCTGATGTTTAATAGGATTTGCTTACATTAGCTATCAGATGATGCTATCATTTTGTTGTATTTATGTTATACATAAATAAATACTGAATGCAGCACATACAAGGACCACATTCCCGTCTTTAGTTGCAACGACCTGATTATAGAAAATACAAATATATTTCTGTTTCTCTGATCTTGGACTGTCCAAAGACTGTCACACTCCAGATTTCATGTGTGAAAACATGGGAAAATTCCAGGTATTTATTGTGCCACTCACATATTCACTACATTATCTGTCCACCACATCTAGACACCACACAGGTATTCAAGGCATTTGCAGTGTGGGAGGGGGCAGAGCAGAAAACACAAGGCATGTGTGTCTTTATGTCCATTATTGGCCTCAATCTCTTACATGGTATAATGTGGAGAAGCAGGCACAGATCTGGCACAGGTCCTGTCCCCTGGGACCAGACAAGGCACTTTTCCACTCAACCACACTTCTCTCACCTCCATTTCAGCAAAGCCAGATTTAAGCAGTCTGATAAACCTCACTGTGAAAGATTCACCTCTGCTTAAACTGGGTTACCAACTAATATGTTTTAATATTGGAAATGCGATCTAACAGATAAAGAGAGAAGAAAAAGCACAGAGGGGAAGAAAAAGTCAATTCAAGCCTGATGCAAGTCACTGACAGTGAAAAAATGATGGCTCCGGTGCTGTGTAGAGGTGCCAAGTGCAGGGACAGCACATCAGAACTGAATCCAGACATTTTTAGATCATTAAAAAGATAGCCAGGGTAAGGAAAAAGTAGAAACTAGCCCCGAATAAAAGAACTTGCACTACTGTACTGGAGACCTGGTGGGGGGGAAAACCTGCTATACAGTACTTTTTAAAAAAAGGAAATAAAAAAGATAAAAAAGGCTAAGCTCTCTTGATATCTAGTGCATCTATTTTCTTCCTAGAGTTATTTTATATAATTAAACTATAGGTCATCACGTCTGTGCCCACTCAAACACATTCACTCCATAAATCCCTTTCAATAGCTCTAAAAGCTTCTTATGATACTTGAACCCATATTGCTATCTATGAAGGGTTGCTGATGGTTGGAAGATGAGGTGCAGAGACTTACCGCTCCTGAACTTCCCCCGCTTCCCCGTGGATCTTATCAGCACCGTCACCAGCCACAGAGACAGTGAACAGTAGCCCCAGTTAACCCCGCAATGTCACGATGGGTTTTGCGGTCGATCCCAGGCACGGGGAGCCCCTGGAGCCCTCGGGGAGCACCAGAGAAAGCCATACCTGGACTCTGCAGGGAGACCACGGCCCCAGGAGCCAGTTGTAGCAGGGCTTCACCGGGCAGCTTCTGTGCTGGGTGAGCTGCTCCGGGCAGGGCCGGCCCTCGCCCGCTGCCCGCAGGACCACCGAGCGCCCACGCACCATCTGGCCTAGGCGGGGGGAGAACACACACACGGTGAAGGACAGACAGGGGGAGAAAGAAAGACAGGTTTTGTAATTTATCAGCATTCCCAGCTCATTTCCCACCACTAAAATCTGCTCAAAAAGCAGTCAATTGGGAAGAGTGACTAATACGGATGTGATTTCTAAGTCTAAGAAATGCAGCCACTAATACTTTCAAGCACACTTTTTAAAACATGGTTTTGTGTGTTTTCCAAATATAGTGTTTGTTTATGCAGCACATTTAAATACTTGACTAAATCCTGATTATTAAATATGACAAGAAAATAATTCCTACGGCAGCAGCATTTCTACCACTACGTATTCAATATGTTTCCAGAGATTTTTAACAAATGAAATTTTCTTTTTATGAGCAATTATGTGGACCTAATTTGAAAACTGCAAACACTGTAGTGGCTATTACCATCCATAACCACTTCTACCATTTCCATTAAAATCCTATTTATTATTGGTGAAAACTTCTTCAGCCACTGAATGGAAAAAGCAATTATGTTACTACTTTTGAACTAATAAAACTGAATATATTCATTAAAGTTACAGCAATTCCATTTCCGTCTCCTTTGCTGTCCATTTATGTCCAGGAATGTTTTCACTCAAAATGTTTCAATTAGAATTCTGGCTCCAATTAAAAAAGAAAAGTAGAAAAGAAAAAGCCCTTATGCAATAGAATGCAGAAGATTGTGCTGGACAAAAAATTTCTGCCTTGTCTTTCAATATGTGTGGATTTGAGTTAAAAACTAAAAGGTCTGGGCATTAAGGGCAGACAGAGAGAAGAAGGCAGAGGCGAGTGGTAATTGCTCACCCAGAAAAAAGGAAGAGATAAGGTGTTGTGGTGGGGCTCTCCCATTTGGATCACAGCCCTTCGGCTGCTTTTGTGAGCAGAGGGGAGTGTAGGGGGAGCAAACACCCTGCAAAACAGGGAGGCTGCAATATCCAGCCAGATCCTTCTCCCAGCTATTTGTGCACATCCTTTTTAATTAAAAATATTGCAGGTGTAAGGCACATCTCTAATAACTGTCATTGGCACCACGTAAAGAGCAGGGTTTCCAAAAACATTTCAGTAAATAAAAATGAAAAGCAGACACGCCTGAAAAAGGTACTGATGGGATACCTTAGCAAGCTATCTTACCTTTACAATGCTATTCCCTTGCTCTGACCCATTGAATTCCATTTTTAAACCCATTTAAACCAATTTTAAGACTTCTTCCTTTTCCAATTGTAATCCCCTAGACCTGGGGAGTTTGTAACAGAAGTGATGATAAAAGCTCTTATCCACATGACTGTGCATTCAGCCGTCACGGAATCAGATACATTAGAAGGTGAAAAAATTTCTACCAGCTGAGAGGAAAGGAAAGGAAGGAAACTCCTGCAGTTCACTGGGGAGTCAGAGCAAGGGAAGAGAAACATCCCAGCCTGCTGTTGACGAATCTCACAGCAACCCTCCCTGGCCCAGCAGGACAAAATTAGCTGTTCCTTCCCCTCCAGCCAGACATCAGATTTGCCAAATTCTTCTTAATGCTGAATGCTGAGGACTGGTGACCCATGGAAAAAAAAGTTCTTTGGGAATGGTGGGAAGCCCATGGCTGCAGGGTTCTGGGGACACTCTGGGACATGCAGCTTCTCTGGCCAGGGATCTCTGCAGCCCTGCCAGGCACCACTTCCCCACATGGAGCTACAGAAAAGGAGGTCTCCTAAGGTTAAAAGATCCAATTTCCTTAGGAGGGACTTGAGAGCCTGAAGCATTCATCAAGCTATTTTAATTAACAAAATAATTTCCTTTCGTACACTCTGTTTAACGTGTTTCTAGCAAAACGTAAATGGGAAGATCATTCAATAGAAAACACTGTTTTCCTTTTAAAAGGAATTAACAGCCTTTCTGTATTTATTTCCATTTTGGTTTCTTGCAGTTGGTTAACCAAACTATTGAAACTCACTACAGTCCCAGTGGTCAGCTGGGGCTTGACCCATTTAGTCTATCACTTTCTTTTTACACTGTGAATAAATCACTGAAGAAAGGCATTTCATTGAAACCTTTCTTTGCACAATGACTGCAGTGAGTTTCTTAAAGCTCTGATTTTTTTTCCACTCCACAAACAGTATCTAGGTGCTCAATTACCACTCAAGCAGCAGAAAAACTCCCTGGTTTTTCTTTTTAAATACCTTATCTTTTGCTGCCTATGTAGAAGAGAATCTTACTGCATCTGAAATTAATTTTCTTCCCATACAAACTCTGCAAGAGTTGAAGCAATCTTAGTTGCTTCTTTAATTTCCCAGTGAATTTTTCTTGTAATTTCTCAATGAATTGGCCACATCTCTGATTCCTCTGCTCTGCAGTATTAAATGATACAAAAATTAAGACAGAAAGAGGGCTGAAAATTGAAAATGAGTATTTCTTCATTTGTTCAATTTTGAAAGAGGTTGGTCTTGTTAATGATGGGCTCTTAAAATTCTATTTTGTGTCAGCAGCCAGAATTTCATCTCAGAAACAGGATTATATTTTCAGATCAGAATAATGAGATTTTTTTTACTCCCCCAAAAAAATTCCTGCCATGCCTTGCATTTTATGCCCACAAAGTGATGTGTCATGGCTGAAACCAAGTTGATTAAAATTCCTGCTACAGTTCACCCCAATCAAAATGACCAGCATGTTGTAACCGGTTTGCTGAGTGTGAGCAGAGCACATAAAACACAGCTCTACCACGAAACCCTGAGACCAGACTGGGGATCAGGTTACTTAAATAAGCCCTGGAGGTCAGGGTAGGTCCAATCACAAGGTGATAAACAGGGTTTTTCATCCACTTCCCACTGCCAGTCCCTCCAGGAGGCTCAGGGAGAGCTCTTGGCGGCCCCTCTTCCAGCAGCATTTCCCACCTCTGTCAGACCGGACCTTGCCAAGCTTGAGTAGCAAGCAAGAGAGTATCACAAGAAGTTCTTCTTCAGAAGGCAACACCACAAATGTTTTCCCAAACTGGTGATGAAACAGGGAAGAGTATAACCACGAAATTTTTCCGTTGTGCACACCCTTGTTCCCCCTCGTTTCTATCCCACGGGTCATTCTGGTGTTGGGATGCCCATCTCTGCAACCCTCTGGGCTCTGAGGACTGAGCAAGACACAGCAGCGTGTTCAGCCCTGGGTAACTCAGGTAAATCCCACAATTCATCTGATAAAGTCAGCTTTGCAAGTGGCAAAGCGCAAGTTCAGGGGGTTTTATAAATTCAGCACTCCTGTTAGAGAACTTGAGAGAAATCATATGGGATTGGAAAATGTTTACATAGAAAAATTCAGCATCCTCATGTATTTCTTTGCCTTAACAAAAGGAAATTCAATTTGTTTGGGATTAGTCTTACCAAACATCCTTCCAAGTAACTTTGATTCAGGCCATGAAAGCCTCATCCATTAAGGCAGTACTATACATCTTTTCATAGCAGTACAGCAACAGATATGAGGGACCCTTATATATAACCCAATGTCAGCCTAAAGCCCTAGCCAGCATCCTGAACAGATGCTGCCCAGAACTACAGCTGCAACAAGCAAATATCCATTACACATCTCTGTAGGCTCAGTGCAGGCAGGAAAGAGAGATCTACTTTACTCATCATCATTTATAAAAATCAATATATTCGCCTTTGGCTGCTGTATACCAGAACTGTACTAGATGTCAGTGCCACGTGCACAGCAGCACCACTTCATGTTTAAATGCATTACTCCACAAAATGAAACCTGCACAAGAGAAAGGGGCCATTCATTAAAATATATCACAGCAAACTGTTACTGGAAGAGATCGACAGAATACAAATGTTAGCAACAATGCTAGATTAAAAAAACGCAGGAAAACACAAATCCAGCAACATTACATTTTGATCTGAATTGTATTTAAATTATGTTTCTCTTTGAAGTCCTTGACGGTGCTTCTGCAGGCCCTTCACACGCTCTCCAAGAAAAGACAGAAAAGCAAAATATTGTTGTGAGTAGATCCAGTAATGGTGTATTCAACTTGCTGTGAATTATTTTTGAACACCAAGCATCTAAGTCCTTCATTTCAGCTGTACCAAACAGTGGGCAATTATCTATTGGCAGAGAGAAGCAGTACGAGTGTTTACTACAGCTAATTCCCACAGCTCGTTTATTGTCATCCTTTGTTTTTTCCTGTCTAATTTGAGGTTTCATCCTATTCACATAGATGCCTGTGAGAAACTCTCGATGATTTCAAAGGTGTTGCTGTCCATGAACTTTCCGGTAGGAAACGCTCACTGTATTCATCTGTGAAGCACCACCTACAGATAAGTGCATAATTAATGTCCTCTCTGTTAATGCCATCATCAAGTAGTATTTATAACCAACTGGAACTCGGTGAAGAAGCTGAAATGGTGTTTGTGCTGCTGGAACCACACAAGGGCCACAGCCACAGGACTGGTGCCAAGGTCTCTCCATCATGGATGTTTGATATCAGGGTAGCTCCACACTTCAGGGCTGCTGCAGCAAAAGTCAGATCAGCACTGAGGATGCAGGAAAATAAACCATGTGCTGGAACAACTTGGATGCAAAACACTTCTGTTTCACTGATGCTTTGGCATAAGATTCAGAAGACTCTTGGGTCCCTGCAAAGCTATTCAAATGGCAGGGAAGGCCCAGCAAAACTTGGCTTCTTTATGATACAGTTTTTAGGACAGTCTTCCCAACTGCTTAGCTGCTGTAGGTTCACAAAACAGTTACCTCCAGCTTTAAAATCCATGTAAAACTACAAGACAGCTCTCTAGCCAGCAATGTAACACAGTTACGATCTTTGAAGACCAGCAGATGACTGAGCTGAGCTTGGGTGTGACTGTGTGGTTCAAGCAGCCTCAGTGTGGTTTGGCACTTGCAGCCAGGACACACTTGAGGACACTGGCTTGAAGGTCTGCTTTGGCAGGGAACAATGTTCCCAGCTTTCCTTTGATTTAGGACATGAAGTAACCCCTTGCATGCACTGGTAGCCATCAGCTCTTTAACCAGTCTTCAGAACTGGCACAAGCGTTTCAGGATCAGGTTCAAAATACAAGACACAACTTCACTCAAGCACATCCTTTTTCAAACTATGCAATAGAAGAGCTCAGGATGAAAAAGCCTTTAGGCATTATATAGAGTTTTAGCTCCTTGAGAATGCTAAAAGTCATAAAAAAGTTACAACCTGCTTTTGCACTGTACTCTGTTTAATTTAGCAAGTGATTGAACACTCAAAAAATTAATTTAAGTTTATTCAGCAACATGAGCATTAACACTGCAAAATGGATTTTGAAGAAAAAATAAAATTTGGAATTAATAGTACTCCCAGTGTGTTGTTGTTAAAACACTGTCCATGAATTATTCATTTCTGTTAAGAAAGCACTACTTCACAAACGGGCTAAAAGCTCAGCAAAGGAAGAACAGCACTAATCCAAATATTAAGCTTTTTCTGTAACATGCTTTGATCTCTGGAATCCATCTGAAGGAATCACTTTATGGAAGTTAAGAGCTTTTTTCTTTTTGACCTTAAGTAAATTTGCTTCAAATACACATTATGGCTCTTGAATCTTAAAGACCATTAGCTGTACATCTCATGCACATCAGAAGCCTGGGAAATAATGTATCAAGCTTATTTTGAATAAAACCTTCAATGCATTTCCTCATGTCAATACTCAAGGGGTTTTTTACATCCTATAAGTTGAAAAAGGTCCTAATCCTTTCACTTTTTGTATGCTGGTGAGCATTACTGGCTACAGAAAATCTTGCTGAAGTTACCGGGGTCATACAAGTATTAAGGGACCTGTGGATACAGGATGGAGACAGAGGCATTTATTAAATGATGACAAATAGTTTTTGTGTGTTTTCTTCAATGGGATTCAATTATGTGACAAGTTACTTCACCAGAGGGTTCCCATTTATTTATTTATCTTTTAAGATTACTGTAACACTCCCCAGCTCTTCGGTAGCTCTACATACTCCCTGTCTCAGGGTTTAACGTTTGCTATGGCTGAATTCTGAGAGTTTGAATTAATTAATAAATAATCCTCTAGGCATCTGAATACCTGCTTGCTAAGTTGCATTTTTCCCTTTAGAGTACTTTGGAAATAGCCCACTTTGTTCATAACACCCAAGACCTCAGGACCCTGAGAGTGTCCAAGATTACCTCTAACAGATTCAGTGTGGTTTTGGGGCTATCCCTGAGCTCTGCACCCCTGCTCAAGGACTGCCTGAGCAGACTGCCTGAGGCTGGGGGTACTTTTTGTGCTGCATTGCTGAGATGTGAGAGGCAGGAGGACAGGCAGGGACTCACCACCAGAGCCACATGTGTGGGAGCACTGGGACCAGGCCGACCACGGGGAGAGCTGGCAGTCCACTGCACATCCCACCACACACCGGCTGCTCGTCTGCACGGGCTTCTCCAGGCGGAGCTGTGAGGGGACAAGGAAACACAGGCATCAGCTTCCCCAGGCCCCAGACACCTCCTGCCACAGCCAAGCACCCCAACGAAAACTGGCAGTGACTCCATCATAGGGGAACTTTCTCCAGGGTGCAACTGGTTTAAGCAGTTTCATTTTACATCTAAGCATCTGTGCTGATTTTGGCTGGGGGAGAGTAAATTTTCTTCCCAGTGGCTGGTATGGGGCTGTGTTTTGAATTTGTGCTGAACACAGTGATGATAACAGTTTTTGTTATTGTTGAACAGGATTCACATAGAGTCAAGGCCTTTTCTGCTTTTAATACTGTCCCACTGGGTGGTTGGGAGGAGACAAAGCTACGACAGGTGACTCCACCTGACCAAAGACATATTCCATACCATACAATATCATGCTCAGTATATAAAGCTGGGGAAAGAAGGAAGAAAGGGGGATGTTTGGAGTGATGGTGTTTGTCCTCCTAAGTAACCATAGTGATGGGGTCCTGCTGTCCTGAAGGAACACCTCCCTGCCCATGGGAAGCAGTGAATTAATTCTATTTTACTTTGCTTAGGTGTGCAGCTTTTGCTTTTCCTATTAAACTGTCTTTATCTCAACCCACAAGTTCTCCAGCTTGTACCCTTCCATTCTCTCCCTCAGCTCACTGTTGGGGAAGTGAGCAAGTGGCTTTGTGGTTCTTGATCACTGACTGGGGTTAAACTATGACAGCATCCCTCAGTCTCTGGATCTTACTCCAAAAGGACAACCCCAAACTTTTCGTAGTAGGACACAATCTCCCTAGTCACAAGCTTTCTTGAAACCACTGGAATGGTGCAGGGTTGATAAATATGCAACGAGCATTCGAGTCAAGGGGTGACACCACCCACTCAAACACCCCATGGATGCCTTTGTCCCCCAAAGCACCCAGCGGCTGTGCCCCCAGCACTAAACACTGAACACATTTCCACCATTTATGGACGACATCTCGGTGTGGATCAGAAGGCATCACCAGCTTTCTGGAAGCACAGTGAGCCTCTGGATGTTTCCCAGCCCTGCTCACCCTCTGGCAGAACTGCATGCTGACAGTGGCTCCGTCGCTGCGCCGGCAGCTCAGGAGTCGGCGCCGCTCCCCGTGTCCACACGTGGCATTGGCACCCAGCTGGCACCCGCTCCAGCCTGCAGACACAAAGCAAAGGGTGCACTGCTGCAGGTCACCTTTTCCCTTAACACAGACTCACAGATCACAGAATGGTTTGTGTTGGAAGGGACCTCAAAGATCATCTCGTTCCATCCCCCCCGCTGTGGGCAGGGACAGCTTCCACTAAACCAGGTTCCTCAAAGCCCCATCCAGCCTGGCGTTGAAGCCTTAAACAAGTGTCTTTACCTAAGGCAGCACTTCCCCAAGTCAGGGCATCCCAAACCCTAGAACGATCCTCACAAAAGGATGTTGCTCTTAAAACCAGGCAAGTCTCAGAGGAGGAACCACTCACTTTGCACTCTGATACTGTATCCCCTTACGAAACTGGAGCATCCGAGTGCACATGTTGAAGACTGATAAAGGGTATCAGTTCAATCCAGCTGGCACACTTACAAGACTGTATTGTCTGAAGCAAAATTTAACTTTGATAAAGCAGCTGGGGAAATTTCTGAAGGGGGACTCTGGTTTAACCTGTTTTTGTCTCAAGGCAAAGCCATTCATTATTTAAAACTAAACTCTAATACTCATGAAATAAAACCAGTATTTCTAGCAGAAGAAAATTAATATCTTATTACGTCTGAAATTATGTTGGTCAGAATACAACTAAACTGAAATAAGCTTTAAAACATCATTTAAAATAAACAAAAAGCCACAATACAAGCAACTAACATTTCCATACACCACCAATAAATAAGAAGGATGAGAAAAAAACCTATTACTTTGTGTCTTCTACCTCTGATAAACATGAACACATAAATGTTCTGCATTTCTGAAATGTGATGATAAAAAAGGCATCGTCCTCCTGCCTGTGTTTCTAGGGCTTTTATTACAAACAGGCTGAGTTTATATTCACATATTTTATCTTGCTTTGTTCTTCCTTCCCACCAGCCCCCGAAATTCTCTTAGATCTCTGTCTATGTCTTTCTCATTTATTTGAGCTGGTCAAAACAAAAGGAATTATTCCTGTTTTGTTTTGTTTGTTTGTTTGCAGCAGCTCCAACTGCTTCTAAGGTCCTAAATAATACATTTTGTTCTGAATATCCTATGCCCACCCATATAACCCATACTGCCTTCAATTGGTACTACTGCAATATCGCCTTCTGTTGGTACTATTGGTTTCACCAATTCTGTTGATAACTCACCGAAAATCTCATTTAACATGCTTTACTTCCAGGGTACCTGCAATGACAACTTAAACACAAAAATTGTGCATTTGTCCACTATCCTGTAAAAATGTAGGTATGTAATTAACTTTAGTGAAACCAATGATAGAGCTACACAGAGCTCTTTTAATGCCAAGGCTTTAACCAACACCACAAGCTAATATAACTAAAAACACACAGTAAGGGAATATTGGAAAGTTTCACCTACCTGTTAGGTTGTACTGATATTGGAAGCAATTTTGGTTAAGAATGCATGGCTTCATTTGTGAATCTTCAGGGCAGGGCTTTGAACCGACAGAAGACCTCAGCACTTGTCGAGTTCGGGTTTGCATAATGTTGGGATCACACACCTGTATGCAAAAGGGATGGTCAGTGAAGAGATCCCAGTAAATCATGCAGACACCAACAGCCCAGGGTTGTTACATGCAGCTCCATGGCCACATGAAGTACGATACAATCCCACTCCTATTCCAACAACGCTTAAAGCATATAAAGGAAAAGAAATGCAGTTCACTGTTAGGAACCCAATATTACGAAAGATCATACTTTATCCACCCTCATTTGGCTATTTTATGCACTCCTATACTACTTATTTCTATGTTTTTTGGATCCTCTGTTTCCGTGTTTTTAGGATCCTTGAGGACAATGGGATAAAGACTGCCCTACTTTGCATCTCTTTCCAAGACCTCGAGTAAAATGCCATAGTACTGAATATTGGGACAGGATTTCTGACACAATTAATGCATTTTTAAGTAAAAACTGATGTTACAGCAAAGTTTTCATTTCCAGGAATGACATCTGTAATTGCATTTCAGTTATGATTCTGACATCAAGACTTTTCAAAGTATGTGATACCAATACTGATGTCCGACTCTCTACAAAACAGGATTTGTTTGGTTATATTTTCACAGGAATATGAACCAAATGAGGCAGGTTTTCATTTATGTTTGTCATCATAGGCATGCAAACTGTTGGGTTTTGGCAGCCCTCAAACATCACTCTTTCAGTATGGCATGGTGAGTGGACATGGTCCCAGCAAATCTCACGGAAATAAATCCCCATTAAAAGTATTCACAGCCATCTATTGGACAAGATGACCTATTTAATTCCTGACAGTTTCTCATTTGGTTTGTTCAGGAACAGCAAGAAAAAAAAAACAACCAAACAATGCATGCAGAAATACATTTTCACAAATGCTTGGGGATTTAAGACATGATTTTCCTATAGAGTACTTTAATTACAAAAAAATAACTAACAGCTTAAACCATGGGCTTATTATCATGCAACAAACTGCCTGCAAACACTGAACCCTGCATGGGTGAAAGTGTGGATAATTCCTGTATTGTGAATATTAAAGGGAAATGTAATGGCCTTGCAGCATAAATTAGTTCTCAGACTGCTGTAAACCTGGATTAGTTGCACAGATCATAGGATAACTGAACAGAATAAATATTAGGAAAAACAGGAAAAAAGTTTGGTTTGGTCTTAAAATACATTGCCAGGGCCTATTTTCCTTATGCTTACATTATGTGAAAGAAATTCTATTATCAATGTTCTTATTGCTGACACACACCTTGTCAAATCATTTTAAATGGTAATCTTATTTGAATACCCATGGTCAGCTAAAACACCCAATTGTTTCTAATTATCTGAAAATTAAACCCATGCTAAGTGTTTACCAATAGTTTACTGCCTTTTTCTCAACTAATCTAATTGTTCATCCTCACAACTAACACTAATAACTTAAATGATTTGCCAATAAACCAAAACGAGTAAGGAAAAAATCAAAGCGGGTATCTCAGTGGCTACTCCTAATTAATGTTTCTCTGAATTATGCTACCAAAGGGGAAAAAAAAGAAATCAATGGATGCTGTGACAGAAGTTGCCTGTGCCAGCTCAGAAATACTGCTTTTGCTCCCTTCAAAATGAGAACCTGCAGACAGAAAATATGCATCATTTGTAGATAAGTAAACTCTTTTAATAAAATAATATTTTCCCCCTGCGTAGCATGCTCCCCATTGTGCCTGATAACAGGGCATTGATGCAGCCCAGTGTTGTCACAGAGCCCCCCCAGATTTCCTGGCTGGCAGGACTGTTTTCCCTCTCAGATATCCTCCTGGTGGGCAGCAGATCAGTCTAACAGGTCAAAATCTATCTGGTGTTTGCCAGGACCCAAACAAACAACTGGTTTACTGCCGTTCTGAAGCCTGAATTCTCACTGCGCTGATGAGACATGGTGTTCAGAAGCCAGGGCTGATGTGATAAGCTCCTCACTTTTACCAGTTTGGAATAATAAGGAATCTCTGTAGGAAAAGCGTTCATTTAATCAAGCTGAGTACACGGGAAACATGCAAAAATTCAAAGCTGGCAAACTGTAACTAATATCCTGTAATATTATTTGTTGAATTTCTCTTAACGTCAATTGAGAAGTCAAATTAGTTTTATAATTGATTTTCTGGCCCTACTCTTTCAAGTTAACGATGTAAAAAATTGAGCCAAATACACATGGAACTGAGTAAGCAGCAGGAGGGAACGACTTGCAAAGGAGAAGATGAAAGCTGGGATTTTCAAAGGAGCAAGAGGAAGCTGAGTATCCAGCTACCCTGGAATCTCAATGGGCTTGGGTGCACAACTCCTGCAGGACCTTTCCAAAAACCCAGGCTGGAAAAAAATTAAGTATTTACAACATGGCAAAGGTTGAGGGACGGCTTGGCAGACCCAGAGTCATTACGGGATGTGAACAGTGAAAGTTAAAGAAGAGGGATTGGTTCCAGTGGGGAGATGCTGAGGGGTATTAACAAGCAGTAATGAAGAGATGTGTGCAATCCACACAGCAAAAGGAAGATAATATGTCACCATTGTCACCACTGCCATCACTACCAAGGGTGTATGCCTAGTCCTGAATTTGAATCTTATCAGGTTCTGAGAGCAAAACCAAACAGCATCAATGGCAACTCATGTGTTTAGGAGGTAGGACAGGAACGCAGGCAGTAATTTATGGAAAAGGCAGCAAATGAAAGAAATATCCCTTGAGTACTTAAAGTAAGAAATTATCACAGAATTAATTAAGATTTGGGCAAGATAACAGAAGGCATTGATTCTGAATATTCTCACAAATCAAGAAAATGGTAGAACGAATTTGACTGTTCAAATAACCTTTCATACAAAATAGCGAAGGTGCCATTCAGATACACGGATCAAGACTGGATCTGCCCCAGGAATCCAAGATTCTAATTGAATGCACATATGAACCTACAATTTTGGGGTTTTTAAATAAATAAAACCCACTGTGATTCAGCACTGCCTTACTGAGTATCTTCATTTACAACTCCTCTCTTCCCACTGAGTGGATGCTTTACTTCCAAAGACATTATTTTACTTCCTACTGCTCTATTAGCAACCACTGCTTTCACTGATGACATATGAAGCTTTTTTAATTATATTTTACATTAAGTCAGCCATTACCTCCTGTAAGGCTATCACAAATGCTTTGTGCTCAGTATTAGCCAATATTTCTACAGTGGAAGCTCAAAGAAAGAGGAAAACAGGCAGGCGACAACAGCACTCAGACTAGAAATAAAGACTTATGGATCAAAGATAGACAATGAATATGAGTGCCAACTGGCCATGAATATAGGAGAGGAAACAAGTACTATGAAATTAAGGTAGCTGTGATGAACAGAGGTAGAAGGCCAGAGGCCTGGAGAACTCCATGCTCCCTCAGGGTTAGGTGCCAGATCAGTTTAGCTGTTGAGTTTTACAGACTATGCTGTTTGTCCAGATTCCTCCTTAATGACAACGAGGTGTGTAATTCTGGCATATGCATACTCTAGAATTGGTGACAGGAATGCAATTAATTTCTGGATGGCAAAAATAACGGGGACCTACCTCAGGTGGCACAATAGCCTCATAATAGCCTACAGCAGTAGGACGTCATACACAGACACAGTAAGTTTCTTTATGGGTATAACTACAATGTCCCAGCCTGCTTTATAGAATTAAATCTCACCATTTCCATTATTCTTTTCCATGAAGTATGAAAACTTCATGAGTTGAGCCAGAGCCAGGAATCTATAGGCCAGATTATATAAACCACTACAGAAACAAAATATTTTGAAGCAATGAGAGGCACATAAAATGTTAAGGCAGGAATAAAGCAAAGTTTTTCTCAAAGGACCATTTAGAAATTATAACAGTCATCATCTTGATTCCGTGGGGGAATTCCTGGCACTCTTGACTACTGCATTTTTTAATATTTCTTCTAGCCAATCTCAGTTTTTCACCATGACCACTTGTCACTATTTTAAGCCATAAAAGAGTCCCTCATAAAAAGTGAGGGACAAAACCATACACAAAGGATGTACCCAGCCTTTGCTCCAGACAATAATGGAACAGATAAAGCACTGAAAGTTTGTTCTGGAAGAGAAGGGTATTAAATAAAATAAACCTGTAAGGTTATGAACGCTAAGTTCCAGTGCAAGAGCTGTTAACATATCACACATTAGTATACACTATTAGACCTTCTTTGTGACGGATTTTAAAAGCTGTCCATTGATCTAGGCTTTCATACACATCATAATTGTACAGCACAAAGGCTGTAACCCATTAGAGGGCCCTTTAAGCTGTTTAATTTATCAAGCAGTTTGTATAATGCATCCTGCACTATAAATAGCTGGCTGCATTATTTTTAACTGGCTATTCATAAGGAAACATAAAACCTCAAAATAAGGTACATGCAAAGGCAGCAACAGTATTTGACTATTTTTAACAGATCAATGAACCATTATATTGTTCATGCCAGTGTGGATGTTTTGTAACAATTTAACAAGCCATTTACAATAACACAAGCAATCTTTTGAGATGAGAATACATTTACATAAATTTTCTTTTTCAGACAGACCTAGATTCTGAAACTTTACCTGCCTCCACACAGAACCACTGCTTTTTAAAAAATGATTGCTAATGAAGATGAATAAAAATAAAACAACAAATCTAAAAAATACAGCAGTTACCAACTTTTCTGAAAGCTATACAAAAAAATCCAAGTCACTGCTATGCTAAGGAGCAGGGCATGTTCTTCCAAAAAGCCTTGGACCAGCATAATTCTCATGCTTGACCTGAATAAATTATCTCCTGGGCTTGAAACACAACTCTGTGCAAGCCTCACTCTTCAGTCCAGCCTCCACACTGCAGGTGCTCTGCCAAACTTACGTGCCAAACCCAGAGAGGTTGGTGAGTCTCCTCTGGAGATGCTCAAAAGCCGTCTGGACACAATACTGAGAAATGTGCTCAAGGGAATCCTGCTGGAGCAGAGAGTTGGACCAGATGACCTCCAGTGGTCCCTCCCAACCTTGCCCGTTCTGTGATCCCGAGCACAGGCACCAGCAGTGATGAAGACTTCGGTAAGGCATGTGCAGAGCCCCAGTGTCTACACGAGCCCACGGTTTCCCTTCCAGCTGGCATTTCCGAGCTGTAACCACTCCGACTTGCAGCCACGATGAAAGCCACTGCCAGGCTGAGAGCTGGCTGCATTGCTTGGTGACACTTCTAATCCGATCAGTTGTGGCAATATCACACTCCCCCTCCCCCATCGCAGATTCGAGGGAATAATAACTCAATTGAGGCAAGTCCTGAGCGCGGTACATTGCTATTGATCCAAGAGGAAAATGCTCGCTGAAACGGAGACAGCTGTTCTCACTCGCCAGACATGCAACCTCCTATAATTAACTAATTTCAGACCTCTTGGAATTAGCTGCTAGAAATGCCAACAGCTGAGGCAAGAGAGGAGGCCACTCCGATCCGCAATGGGGGCTGCGACAGCCATCCACCCAACAGAGAGCTAACGAAATAGATTGGAGGTAATTATTTCAGGGACTTGTAGCACCACTCGCATATTAACTCTTTTTAAGAATGCTTTGATGAATTCAATTGAAGTCAATTAATTACATTTCCAAGTCAGATGAATACAAAGTCGAGGCGCCGCAGGAAGCGTGTGTTATTCCATCACTGAATATGCAACAGAGATGATAGGATTTCAGTTTCCAGATTGTTTAGCTGGGTCTTTGAGCAATCAAGTGATGATGTCTGACTGAACATGCTATTGTCCCTGGAACAAATATGAAATCTCTGAAGCAAAATGCAAGTCAACCTAATTTGCCTATGATTTTTTATTTTTTTTTAACCAGCAAGCTTCAAATTGTTATTTTAAATGGCTTTAAAGGCTTCATATTTAAGTTACATGGATGTTACTTAGTGACAGAGAAGAAAATTTTATGAGCCAAAAATTAGTCTTCAACAAGAGGGAAAACCATTTTGAATTTACTTTTCAAAATAGAGAAAGTGAAAATAATAGGGGAGCTTCAAATCCATAACTATGAGTTTCTTTAATCCAGTACAGAGACAAAACCTGAAAGTATTGTATTTCAGCTGCATGTCTGGATCACAGTTATGAAATGAAATATTAAAATTTACATTTGTGTAGCAATGTTAAATAGCACCATAATCAAGATGCAAAAATTGCAATTCAGTTGGAAAAATACACATAAAAGAATTGTGGGACCATCTGAAATTATAAAAGAACCCAAACATTTAAAAATAAAGAGGAAATGCACAAAAAAAAGGTAGAGCAAATACAACGTTTTAGACAAAAAAGTACTGAAGAAAATACTTTCCACTGACAAAGCAGTCACCACCTTTATGACTCATTGATTTCAACATGATTCAAGATCATTTACCATCCTGAAAGTGGAAAATTCACATGGGAAGAATATTGCTACAAGATAAAACCGAGTAATACCCTAGAAAGTACCCTGAGTACAATGACATATTGACAAAAGGTACAACGGATAATCTAAAAGGCTTTTTTATATTCAGCTGATAAGAGTTAGTTATTCTGCTATCAGGATGAATTTATTATCAACACTATAAAACATGAGCAGAACACCAAAGCAACTGGAAAAGAATTCTCACCTGAGCAAGATCTTTGGTAAATATCTCAAATCAAAGGACTCCTCGGGCAAACATGAGGCTGAAATTGTGATTGTTCATTTCTTACAAACTAGAATTTGTCAAGTTTCATAAATCCTCTTTATCTCCAGCAAGCCAAACACGACCAGAGCTAGAGGAAGATATCCTGGAATGGTCTTTGGCAGCTGCCTCATGAGAGAGCTATGACTAGAAGAGTGCCAACTATTTTGGTCTGAAATGCAAATGCACTTGAAAAAGAGCAGCCAGGATTTACAGTTTTGCTTTTTCATGGCAATATGATGTGATCTTTTGAATTTTTCGGACTGCACGGGGAAGAGAAAGGAGCCATACTTAGAAAACATGTTTTTGGTGAATATTCAAAAAGCATTTTATACATCCTCAGAAGACAGGCATTTCTTTCCAGTTTGGCATGAATCAGAAGCCATGCATGATTATACCAGCTATTGAGCACAATTCCCTCAAACACAATTAAACAGACAGCCCTAATGAGCAAGAGGTTCTGTGCATGCAACCTTACTGGAACGTATTTTGGGCTTTGTGGGAAGACGTGAAGGAAGACTGGAGGCCCAACAGGTCTGATCAAAAGACTTAACATGAGATGCAGCTGCAGCTGCAGACTCCTATATCTGGGTGTCTATGTATAGTTCTCCATCCATGACAGACCCAAGCTCTCACTTGCAACCAGTGGAGCTACTCAGCTGACCACAGGTAGCTCTTGCCTTACAGATGGAATGGGATCCTCCATAGGCTCCACTGGCTTTGTCACTCCATTGACCACATCCACTGGCTCATGGCACTTCTCAGTGACCACCTTTCCCAGCGGTGACTCAGGAGATGAGGGTTCCATTAACCACCCTGCTGCTGGGCAGTCCCTCACTCCTGGCCCCCATTCCTGCAATCCCTGCTCCATCACACCTCTGGCCCCACACAAACCAAAGACACACCAGTGTCACAGCACAGTCATTCTGCACTGACAGCAAAGCCCAGCGCTTGCCTTGGGGATGCTGAGCATGTGCAGCCTGGGAGGGACCGTGTTGTGTGGTTCTCTCTTAAAACCAAACACAAACAGCCGGAGTAGCTGTAAAAGGGAGACAGCACTGCTGTAAACTCATCAAAGGGAGGGTTTTATCTGCCCATAAAACTTCAAGCTGTTTATTGCCTCGTATCTGGACAGCACTACTGAAACACATGCTCCGCCAGCACACAGTCGCCTCAGTTTCACAACAAAGCATTGCAGAACAGCTTGTGAAAACATATTGTTCAGCTAATTGCATTGGCATGCAGATGCCCTCACATTTATGAATTAACATCCACCGTGGCAAAGGGATGCAGAAGGAGACACAGGGACTGTGGCATGAGGCCCTGTGCCTGCCAAGAGCTGTGCTGCCTGATGGAGTGCAGCCCACGAGCTCTGGGCTTCCCTTTCCTGCTTCCGTGGGCTACGGAAGCTTCACTGCCGGCAAAAAAGAGCCTCCAGGCAAAAATTCGAGATGTCTTAAGGATACCAGGGTGCTTAAAAGCTTCAAGCAGTCCTTCTGCTTGAACTGTCACCGAGGCACCTGAAATACACCCAATGGCCTCGAGGATCTCTGCATTAGTTCACTGCGTGCGAAAATGAGGAAAATCTATGTCTGAAAAAGTCAATGGCAAAGAAACAGCCCAACCGCAGTGGGACTTCGAAAGGTATCCAAGCATTTGTATGGGTTGCAAGAGTGTTATACTTCATCAAAGCTGTGCTGCTCAGGAGGAGGTGAATGTAGGAAATGAAACACAGGATTTTATTTGACATGTTCTTACCGAGTATATTGATACGCTACACAAAATATTATGGAAGGAAATTACCTGTGTCAGCAGTAGTATAAATACCTGTCCAATAACTACTCAGACTTTCGATAATGGCCCTGTTAACACAGGGGCAATGAATATATGTTTGTCACTTAAATACATCAAGTAAGTCTATTAAAAAAACCCTGTGAGATTAAACCTGGCACCTATTTCAACACCCATCAGGGAGAAACAATAGGTTTGAAATCACATGCTTTGAGGCCAGAGAGTTTTCACAATACAAAATTTGCAGCTTCTTTCCATCTTGCACACTTAGGAAAACAGAGAGCACTTGGCAGTGGCTTGAATCCCTGCATAATTCACAAAGTCTCATGACATGACAAATTGTTCAGGCATCTTGTTGCCATGCCCTTCTGCTGCTGTTGCCTCAAATCTTCCCTCAAGGTTTTGAGGAGGAGGAGATGCTGGACAGAAATAGTGTCTGCTCGGAGGGGAGAGCTGTTATTCCCTCAGGACTAAGACCTGTCCAGAGAAGTGTCACCACCACAGCTTACCAGTAGGTTGTTATGGCAGTCATGCATCATTGACAGAGGTGTCCCCTGCAAATATTTCCTCAGACAGACAGCCCTTACTGCAGCTTGAGTACTGCTCCCTTCACCCACTCTGCTTGTGTGGGCCATAGACAAGGGGAAGGATGTGTTGGATCAACTGTCACAGTAATAACTATGAGTTCCCCAACTTTCTACAGTCTCTGCAGAGATATAAATATCTCCAGATTCAACCATGCTGGCAGGATCCATTGAGCCTGACATCCCTCAGAAAATAATTTTCTTTCCTAGAAAATAACTATGCTATGAAATGCTTGAAAGACAAGCGAAGAGGAACATTGCCAGCGACACAAGCAGGAGGCCTACCTGTGGACACCTGCTCCACTGTCCCCAGTAGGACACTGCACATTCACTGGGACAGTACAAGCTACACTTCTGCACTGTGTCTGGGATTTCAGCCTGATTACACAGAGCGTTGGGCACAGCCTCCCCTCCATGGTCCTCAGCAGCACTCACACACCTAAACAAAAACAGACATTTTCATTAGAGTACCACATATGTGATGGATATCAACAAGTCTGCTCGACCCCATACGGGACACCAGAAATGACAATACCTACGTGCAGCATGGCTGGTCAAAAAGCAGAATTAATCATGTTACTGCAAACCAAAAGCATGCACAACATGCTTTTGTTACTCACAGACTTCAGTAACAATAAAACATCTTAAGTAAACATTGCAAACTTCATACAGAGGGATTTTAACTTTGATCGGCTGACAGAGGAGCAAACAGAAAATGACAACCAGCAAGAACAAACCTTTGTGCTCCTGCTAGGAACATCTGAACACTTGGAAATAACTCAGCATTTCCCCGTGCCTGGGGAATGAATATTCAGTAATAATGAATGCCACTCTGGTGCGTGCAGCGCCATTACTTGAGGAAAATGTTAGCAAATCAGAATATGGAGGCACCTCAGGGAGCTTTATGTATACATGGCATTTAGGTTGAAGAATTCTAATTTAAATATCACGCTGTCTTCCTGAGAAACCAAGGCTGCATCCCTGAGATGCTTTTCCTGTAAACCATGGCACACAAACATGTTTCTTTTCATCGAAATACACCGGACTCAGCAACGTACTCACTGTCAGATGGTCAGATATTCCAGCTTTATTCAAGTACATATCGGCTCTTTTTGATCTGGAGTACCTGAGCTTTTGCCTCTACGCACCTGACTTTCCTTGTTTGTATTCCTTCTCCACAGTGGAGGGAATTTTGTTCGCTGTTGATTTTGCACGGAGACCACGGTTCTACTGCCCAAGAATACTGATTGCACTCGCTGTAGCATGGGACTGCCTCGTGCACCTGCCGGGAGAAAGAACCAGACTGTTCAGCTGAGCCATCTAGGTTAGCACCTCTGCACAGATACCTCAGCCAAGCCCAGGAAAAGGTACACTGAAAAATATCCTGGCTTACATTCCTTATGCTAAGGGTGTTGTAATGGCTTTAAGTTCATTTATTCATTACTGACTTGCCAAGGGATTTTTAAGTATATAATAAAGAGCAGTATGCATGCAGCATCTTAGGAATCAGGATAAATAATAGCTATTTCCTGGAGCCAGAAGAGGAACTCCATTACAATTTCATTTGCTCTGCCTGCTCTCAGTATAATCTATCACATGTCATTCACCAGGACTGTATGTACCAAATCCTTTCGTGTTTCAGAAGGTACAAAGTTAAAATCAGCACTCATTTACCTTTGCTTCTAACATATCCTTGTAAGTCATTTACCGTAAGAGAATGAAATTTCATGAGTCCCACAAATTTCATTTTTATACATAAAAACTGTAAATGCTTTTTTTCCATGCAAGTGACTTATCTCTAACATATCTCCTAATCAAACACAATAGTGTATTCACCTGAACTATGGTATCTACATAGAGAGAAAAATACAGCCAAAAGCTTGATAAAAGGTGCTGGATATTCAGGTTGTTAAAAGCAGCACACTGAGATATAACACTTCAGCAGATGTTTAGGTTTAAATATATGAATGCATCAGCAGTTCTATTACAGAGACGAATAAAAGTTATTTATTTTGAATCTAGTTTGCCTGCAGAAGCTGATTTGAAGATACAGTATTCCCTGTTGCTTTGCATGAAGCATATGTGCTGCCCTGGAAAAATACAGCGCACCTAAAATTTCTTCTTCCACATACCAAAGTCTCCTCAGCCTTGCTGCTGTGGAGGCATTTCATTCTCACCATTAAAATAACTATAAATCAATAGCCTTCCTCCCAAAAATCTCCCTCCCCCCAAAAAAAAAAAAAATCAGCCACAAGTTTAACAATTTACAGGCACATTTTAAAATAGCATATTATGACTACCCATGTTGTGGCCACAAGAACAAAGAAACCTTCTTTGCAACACTCTGGAGGTGGGAAGACAGAGATTGAGATATCAGTCCAGAAACAAAATTCGTGTCCCATCAGAAAATCACCTTCCTATCAAATAAGAGGAAGATAACTTGCAAAGGAAAACCCCTCAGGAACAGAAATGTCAGAAACTAATTTCAGCACTAGGTCTGCCTACATGTTGTGTATAGGATCAGTAGAGAAGGAAGAATAAGAGACGCTGAAAAGTGCAAAATATATGAAGAAGACAAGACAGGAAAGAGGGAAACCAAAATTGAAACTGGTGAGGGCAAGGACAACATGAACTAGTAAGAGCATCATGTTCCACGCAGAAGAAAGGGAAGGGAACAAACGGGGCAAAGGCAAATTAGTACAACTTTCTCTACATATTATTAAGCACAAATTACAAACCTGGTTGGGGCTTGGAGCAACCTGAACTAGTCGAAGGTGTCCCTGCCCATGATGAGGGCGTTGGAACATGATCTTTAAGGTCCATTTCCAAACCACTCTGTGGTTCTATGAGATCTTTTTTTATGGTCTGTGCACAAATAACACACACTACTACACCAGGGATAAATTATGCTCAATGATGACATCTGCTACATCAATTTTCTTGCCAGAGCGAGTGGGATCAACCCACAGCCTTTCAGGGGAGCTCAGGGGGTGTGTGGTGCTTTGTGCTGGACCTGCACAAAGGTCTCTGAAAGATCCCACTGCTCCTCAGACACTTGATATGGCAAGCAGCACCACAAATGCTGCTAATTATCTGCACAGCCAGGCTTGAAAACACTAACTGGTGTACACAAAAGCACACAGAGGAAGCACCCTCCTGCTGTGAAGCCACCATCCTGCCCTGCCAGCCTGTCACCTCCAGAGAGTCACTGGCTCCTGCAGCCACATCCCTGCACACACCAGGGACAGCAGCAATCCCTCTCCAGGCACTGCGAAGCCTTTGCATTCCCCACGGACATCCATCCCGGAGATGGATGTAGAGACAGGGAGTATTTATGAGTTTCCCTGCTCCACAGGAGGAAGGAAAAACTACAGCCTGCCTATGTTGCCTGACAAAACATACTGCTGTCTGCAGGAGGCGATTAGTGAGAGGGAAATGCGTGCTTGAGGCATGATCAGTGTCTCCCTCGAAACAGAGAGGAGGCAAAACCAGAGAGAGGAAAGAGCCAAACGTGGACAAAACTGGCTGCTGGGGGCAGGGATCCTGCATCCCAGGGAGCAGGTGCCTCACTGGGTAGTGTCAAGGATGGTAAAACTTAGTAAGTAAGTTTACTGGGAGTTGGTTGGCCTGTTCCTGCTCTTTAGACTTCTTCTGGAGAGAAAGCCAGAGTTGGGAGCAGCCGGGAGGTGACGGTGTGGTGCTGCTTCCCTCCACAAGCACAGCAGGGCAGCAGGGGCAGGCCAGCACAAACTGTGGCTTTGGGGATTTAAGGTTCTTTTCCTGGCTCTAATTACTGACCTTCCCTCAGGGTTAGACGATACTGCTGTGAATCCTGCAGGTTCACAGCACTGCCTGCCTTTCAGCGCTCGTCCTGCTGCCTGCAGCCAGGATGGGGTCAAGAGCTTGGGAATCCCATCTCATTGTCTCAGTGACTGCTCTGCCTTAACATCTCTTAAACCTCAGACCTCTCTGAAGCAGCAAAGCCCACCTGTGGATAGCAGCAGAGGCTTAACATCAGGCGTTTACCATAAATGTGTTTTGGTGGTTAAAAGCTCCTGCAGCATGTACCTGATGTGGTATCTGTGTAGGAAAACCAGACAGGGTTGGGCAGGCATGGGATGCCACATGAACTAAAATCTTACCATGAGGAAACATGTGAGGTCAAACCAGAAATCCCTTATTCAGTGACACAAATACTCATAATACGAAGTGAAACTTCAAATGAGCTCTTTCAAGAGCAGGCAGGATCACAAGAACAAAGCCATTAATACAGCACTGCTTGTCTGCTGTCTGACTGTGTCAAACTGCTACGATTACATGTGAAGTCCCATCAGCTCTCCTCCTCCTCCTCCTCTTCCTCCTCTGACAGACAGACAGACAGACAGACATCTCATTCTGCGCTGGAGGAGATGAGGTCACACAGCACTGGCCACATATCCCTGCAGCACCTGCCAACCTGTTCAGTACTTCCACTTTGGTCAGGATTGCCAGGTTACGCTCACCACCAAAACTCTGGAACGTTATTGTTACAAACAACCCATTTTCCTAAGTCCTTGTGCTGACACACAGCCTGTCCTGCCTCTGAACAACCTCTCCCCTCCACCCTGCATCAGCACCACTGGGACACTTGGGAGATGTAAATAACCACCTCATGTCATTGGGAGGCACAGATTTCTACAGAAAAAGTTACAACAGACACCAGAGGACACCGTTAAGCTTTTAAATGGGAGTCTCAAAGAGATGCAAGATTTCCATGGGTGGAACTCTGTGGGAATGCATTCAGGAAGCTGTGAATATAATTTGTTTCTCTGTATTTGCACTTAAAAACCACAGTGATGTGGCATGTGGTTCTTTCCTCCACAGGACAGTGTTTTCCTCCTGTTTCTCTTTCCTGGCTTGCCATAATTTGTTTTCAATCACCTCCAATTCCTCTTCTTTTTTTTTTTTTTTTTTTTTTTTTCCCTATTGGGGAAAAAAAATCACAACAAACTTTTCATTCCTAAGTTTTGCTAGAAACTGTGGTACTTAAGGAGGTCAGATGATGCTCTTGATTCTGCATTTTGAAAGGATTTTTGCCTAAGCCTTTCTGTTCTTTGGGTCCTACCTACCAGGGCAACCTAAGTTCACTTCTCACCTCCTGGGTCCATGGGAACATCCCTGTCCTGACCCTGGGATGGGATGTGGTGTCCTCACTCCTCACCAACCCAGGGACCCAAAGTGCCTGAGCATGGAAGGGGCTGGGATGTGCTCCCAGGGATCCCTGGCTGTAACACAGAGTGCACCCAAGCTTCAAATTACACACAAAGGCTCCCAGCCCTCATCATGTTTGCCATCCAGCATCTCTGCTGCAGATAGAGAATTCTCTAGACCAGCTATGCCACTTCACAAAGACAACAGTTCCACTGAAAATAAGCTGCTTAATGTTCACCCTTCCCCAAAACTTATGCAAACCCACTATGACAGTGGATTTACAAACCCCTTCAGACTGAGCCCCTAAACGCATGTATGGAGCTGCAGTACCATAATCCATCTCCTGAAGGGCAGAAATGAAATTAATTCCATGCGATAGGCACAGAGGCCCATTGCTCTTCATGGCTCAGGGGGCAGAAAGATGCTGGAAGCTGCAGACACCTGACCTGTGAGATACTGCAGAGCTCAGCACCCAGGGGGACAGCCTGGCTCCATCCCTTACTGCCTCAAGAAATAAACACAGTCTTTTAGCAGTTTAGGAAATTAACTGCTTTCCTCAGTTTTTATTCATATTTACATGCTGGGTTTGGGGCTCAATGGATCAAGGGGTGAAACAATGCCTGACTGAAGTCAAGGGGAGTTTTGCCACTGACTTTCACAGGACCACTGTATCGCTCTTTGTAGTCACAGCTGCCCTGAAATTGTACTTTAACATCTGAATCCTAAAATCAAGTTGATGGGCACACTTCTTAGTAAATTAAAGGAACGAAGGACATAGGAGACAGACTGCTAAAACTTGCCCTAAGAAAAGAAGCCATTTACCATTCATTCCAATGCAAAGCCTGAGCCCTTGCTAAAGAATATTGATGTCAACAGCTACTTCAGCAAGATATACAAACATCAATCTATTTATTTTCCTTTTTAATAGCTGATACTTGAATTTTAATGAAAAGCCCAAATACCTAACCACCAAGGAGCTTTGGTGTGATTTACAATGTTCTCTAACTTATTTAAATGTAGCTCAGGAATAATAGAGACCTTGCAAAGGATGTACAGAAACAAGTGCACTTGCTCAGCTGACACGATTCATTGAAAGAAATTCATACCTACACTTCAGGTAGCTTTTCTGATGAGCACCTAGAACGAGGTTCAACGCTTCTGAAAATCACAGTGACTTCATATTTCAGTGAACATCAAGATTTATTGTCCCTCAAGGTAAATATTGACTCTGGTTTTCCCTCAGTCGATATTTTAAATTTCATGACAGTAAATCTTGGTGTTCACTCCAACTAAGTCAATATCTGCTTATTATATTAGAACAACCAAACTGATCACTGTAGCAGTTGCCTGACACCCTGAGGACTACCCCTGTGCTATTAATTTCTAATACAAATGGGATAAATTCATCGCTAACGTAAGTTCATTTCACATCGCTGCCCTTACACCAAGGTTACGTTAGACCTAATGCATTGACACAGCCAGAACCAAAGAAATAACAACCCATTTTTAAACCATGGAGGCCACAATGAGTAACACCAAAGCTGGAAAAGATCCATTTTTAGGCAGGAGAGCTGACTTGCTCTGGTTTGCAAACAGATTTGCCGGTAGAGAAAATCAAGTGCGGATTTTAAAACCCCTCCTACTAAGACTGGCCAGCAATTCGCTCACTTTTAACACCGTTTGCATACTCACTTCTATTTTCCCTGCATATCCAGGCTGCAAGAGGAGGGGAGGCAGCAGTGGGATGTCACAGTGCAAAAGGGAACCTCTCTTCCTCTTAGAGCTTATGGTCACCACTTGGTGACATCTGGGCCACAGCCAGCACTCCCTTGCAACCAGCCTGGCATGAACGGATCCAGAGCGTGGTGGGAAATACATCTCAAAAAATGTCCATTCATTGTAATAACCTGCAAATTTGACTCCATCTATTTCATACAAATCTCTTTTTTGGTTGTAAGATGCCTATACATTAACTGTATAACTTTTATAATGTACCAACACTGCTTTCACATTCTGTTTAATCCAAACCAGATAATTTCTAACAATGATTTTCTATCATTTAATTCTTTAAAACTGAATTAAAAGTGGAGTACTTGCTTTGTTAATTACTTAACTGCGTGTTTGATTTGGCAGATCCAAGCACGCACTTGAAAGCTTTACTGAATTAACTGTATATCTGAAGGACAAGTACTTGCATATTAACAAACACTACATCACAGAAATTATCTCATTAAAATTTCAACATTAAATAGTCCTCTTTAAAATAAAATTGATTTTATTTCATGCTGGTTTATACATTGATCACGATTGCCAGAAATATGCTAACCACTCACCAGTATTAAAACTGGTTGAACAATTAATTTTCAAGCAATTTGGATTTTGCAAAGCAGCGGTTTCACTGATGAATACTTGTCTTTGGGTATTTGGATGCTGCAAAGAGCCACCGAAGTGAAAAAAAAAAAAAAAATTTGCCCCAAATGACTTCCAGAACAAAAGTTTGAAAAGATCATTATGTGGTAAGACTTCTGAAATTATCGGAATTCCTGAATTTTTTATGCCTCTAGCAGATACCTGCACAAATACTCGTGGAGCAAATTCAGCACTTTTAGTTTTCATTTACGCCCAAATCAAAGGAATTTGTGATTTTTTTCCTCCTTTGTGGTGCAGAAAAAAGAAAATCAATTAGAGCTTCGCTAAGGTTCTCAAAAGCCTTCACTGGCACTGAACCACGAAAACCCAGACCTGTCTAAAACTTTGTAGTTGGTAAAGGGATGGGATCCATTTTATTCTAAGTAAAATATATGAATTCAGAGTCAGGGCAGTAATTATGACAGCACAGACAGAAAGCTGCATCAATTCCCAGTGTCTGCTCTGCGGGCAGTATGGAAACCCCTACAGAAACAGACCCTTCACCACTACTCTACTACTTCAAAAACTGCTGAAAAATCACTTTCTCTGAAAAGAGTGAAAACACTTATCAAGCCTCTGAAGTTTCTCCTCCTCTTGATTATCTATTTATAGCCCAATCCTCAAACCCACTCAACTTTAATCCTAATTTACCCATGAGAAAACTGAAGATGAAGAGTGATTTAGTACAGACAGGTTGGTGAGGGAGCCCTAAGGGAGTGGGGAACTGAATCTGGAAATGCCCAATTTCCTGCACTAACTGGATGACATCTCAGATTAAAATCAGATCCTGAAAAGTTCAGATAAAGACATTTCAGGATGAAGTAATCAAAAAAAGCAGCACCGTAAAATTCTGGCTGTAAAACGAGGCAAAGAGGGGAAATTAGGAAATCAGCAGGATATTCCTGCTATAAAGATATCTGGATGCTCCCCTTTCCCTCACCATGCTCTTTACTGTATCTAGCCTTTTGCTGGACTTTACAAAATGCTCCTAGTAAATCCCTTTCACGCTTCTAACGGGTAATTAAATATTCAAAGTCAGACACTGCTTTATTTCAAATTCTCAAGTGCAATGAGAGGAAAATGCCTTGTTTAAAAAGTTAATTGAGGCGAGCTCTCTCGAACCCCAGTCGTTACAGCTCACACTGACAGAACTAACATGTTGCTCAGCAAGGTTTATTAATTCATATTTATGAGTGGTAAGTGGTTTTATTTTCTGTGAGATTGGTGCAGGCATTAGAAACACCAAGTTGTGACGTGGTAAAGCATGACTGCTCTTTCACAGAGATTAAAATACCAAGTTGGCATCATTCAACACGAGGAAATACGGGAGAACATGCAGCTCCTGGCCCAAACTTGCCTCGCAGGTTTTACTGTCACTACGGCCTCTGAGGAGCAGGACACAGCACAAAGTATAACCCTGCAGGTATTGGGCATTTATTTCTACCTGAAATACTCAGGCAAGACAATTTAGTCTCAGACCTATACAAAAACTGTAGCTGTTGAATTGGAAACGGTGGATATGAGAATATGATCACAAATGCCCAGTTCCTCTGGCTCTGCTTTTTTACTCAATTTTTTAATTCTGTTTTGTCCAGATGAGATATCGACAAATGCCATTTTACTATATTGTCACATATGGGGGGTCTAAAGCGAGGCAGAAACTCGTTAGTGAGAGTTTTGGTGGATTTTACAGATTTCAGAAGTTGCTGCAGCTGCTGCTGCCTCCCTGTCACAAAGCCAGGCAAGCATAGCAAATTTAAGTAGATATAAATAAATCAATGTCCCTTGTTTCTGAAACAGCACATTTTGCTGCAGCTGAAGTTTCAGGGGTAACAAACAAATGTGGCACCTCTCTGGATGAATCTGTTATGCAGTAACAACGTTGGATCCAGTTTGGAAGAGGGGAAGGGGAAAAAAGTTGATTGATGTAGAACAACATCAAAGCCCCTTTTCACTATATGAGAACAATAAGATGAAGACAGATTGCAACACCAACCTGAGCCTTTGTAGAGGTCCATGTTAGCAGGGCATGACAAGCAGAAAGGAAAGAAAATTATATATTCATTAGTTTAGCTGCTGTATGATAATACTGCAAAATAAATTTAAAAAAAGGGAAGAAAATCTACTTAAAACTGCCACAATGTAAGGTTGCATTCAATTCTTCGATTTCCCCATCTTATAAAAAAAAAAAAAAAAAAATAGAAGAAGAAACCAGGCATTTCTTTGTGAGTGAAAAGCATGACTATGATGAAGAATAAAGCACAGTTCATTCAGCTCCATCCAGCAATCCTCTGAAGTTCATAACCATCTCTCACAATCAAAAAATAATAAAAAAAGCTGTTAAGCTTAACCTGAAATCTGGTAAGACATCCCACAATTATGGACGATCAATCATAACAGATACAAAAGGTTTTCAGACATTTAAATCTTAATTGGGTGGTTCTGCCAGTAGCAAAGCCTAAAGGTTCCATGCTCCCACTGCTCTCATCTGACTGCAACACCCAGCAAAGCCCACACAGAGGTGCATCAGGAGCCATCCAGGCCTGGAGAACACGGGGTTCGTGAGCGAGTCTGCCCAGCCAGTCGGTGCTCCCAGACCAAATCACAGCCTTCCAGGAGGTCAGAAACCTGCCCCGGCGGGATATGAGCAAGTAATTACTAGATCCAGAAGCCAAGTCATCTGTCACATGAAATGAAATAAATGCCAGCACTAAACACAAACAGTCCCACAGAAGCACTTTCTTTGTGGGCATCTGGACAATAGGCAATTTACAGAAAAGACCATCAGAGCTTCCTGCTAAGTTAAAAACGATGCCTCGGAGACAAAGTTTCAGGCCTAGTCTTTCTTTTAAGAGATTTTAAATCATTTCAAGGTCTAAAAGCTTCAAATTGATATTCTATCAGTTTATTTTCATGTCTTAAGCAAGAATGAATTAGCACGACAAGAGCAGTCAGGTTTGTCCTTACCATCGTATGATCTTGAACTGACAATTTTTCCACACGAGATTTAAAACCAGTTAGCTGACAAGAACAGTTTGATTGATGGCACCACAGACAAGAGATAGAAGAGACTGGGAAGTGCCAGGCAGTTGAAAGTTATGTTTTTTGAAACACGCTTCTCTGAGGCTACACCAAGGGCTGGAAGCAGAGAGAACTGCAAACCGCTCCTGAGGCTTCCTGCAGTCACAGCAAGAAACAGTCCAGTTTATGTTCCTGCAAAAGCGGGAACAGAACTGCAAACCAGCTCAAAACCTGATTGTTTCGTTAGGATGAGACTGTCACTCTCCCCCCAGTCCACTCAGCAGCAAGTCTCATTCCTCCTCAGCTGCATCCAGACGGAAGCGGATGCTCGCAGGGAGAGCGGGACGAGCGCTGATGGATGAGTGATAGATCCCACAGCTTCAGAGCTCAGAAAGATCACCCACAGCCTGATTAATAACCGGAGCTGGAAAAATTTCCTTAGAAGAGCGAGTTCCTGCCGATGCCCGGATATTTGACAGCCTGTTGCATCGCCTGTTTGTGGTAGCTGTCTTTCTGCCAAGATGGGCAGATGTTAATACTGCGCTCAGACACGGCGTTACTGGAGCGATTTTCTGCGTATAATTACAGGTAAGACAGACCTCCCAGCAGTGCTGCACAGGCCAGCCATGGGACCAGGCAGATGAATTCACAGATCTGAAGGCAGCTACAACCACACTGCTGCACACTTAGAAATCCTACAGTTGTTACAATCTGACAGTTTTTATTTCTATTTCTTATAGGCGGGTCCAGACAGAAAAGATTTAGGCACAGAAGAGCCCAGCTTTCTTTCCCAAATGCATACATTCAAGAAAAGCAATGTGCTGCAGAGAGAAACCAAGCTTCTACCTGCAAGAACATCCATATTTAATCAACTAAAAGCTCCCTTGAGCCAAAAGTTAAATTCTACCCAACCTACTTCAAACATCAGAGTGCACACATACCGTCCCTGAGCCAAAAGATAAGAGGGAAGTGCTTGCAAGCCACTACCTTGTGGGGTAGCTGATGTCTCTGTAGTTCTGGGTATCTTTCTTCTGTTCCTTTCTATCAGAGCAGGGAATATGTATTCTCAGATTCCTACATTTCTATCACTGACCCGTAGTCTGAGGTTAAATGCTTTACATGGACCTGTACAAATCCAATGCCAATCAATGGAAAGTCTTCTACTAATTCCACTGGGTCACGCTGTGGCAGGCAAGGAATGTCTGGACATTTATAGGCACATCACTAAAATTTAGGGGGGAGAAAAAAAAAAAAGCATTGATCATGGTGAATTTTTGCTGCAGTATGTATTTATTAAGAATGTACATCAATACTGCCTATATATTGCTGATTAACGAGAAGCTATATAAAAACCAAATAGATGGTTTTTTGAATAAATCTGACAAGGAACACATCCCTACCCATAGCAGGGGGGTTGGACTAGACAATATTTAAGGTCCCTTACAACCTTACAAGCATTCTGTAATTCTCTGAAGGACTAATTGCATAACTCTTTGTGCACATACGCCCACACATTGCAAACATCAGATCTAGCACATGGTTATGTTTTCTTAGTTTTAAGGAGTTTATGAGTGTCTGAGTACTGGAACCCTACCAGAATCATGCACCAGTAGGTACTGTACCCTGTAATAGCCACCACCAGCGCACCAAGTCCTGCTGTGTACCACTGCAGCGTTCAGTGGGGATGTCAGGGCACGAGTGATTCAGCAATTCTCACACCTCTGCCATTCCCCAGAGCACCACCTTCACGCATCCATGACTCTGGAAATAATGGAGTGAAAAAGGCTGTTTCCCAAAGCAGTAAGCAAAGGGAGTAAATAGAAGGAAAATGCACATGGAGGCTACACAACACAGCTTTGCAGTGTGTCGTACACACGAACCACTCTACCTGAAACCTTTTAGAGAATTAAATAATGCAACACAGCAAATAGCATGTGGTAGAAATCAGAGGGCAACTGTACCTTAAAGATCATGCAAATGGTCTAAAAGAAAGTACTCACTCAGCCCACAGAAGATGAGAAAGAAAGGAAAACTAAAAGGCAATAAGACAAGAAACTGAATTTGAATGGCAGATATGAAACGAACTGAAGAGCCCAAGAAATAAAGGGAAAACCTGTTATCTATTGCAGGAGCCACACAGAGAAAGCCCAACACTAAAACGTGAGAGATGTACAATAGAGGGAATGGCAGGAAATAGAAGATCACCAATGGGGTGAAAGGAAAGAAAGGTGAGATAAACTTTTTATGATGAACACTGACTCAGAAAGTTTGGCCAACAAGGAGGGCAAACTTGAAGAGACACTTGAAGTGTTGATAGGTTATTTAGGAATGATGGAGAAAAGATACTGGGTATCCTTTCGAAGATGAAATGCAAGAGAGATGGAGGAGGAAAGGGATAAAAAACAGTGACCTGCACAGCAGTCATATAAACTTTTATTCTTGGGAAACTATTTTCCTACAGACATTATCTAAAAGCAGCAGAAAATAACAAGGAGATGAGTAGCAGGCAGCATGGGCTTGTCAAGAACAAGCTGTGTGAAATCATTCTGATGTTCTTCTGTAACAGGATAACAGATGCTGTGGATAGGGATGAAGTGGCAGGCATTCTGTTGACCTTAGTAAGCCTTTCACACTACCGTTCAGGCTAAGGAAATATGGTCTGGATTAATCTAATACTCTGTAAGTACAATGCTGGAAAATCAAATTCTGAATAGTAATAGTGTAAAACGGGCAAGAAACCTCTAAGATGTCTCTGCAGAGCTTTATGTTCTATATCCAGTCATATTCCTTGTTTTCATTAATTTGGGGCTGATGGACTGAAAATGATTCTTACTGGCTCTGCGGATGCTGCCAAGGTGAGAGGGACAGCGAGGCAATTGGAGGACAGGAAGAGAATTCAAAATGGTTTATGAATTGGTGAAATGGAATGAAAAAATAGGTTGAAAGAGAAGTACAGAACTACAGTGACAAGAGACTGACCAGACAACAGCATGAACACAGGACGAGAAACAAATGGCTCCTCTGTGGTACCATTGCCCTGGATCCAGAAATTGTAGAGAACCATACAGAGAATGTGATTCAATAGTATTGTAAAATGAGGCAAAAGCATAGTTTGTAAAACTCTGAGGTACCACTTCAGCCGTGGCATAGATTCAGCTCAGATGCATGCACCCAACTTCATGAGACATCTGAAGGATTTGAACCGAGAGGCAACTGATGACAGTAACACTATTAAGACCAGAGTCAATTTGCCAAGGTGAGTGGTGGCATTTCCTCTTTTGCTTTACAGGCAAACATTTAAAACACCAGTATAATTAGTGACAAACTATATGATGGCAGGTCTGTCAACAAAGCATGGTACCGCTGTCAGATAAAATAGCAATACTGAGCCATAAAAAGAAATAACTCTGCTGCATCATACCAGATGCAGAGTAGCAAAAAGACACCTGAGAGAGCTTTAAAGAGATCTTCCAGCAGCTTGAAACCATCTATCTGCAGCATCACTGAGCTCCGTGCTGGCTTATTCACTGCTGCCCTGAATAAATCACAGACTACCAGATTGTGTTTTGGAAACCAGGGGCTCTTATACCTCATACAGGAATAGGATGGAGGAATTGATATTATATTAAATATTAACAGCACTGTTGTAGCACTGCCTGCAGTCCTAGCTCCTCATTGTAGAAGCAACATGGATAATGACAGAGTGGTTAAAGGAAACCCAGAAAAATAACTCAAGGTCTGAAAAATTTGCTTAAAAGTAACAAAATGAAGGAACCTACTTCTTTGGTTTAGATGAGAGGTGGGAAGAGAAGACTCGATGATTTTTGAATTATACAAAGTGGATTTCTCTCAGAAAAGCTCCTTTTAAGCTAGCAAGTAAAGAAATATATTTCCAAGGCTGAGAGCTGTAGTTAGACAAATTCATATTCAAGTTTTAAAAAAAGAGGGAATCTTTTAAGCATGAAGGAAATTAACCATTGGATCAGTTTATCCAGGATAATTCAGCCAAGGTGGGTGCCTTTCTACAGACCTCCACAGGCAGGCATGGATTTGCCTGCAGTCAAGGAGCTTATGCAGACCATCATCAAAGCAGACCATCACCATCATCACGATCTGGTCTTACAATCTCTGAATGAGGAATTCCACAGAAGACTTCTAAATCACATAATAATCATTAAGTGAGCACCACATTTACTAAACCACACTATATACTTTAAATACAAATTGTAGATTGAAGCTGAAGGGATGCTTGGGTTGATTTCACATACATTTTGAGAGGTTGTCAAAAAACCATAGCTCTGCATTATAGATCAGAAGCACACTGGAGTTCAGCCAGTCCATGTATCATCCCCTAAATGTTGATCCCCCAAAGATGACAATATTTTATTTACTGCATTGGCTCTAGCTACTAAATTTTAAACAAGAGAGGAACTGAAATTCAGCAGGAGAATACACTTCTTAGCAAGGTCATGATGGCACCAGTAGCGCACACGATGGAGGAGGGAAAAAAAAGAAGTAATTATTTAAATAAAGCAAACTCTCACTTGGCTGCATCTGTTCATCAGTGACTTCTGTCATTTCTCAACTGTAACTCTGAGGGGGGTAAAATAGATGGAATACTTGGAAATGCAAGTTGGAGTCTTCCTGGGTAGAGGTTTCCAGGTTTTTGGTTTGCTTCTGAGACAGCTGCTTGTGCTGGTTTTTTTTTTTACTAAGACCCCTGGCTTAGCAAAGCATCCCTGACCCTCCTGCAGGTCAGTGCATAGCACCTGGCACATGGACAAATATATGCATGTACGCATGGACATCACTAAGAATAAATGCAAGCTGATTGACAGGAAAGTGAAAAGAAAGAAAACAGAGAAAGAACAACTGGCAAAGAAGGGCAAATATTCACTGTACAGAAATGCATTGCAGGGAAAACAAGAAAAAGAGGAGAGATGAGGTAACAAGGAATACTGGCACTGACACAGAAAGGGATAAAGGCAACAAAAAGACAAAGGCAAACACTAGAGGAAGGGGCTGGCTGTGTTTTACAAAGGCTTAGCAAAGTAAAACACAAAGCAAAACATGTCTGAGGCAGCACAGAGGCGCACAGAGAGGCAATGACAAAGTTATTTGCAATAGGGAATACATGGAACCCTGCTGGGCTCAACTTGGGCTGTTTCTTTGTGGTTTGGCAAGTCCTGTAACAGCATCTGGTCATGTGAGACAAGTGCAATGGATCAGAATAGTTGGGAAAGCAGCAATGTTTAAAAGGACAGTGCCTTTATACCTATCAACGGACAGTTTGACAGTGACCTTAGTGCCACAGTTTGCTCTACATACAAACAATAGGCAACACAACCATGGTTATTTTCAGCTTATTTTACAAAGCCACTTTTGGAAATCTTTGTTTTCACCCAGCAATGCTAGCTCCATTTGCTTCATATCAAAGCCTCTCCCACAATGCAGCTGTCGGGTCCAGACACATAAATTTCACAGAGTCCTGGAGTCAGAGAATATGAGGTTGGTCAGGAAATCCAGGATCCTCTGGTACGGCTTTTCAAGCCAAAAGCACGGTCTAGACAAGGTAGCCCAGCACCCTGTCCAGCATCTTAAAGCATTGGGGAAGCCACCACTTCCCTGGGGAGGTTGTTCCAATGGTTGATTGTCCTCATGGTGAAAAATGTTCCTTGTGTCCAACAGGAAGCATTAACATGTACCTCTTACCTGTCGTCTTTTCCATAGAATTCCTCTTAAAAAGGGAGTCTCCATCTTCTTTGTAGCCACCCTCTAAATACTGGGACGTGGTGTTAAGATCTCCATGATTGCTTTTGGTCTGCTGAGCAAACAGATCATACCGATCCTCCTTGCCCACGTATGCTGAGCAGGGAAACAAGCCACATTTCACTGCCTTTTCATTTAGACTTGACTTAGAGGGGAACACTAGGCAGCAAGAAAAGGAACTGCTCACTCAGAGACATTTAAAAATACTTAAGCATGGCAGTAAATCCTTTCCATGTTTATTACAGGGACACCAGAAAGTTTGCAAATGACATTTTTAGTTGTTGACAAAGCTAGATTGAAGGACCGACATACAATACATTGTTTCAGATGGGTACAAGGAAATATACCCTGGCAGAAATCACTGAAAAATCCACTGCATTTGGTATAAATAATAGTTGGATTTTTGGTTGTTTCGGTTTTTTTCAGATTGTCAAATAAAACAATTTAGCTGCCTTCTGTTACCTTCAGTTATATCAACAAAAATAATCAGAGAGGAAAAGTGCCAAACAAATTCCTTCTTTTGCACCACAGAGAGGAAAAAATAATCAACTGAGTAACAATGTTATTTGTGCTTGTGTATGTTTAGACAAGGAAATATTTTTCTTAATAAAAACAAAAGACATCACAATTATGAAGAAAACAGAAACCTGAGGTAGCATGTTTCCCTTCTAAATACAGTGAAAGATGCTTCTCAAGAACAATGACTTTCTAACTCTGGCAACTGCTGGATACCAGTGAAACCAAACCATATTTATTGCTGTGATGGTAAGCAAAACTCAGGATATTCAAAATAAACAACCCCAACCACAAAATTTAGGCCCCTCTGTTCCTGCCTGGCTTCCTCATGCACTGGTCTGAGGGCTCTGGAGCATGATGTGCTCCTGTTAAACACAAGGAATGCAACCAGGCAGCACTGCCAGACAAACGGCCCTTCATGAATAGCTCAGACCTGAGGTCTCCCACACAAAAAGAAAGAGGATTTCTCTTCCTCACTCATCCAGAGAAAACAATTACAGCTGCACCTGAGCACTGCAGAGTGAAAACAAAGCAACTAAGGAAAAAGCCTTATCACACACTGGGCAGGAGCTACGTGGTTTCACACAACACACAAAAGCATCAGAGACATCCCCACTGCTGGCATACGGGATTTCCACACAAAACTGGGAATGTTTTGGGTGGAAATCCCATAAACACCACATCTCTGGTGCAGAAAGACATCAAAGCCACCCAGGGCTGTAACTGCAGCAACTCGGAGATGAGGGACCACAATGTCCATCTGGCCAGCTTGAGCAAAAGGCAACTCAACACTCCTACTTGCTTACTGGAAAATGTGCTTTGATGCTTTTCAAAAATTTTAGTCTTCACTTTTTCTTGCATTCCCAGCATCAACAAGACACATCACCAGTGGGGAGGACTGGGGCAGAGAAAATGCCTGTAACTGAGCCCAGGGCAGAGAAAATGTCAGCAACTGATGCTATTTTAATGGCTGTGCTTTTAAGACCTCCTGGGGATGAGGTTAGATGCCACAGTGGGTAAAATACACCCTTCCTTTGGGAAGAATTATGGGAGGTTTAAAGAAAATTAGGTGAGGCACTGAAGGAAGCCCCTGACAGTCTCTGGCACAGGTGTGTACAGTGGCAGCTCAAAAATGCAGAAAACAAACCAGAATGCAGTAAGATAAGATTATCTTTGCTAGTAATACATGCAGACTTCTTCACAGCATATCTACTCATAACAAATGACATTTTTAACAATTCTGATGATAAGGATGCATGCTTTTTGGGGGGATTAGTCCCCTCAGACTGAATGCTTCTGCAAGTCTATGGTTTTTGGTTTTCCCAAAGCAGCGTGCTACTAAGCATTCAGACTTTGCTCTCATGTATTGTCTCTTTTGGGTTGCTTTCTTCGTGAAATTCCATTTAAATCTTTCCATCAGAAGAGGGTATTGTGGCACTGGTTGATTAGCTAGGAAGATTTTTCCTTACAGTCAGCCTCTATCTCCACTCTTTTAATTCCACCCCATTACCCTTGTTACACCCCTGGGCATCACGTTGTATAACTGGCATATTTCTTTGATATTTATGCCCTTTATGTGTTTGGGAACTGTTATGAACCCTGCAGACACTGCTCAGCCCCAGATGCCCTTTCACATCAGTATTTGGCTCTTCCCACTCCCCCAGCAGCAGGGGAGCTGTGTTAACTACAGCCCAAACTCCCATTCAGAAGCAGCCTGGGCAGCACAGAGAAGCTGTAGGGCCCCAGCCCACACAAGCCCTTGAAGTCTTTAGCATAAGCACACACAGGTTTAATCCAGACTTTGATGGAAAACAGGACCATACCATTCAAACATCGCATTGCTTGCTCTCCCCTGGCTTCTTGGCCCATTTACTGCGCTCTTCCCAGGCATTAGAGGGGAAGGAAAGCTCTCTATCTATGTTTATTGCGCAATTCAGTTTTATATCAGCGTATTTAACTTGTTTATGCTGAACTCCACTGGCTTAGCAAAGAACCATTGAGCAGAGTCTTAGGGGATTACATTCAGTATTTTCTCTTAATTAGGCCACGCTGGCTCCTAGGATGCTCCGTGCTGCTTTTATCTGCAGCCTCCCACAGACTGGAATTGTGTATCTCAATATTGTAAAACTGTTTTTACTCTTCTCTGAGATAAACCTAAGGAGATTAGACTGGTTGGCTTCTCTCAGGTTGCTGCAGATTATCACCCACAACCTCACTGCCCCTGTGTACACGTCCCTTATCTCCTTCCAACACTTTCCAGTTCTGAATGCTTCTGATTATATGATAGAGCCTGAAAAATAGCCAGGGTCTCCCTCAGTGATTTGCTCTTTATGGAAATGCACTCATTTTCTTATTCTTCCCTTTACCCGTTCCTTCTTCAACAGACCATTTGGGACAATAATCTGAAAGCATTTATTGCAGTCAGGCTGGCTTTCCAGAATCACTTGGTCTGCCAACTATCAAGATTAATGACAGCACTGGATTTCAGAAACCTGGAGGCAAGGGAACATCCAAGCTTTCCTGAAAGTCGTAAGAAATCCAAGGACTAACTTCTACTGCCTGATTCTCCTTAGGCTGCAGTACATTTCTCTGTAGAGATTATGATTATTTAATATGAACATTAGGAACAATGTGAGGCTATAATTCATCTCAAAACCTTCAATCACACTTTCAGACGTGACCAAGCAGTGGGAATCTAAGTGTCAATGGGACTTCACCTTGTGGACACCTCTGTGCCCAAACCAATGTCACCCTGCCTGGGCTCTCACATCAGGAAGGTCATCTGAATGATCAATATTTTAATAATGTTAAATCTTTACTCAAAACCTTCAGCCCTGTACATGTAGGGTATGGAAGTTCCTGCAGGAGAAGCAGGTCAATAAGCTGGCCTTCAGTTCACTGGGAGGTAATTTCTGACAGCAGACACCATAATGTGAGGCAGGGAATTTATGGCTAACTCAGGACAGTGCAAGTGTCTGATAGAGCCTGCCAAGATCAGCTGAGGGAGATCCCAGCCTCTGGCACAGCAGCAGTGGAGCTGTCAGGTATTGATTCACATCAGCAGGCAAGGACTGGGAAAGCTCAATCACCAATTGAGCCCAGGATCCGTGGGGATCAAGGGTCATCCTGAATTATTTATTTGGTTCAACAGGTGATCTTTGGTCTTTAGATTATCTGATTCCACTCAGCCACCTCCATAATATATAATTTTTTTCCTTTTAATCTTCTGTCCCACTCTCCCAGTGAAAATTAATTTTCTCTCTTCTTCCTTTGCTCAGCCATGTGCTGAATCCTGGATGACTGTCCTTTCTTAGAGGAATATAGAATAGGTGTCCGTTTTCCCAATGGCAACATCTAATAAATGCACACCTTAGAATCACAAGTACTAGAGATAAAACATCCTTGAATAATGTCAATATAACTTTCCAACTAGTTCAATACAGTATTAGTTCCAGTATGACAATGTCTTATTTTCAAACAGTTATTTATAGGGTTTTCATCAAGTTACCTGGGATTTTTTTTTTTTTTTTACTGTGCGTAGCTCTTTTCTCCTTAATATTCAGCTTAAAACACCTCTGAAATCAGAGCAGAAAAACCTCCTGGTTAATTTGATGTTTCAAGTGTCAGTACAATTTCCAGAAAGTACAAGAATTACAGAGGTCGAAGGAATCATTCCAACTTACACCTCAGTGCTCATTCACAGTGAGTTTCAAGATAACCTCTGATGACAAAAACATTCTAGCCCCAGCTTCAATAGATGCAGCTTTGAATGATTACTTGAGCTCCTGTTTGAACAGCTTAAGTGATCATCACCACGGTGTTGGATGCTGTTCAATAGTCCACTCCTGGCAGTGGCAATAGTCTGGTCCTGGTTGTGCACCCCTTTCCCACTCTGAGCGCACACACCACCAGCAATACACCCCCCGGGAGCAAAGAGCTAACAGCTGAAGATTGGTGGGTCTGCAAACCCTCTCTAGATAATCACATACCGAACATCACTGATATGCTTTAAGTGCTGCAACTTCTGAGGCAGAAGAAAAGGAAGCAGTTCCAAAACTGGCACGGAGGCTAAAAACCACCTTCATCGCGATTTTCGCTGTGGGAGCACAGAGTTATGGAGGAGCCAGTAATTACCAACTTATGTGAGACATCATTTGTTTTGTAACTGCTAACTTATCATCCTGAGTGGACTTCAGCCTGTGCAGTCTCCGAGAGACACCCACCGTAAGCTCCGCTAATTGGTCAAGTGCCAGAATGGCTGTCAAAAATGTGCTCCGTCGGCATTTCCTTATGGAATCCATCAGGGTGTCAGCGAGGAGTTTAGCCCTCAGAGGTAAAAAAAGAATGGGAAAGGCATTTATGAGTTTGACAGGATTTTAGTGTAAAAGTTAAGGGAAGAGATGATGGTTTTGGAGAGGACAATGAATTGCTGCAGTCCAGGACAATTATATTGGGGTCAGCCACCACTGAGCCACCTGTCTGAGGTTTAGCATTGCACTGATGGAAGACACTGATTTTCCAGACATCACTGTGACATATTTTAACACAACAGAAAATGGTCAAACTGTATTTAGATGCCTCTGCAAGGATTTTTCTATTTCCTGCAGACTTTCTATGAGAAATGAATTCAGACATATTAAACACTTAATACACTTGCAAAGTTTTGCCAATAACTGAAAGCTGTGTTTGAGTGTGCAAATTTTTCTGCCATGTATTATCTCCCTGGCAAAAAATACAAGATGTTCAGTAATGCAAAAATATGAGAAACTGCAGCTGCTCATATTAAAGTTATAGGGCCAGTAAAGACAGCACTGTACTTGTCCAAAAAAATCATAGTTAAACAGCTCAAAAAAAATGGTTTTGGCCACAGACATGGCCAGACTCTTTAATGTAGTAATCCACACTTGAGGACACATCTTTAACAAGCAATAAATGCACATAAAGAGGTTCATGCATTAATACAAGAAACTGCATTATAGAGATCAAGCCACCTCTGCAAGAAAAGGAGTGCGCAGTGAAATTTGTTTCCAAAATCAGTTTCATGCTAAGCTGCAATCTCATTTACCTAAAAATAATGAAAGAGGAAGGCAAAAATCTACCCAAAAATTATTATTAAAATGAACAGAACAGAACATTTACCAGATGTTCAGGCTCTCCACCTACCCTTTATCCTTCTTGACGTCTGACACTTTCTTTCATTTTAAAAATGCATTAATAAGATCATGGATCATAACAATAAAACAGGTGGCATTAAAACCCTCTAATTTAGGCTTCTAGTTAAGGCATGTTATAAGCATTCACTTCCTTCCATTGACTATGTATGGATGTCAGCCTCCTAGCTTTGAAGATCAATGGGAATATCCTTACAATTTCTCTTTAACCTCCAACTTATCCTACCTGATGCTAAACTGTTCCCATTTCTTCTTTCCTTGTCATGCTCATCACTCTAGTCCTCTGCTTTAACTAGTCCTATACATTAATTTTGCCAACAACAAGTTCACTGAGGTTACTGCTTCTATTGGCACTGGAAGACACACATAGAAATTCATATGAGAAGCAGAATACTCAGCTATCTCCCTTTTCTACATCTCATCCTCACCTAAACAACACATGAGGGAAAGTCAGGAGCTGCTAAACAGCCTCACTACAGGTAATTACTCACTTGTATAAACACTACTGCTGCCTGCCCTTTCCATCCCCTCCTTGGTGTTTTTCTATGGGAATAAACAGCCAGACCCATCCCAGTGGTAAATTAGGTGCCTTGTTTTTGTTTAACCCTTGTTTAACTATATAAATGACAGTCCCGGGGTCATTCCTGAAAAAAGTAGGAAATGCCATGCCAGGAAGCTGATGAGGGTCATCAGTTGTCCATATTTAGCTTCATGGAAAACGAAGGAAGACAGGGAGCAGAAAAAGGAACTGACAGCGGAAGAACCACCTGTGGATTGAGGGAAAGGACCATGTGTTTGTGGTACATCAACACATGGACAACATCAGCTGAAGTAGGAGTAAAAACCACAATGAAATAAAAAATTACTAACACTTTTGCAGAACTGGAAGAACAGCAAGATCACCAACAGCCTCTGGCAAGCTGGACATAGGAAGAGGAAGAGGGAACATACGGAAGAGGACGTCACAAGAACTTACCAAAACCAGGGGTCTCGTGAATTGTCAGATTAAGGTCAGCAGGGATATCATCTTAAAGTGGCGTGTGCAAGAAGGTAAGATAAGGCTTTAAGGAACTAGAGAGAGAAGTTTTGTCCCTGCATGGAGGTAGTGCGGGACATCATCCAAGGTGGGCAGGGGAGAGGGGAGCAAGTGGGTGGCTGGGGCTACTGTGGAGAGGTAGCACAACCCCACAGCACATCCAGAGCAACACCAGGGGCTCGCGCTGGAAGGAGACAGAGATGAGGACGAGCTCTATGGGCTGATGTAGCCACGGAGAGGCAGAGCCCTTGGGGCTGTGTGGGAGCGCTGTAGCTCCTGCGAGAGGCGATCGTACATAAAATATTCTCTTGGGCAAATTGCCAACACCCTCACAGAGCGCTCTGCGAGCCCCAGAGCAGAGATGTTTCTCTGCGCCTCACGGTCATCCTGCACGGGCTCTGGGGAAATCTTCTTTTCAAGGGAAGGTTTGAGTTCACACTCCTTTGACTCTTTAACACAGTTTACAAAACCACAGCTGAGTATTTTTTCCCTGATACAGAGAACCAAAAGCAACAGGATTACAAGCTGGGTGAGAAGAAACCTAAGTGCCGCATGCAAGATACCACCTCTGAGGCCAGAGAGGGGAAATATATGCAAATATTTCTTGTTTCTGCCAAGGATCAGCCAGATTTGCAGAGTAGGAGCCTGCTCTTATTTTTATTGGATTTTTTTTTGTAATTCTATTAGAAAACCCCTGACTTCCAAGGGTGTGAGATATTGCAGAATCAGATCTAAAACATGCTAATGTCACCAGAATAATGATTACAAATCTTGAAGCATGCTTTGTATTCTGCCCAGGTATGTCTCAGATTACAGGTGTCCTGAATCTGAATTTGTTTTCTGATTCTTATTGCAGTAGCTCCTTTAACATATTTTAGTCTTTTGCTTTGATTTATTTATGTAAGGCTTCTTTTTTAATAAAGTTCTTAAAACTTGCTGCCAAGGACTTTGAAATTTAGGATTTGATTTAAGCTACCAGAGAAAGGCATTCACGATCACATTGGGATCCTGGTTTCTTCTTTTCAACACCAAAGAGCAATTATATCTCTGTAATAGTTATGCTGAATATTAAAAGGAGCGATTATTATGGGGCATTTTAACTATCTGAACATTAAAAACCTAAAAGCACTAATCATAATTCTTTTGCCATATTAAAACATCACGAGTAAAGCAGGAGCCGCACTAAAGCAATAGTCATTAATCGGTATTTAAAATAAGACTGTTGCCAAATTATCTCTTAGGCTTAATTTCTTTGAGCAGTATCATCCCTCAGAGAGAAGTCTGGAGTATGACCTGACATATTACTGTTCTTCAAGAGACTAGTCCACCACTGGCAATTGCTCACCCACATCATCTGGCCCCCACAACACTGCCAGAACCTCCAGAACACAGAGGCACAAACGTCACATTAAATACCCATCTGACTTCTGAGGCAGCCCAAGGCTGCTCAGTAACAGGCAAAACCTGATCAGTTATTTTTCCCTAACTCTATAGGTAGAAAAACTGAATTTGGTGCCAGCAGCAGAGCTGGATCCAACGGAGGGCACAAAGGACTGGCAGAGTCAGCGAGAGTTCCAGGAGGCAAGGCTGAAAGGAGGGGAACAACTGTATTTTAGAGGCCACTGATTCTGGCCAGCTGGAGGAAGAGAGCATCCATTCTTCCATACACCAGGGAATGCCAGTTCTGGTTCTTTGCAGGGCCTCTCCTGCCTGACCCTCATGCAACACTGGCTTGGCTCTCCTGCTCCCAAGGGCACAGGCAAAGCCCCTGTGGACTGACCCTGCTGAGAACAACCCCTCTCTTATGTCTGCAGCTTGCTCATCAGCCTCATGTTCTCACTTCTCTCCACACTCCATACCAGTGAATAACCTGGCAAGAAAACACCTAATAAAGCATAATTAATCTAACCATTCTAATAAGAAAAGCTTCACTGTGACTTGGAGGGTGCAACACTATAAGGGACAGCATATCGTCACGACACGGGTATCTGCCAGGTTGGGCCAAACTTCATGAAGTTATGATAAGTGCCAGAAGCAAAATTTCCTACCTGCTGGCAACCATGAACTTCTTCCCTCCTTCCTCCTACAAGCTAGAAACATTTCCTGTGGAGGTACTTCCATCTGCAAAGGCAGAAGCCATGCATCCCTGCCTGCTGGAGAACACTCCAGCATGGCAATATTATCAGCAGGCCCAAACTACAATCCAAAATTGCCATCCCAGGCTGACCAGACAGGCAAGAGCACGTGCACTCCTCACCACCTAGATGTAGTGCTCCTGCCAGAGCACGTCACGGGTGATTTGTGTTTGTAAGGTGTTAAAAGCCTCAGGTTCAAACAAGGAACAAAAAAACCTGGTCTCTAATGCAAAGACCTTCCATCCTATTTTATATATATATACTGCACCAAGGAATAACTCTGCCGAGAACAGGAGTTAGCTGTCTCTTTGCTGTGCCTTTCATAAGTTTGCTCCCTCCACTTATCCTCCCTTTTATGGGGCACAGGAGAGCTATTCCTCAGCTTGCCTGCTCTTCTTTCTCCCTCTCTTGTCCACAGCTAATTTTATCTCCCCCATGGCTTCAGCTTTCATTTCCAACTAGCACTTACACTGTCATATCTGAAGCGTTCCTCTCCAGTCAACACATTATTTTAGCTCATCTCGCTCTCACTTCAGTTGTCCCCACTTCGCTCCATCAATGGCACCACTGAGGAGTACTCATGTCTGAACTTCTGTTATACCTTTCTTTATGTCACCCTCCTGGAATACTTAACTGGAATTAATATGAAATAGCATTCCCTTTCCCAGCTCTCAGTACTTTCTCAGGATCTGCTCTGGCTGGAAGCCTCACCTCTCCCTCCCAAAACCAGCCAGACACGACATCTCGGTTGCACAACTCTTGGTAACACTGGCTGCTATTTATTGTACTAGCCCTATCAAAAAATAACCTTGCAAAAATAGCAGCACCATCCCATTATGTCTACAGTTAACCTGCATGACCAAACAATCTCTGCAGTATGACCCCTTTCATTGTTCTTTGATCCTTTCTCATTGTTATGTGATTTATTTTTTTTTTTTTTTTACATTTGGTTCAATATGCTTTCCGACTTTTGGGAAAGAAATATGTCTTCTGTGTGCATACAGCAACTACATCAGTGAAGACATTACCATAAAAGTGATAAGAAATAATGCTAAGAGCTAGTTCTACTTTAATCCATTTATCCCACTGTGCCTTCCAGTAGTCAAAACGAAGATATGTCCATGGGACCCAGCAAAGAATCAAATTTACATACCACAATAAGACATGAAATAGTTACAACTTCAATTGCTTAAGGATAATTCAGCCTATTATCCCCTTCTGTGCTATGGTGAAGTGTCTGGGCTATTGGTAAGAGCTGAAGCACATTTTTAAAAAAAGTGGATTTTGTGTGACAAACAGAAGAATGCTTCTTTAATTTTGATGAGTCACAAAGAATGAAAGGAATTGCAAATTAAAAAAAGAATGCAGTCATCCAGGGAATTTGGATATTTGTACTGGGACCAAAACAATGCTACTTTTAATAAAACTGCCATCATTGCATATCATATAAAAGGCCACTTTTCAGCCCAAAGCACCAGACAAACAATAAGCCCAGCCTGGTAGTCATTACTTAGACTTCAGGCTCATTAGTTTTTTATCTAAACCAGTCTGAGCTGATCAGATTTTCTCATGAGCTGTTTAGGTAAGGATCTGAATGCATTTTATCAGGGTATATCTGTTAGCTTTGCAAATAGTTTAATGTCTCTCCAATACTCAATATAAGGAGCATCACAATACATAGGTTTTATCTTCTAAAGGAGAGAATATTCCTCTGAAAAAATGGCTTAAAGGAGAAATAATTCCTACAAAACGCCTTTGAAGTGAGGAATAGAAGAAGTGTAACTCTTAGGTTGCACACTGACAGTTTAGAAAGCACCTTCATAATCATGGTCTCTCCTATTTCAAACTTCTTATCCCATCTGGCACACTCAATTCAGGAACGTCACTGCTACTTAGCAGAGAAGCCCTGTCTGGGTGTAGCTAAAATTTAATGTATGAGTGTCTTTACTGAAACCCATCACTCTGCCAAATACGTGGGCTGTCTAATGACAATCTGAGGTAGAAGAGCAGAGGTGAAATGAATATGCAGACAGGACCACCAGTCCAGCTGCAGATGATCTGTCATTTAAGTGTATTTGGGACAGAGAGAGAGAGGTAAGGCAGAACAGAGACACCTCCACTGACAGAGTCCATTTTGTACTACTCTGACACCACGTATTCCCAAATGAGTCCATCAAGCCTGACCTTTCAACATTCAACAGCTTGGGGGATAAGTGGGGAAAAAAATGACAGTGGTATTTTCCAAGAGGAAATAAGAGGTTCTTTTCCTAGATTTGCACTACTGGCAAATGAAGACCTTTCTGAAACTGTTTGTGTGGGTCTTTGTCTTTATTATCTTTGAACTCACAGCTACTACCCCCAAAAGCGAATGTTTCCAGCAAACAAACAGGACAAACTAATGGCTGAAAGTTCTTCTCAAACTTTTCTAGACTGTTATAAACCTACATATTTATATTTGCTTGCTATAAACTGCATTCAGTAATTGCACCCGGGCCACTAACTCTGAAGTAAAGCTAATTTTTCTGTACTAACTCTAAAATTTTTCTCATAGTTAATTTTCTCAGTGACCTGCTGGACAGTATCATACATTCCTACTTATTTTCCTTGTGATCAAATATTCACTGACAGCATTTCATTACAAGGTGAAAAACATCAAGCACTCCTTAAACATCTCTGCATTTCCCATGCAACACTCCCAGTCTTAAACTTGTGTTTAATTTAAGGCTGAAGAGTGGCAAGGTGAAGTGAATGCATGACCAAATCCTTGGAAAAGGGCAGCACCACACAGCCAGAGGAGAAAGGGATCTTCAGCTTCTTCAAAGCCACCCATTCAGTGAAACCAAACCAAACTGCTCTGCTGTTTTCTGCAGATTTCAACAGGATTTAAGTCATCTCAGTACTTTACATGTGTATTTCCTTCCAACTGAGCACAGGAAGTTCTTGCTGAATTTATAACAACTTTTAAATGAATATTTAGGACAATCAAAACAAGTACACAGTGTATGCTCAACTTAGCTCATTATTTCATTTTTTTTCTGTGGTATCTTTTCTGTGCATATCCACGTACATCCTAATACACACACATCTTAAGTCAAAATTTATATTACTTATTTAGTCTTTCTACTGAAACATCCAAACTCTTGCCAGAAAATTACAATTCATGCATCAGGAAACAAATAGAAACGTTTGCATTACCTGCTGAGAAGAAGCACAGTGCAGCTCTATAAGGCTTCAAATAAAGATGATACTTAGCTACTTTAAGTTTCTTCTTACAGACATATAAATCAGAACCTGATGTCACAGAGATTCACCAGAGTGAGAGGAAAACGAGACTCAGTGAGTTAAATTATTGAAGAAGTTTATCCAAACCAGGCTGAAATTGTCTGGGGCCCAGAAAGTAACGCTGGGATGGTTCCACCGTGATGGTGCTGGCGGGCAACACACCACAGACCTCCAGAGAGGGATTTTAATATAAAAACAGTGTTATTAGACTGCTATTTTTAAGCAAGACTTCTCTTTTATTGCAGAACAAATGCTGCTAATAATAATATTAGAACCAGATATTCCCAAAAGTAGTCACTGACAGGTTCATTCAGCCACTGAAATGAGGTGATGCTATTCCAGATTTGTTTTTCCTAAGAGGAATGAAAGAACAGGTTACAAAAATAAATTTGGAGTATGTGATTACATGAAAATTCTAAATTAAAGCAGAACTCTTAGAAAAGGCGGGCTGGCATTTTCAGTCACAGCTCTTGGCTTCAAAAGGGCGACTTGTGCACAGTGAGGTCGACCAGCTGGGAAGCCACTGATCATGGGGGGCTGAAGGATCTGCCAGGGGAAGGAGACCAGAGATTTTGAGTGAGAGAAGCCAATACTCGCAGGGATCCACACTTCAAGTAAGAAATGAAACCCTGAAGGCAGCATGCCTGGCCCTCACTTGTCAAGGAGATCAGAACAAGCCCTGCAGGGATAACTGAGTGGACGTGGAGATGAAGGAAGAACCAAAGGGAATCCCACCTCAGCGTTTGGAAGCAGCAGAGGAGACAGAGGGGCAGCTGCCACAGCCCAGACAAGTGAGTTGCTTTAGAAGACACTAAAAGAAGTGACAAAAGATGACAAATGCTACATGAAGAGATAACCTGCAAAGAAGAGGGAGCTAATACACAGTGAAGCTGGAGCAGTGGAGTACAGATTAAAGGCAGTAGGTAACTCCAAATCACATGAACACATCCTTCAATTCTCATTGATGTCAGTGATAATAACCACATAGAAAGTATCACAGTTGAGATGAACACGTAGCTCAAGAAACAAAATATCCAAACCCGAGAAATTTCCATCCAGACTAGTGAAAGAGCTGGCAGACAAAATTTCACGTGAGGTAGCAAGTTTAATAAATCACGCAAGACATGAACAATACCATGCAGTCAGAAATAATATAAGCCACATCTATATTTAATGAGGAAAAAAATTATCAGGGCAACTAGAAGCCCTTTTTTCCACGCTTAGCAGCAAAGCCTTACAACAATTTTAAGGGAAGAATAATCCAAGCCAGTGGAGCTAACAGAATCTGAGGGGAAACACCACACGGATTTAATACAGGTAAGGCACATGGATCTGACATCTTTCTCAGAGAAAAAAACCTCAATTTCCAGAGAAAGGAAATGAAATTGATCTTGGCTGTCCGATTTTGGGAAAGCCTTAACGTCCTGTCACCTGGGAAGTTATTAGTTAAATTGAAGAAGATGGGGGATTAGTACAAAAATTTTAAATTGGCCTGAAACTGCTAGAGGTAGGACAGCAATAGCAGCATGAAATGGGGAATGTCAGGCTGGAGGGAAGTTATTAGCATCGCTGCTGAGAGACTGGTCTGACAGCCAGTCTTGGTTAACACTTCACCAATTACACTGGCACACAAATAGGTACGGCCCTGTTATAATTTTACGGAACACAAGGAGCTAAATGACATCTTTATGACGAGAGGAGTGGGACGGTGTGGAGCAAGATCCACATGGCCCTGGACCGAAGTGTTGGAGAAGGGAGGCAGTTCAGTGGTACAGAGCACGGATCATGTACTGGGAGACTAAAACAACCCCCAAATCTTGGTTTTCCTGGGAAACCACAGGGGGGGGGATAACAAGATGAAACATTACATGATGTGGCTTCTTAACAAACCAGAAGAAAATGGAATCCAGGAAGGCTTTAGCTTAGAATTTCCCCACAAGGTGGAATGCAATTGCTGGTGTTCTAAAAAGCCCGGCTAAGACCGTCCCCTCTGTGTGGTGTGTACAAATCTGGACACTTAGCTTCCCAAATTCAAACACAAAGAAATACAGAAGAGGAGCAGCAGGGTCATTTTGAGAATGAAGCTCCTGTCTTGCAAGGAGAGGCTAAGAGGTTTAAATATGTCTGGAGATGGGAAGCTGCAAGGGATGGCTCTCTTATTATTGGAAAATAGACATGTTTTCTTCCTATAAAGTCTGTGGGGCAAGAAAACACCAGAGAGCAGAGCTTTTAGTAGTAATGGAAACTTCAGCAGTGATGAGACAGAAGAAAATAGCCATCCACTCAACCTGGGAACAACAAGAATTTTCAACAGGAGAGGATGGACCAGGCTTTTTATCTGCCTAATGCCAAGGCAAAATTTAATAATGTTTTCAACTGGCCAACACAGCTGCCTGCAATTTCTGTGACTATTACAGAGAAATAAGTCCCATGTCCTATGAAAATATCACGAGTGCTCCATGTGTGAACCCGTAATACAGCAGTGTGACACCTGCTGCACCTCCCCTCTCCCTCGGGTGATCACACATTAATTTCCCTGCAAACCTTCAATTACAGGAGTGAACCAACAGACAATTATCCTAATGAAACCTCAAATTAAATGCAAATTAAATTCAAGACCACTAAAAAAAAAGTGATCTTTGATTGGAAGCAGATAATGAATTGGGTTTTGTCTTTAGCAGTTGTTAGAGGGTTTAGGTTGTTCTGGGGTATCAAAGAAAAGATAAATCGGCTTAAGCAATGACTGATGTAAAGCTATTAAGATAAACACTCATTTTTTACATTTTGGTACAAAATGTAATTAAAAATACAATCATCTAAAACCCCACATCCAACCTACAAATTTGTTCTTAGCCTTTAGACGAAAAATGCTTCTTTTTTCTTTTTTCCTGTTAGTGTTGTTTGCAACACTGAGTGCCAACAGCTTCAGCTCCAAAACAAAGCAAGGCTGGTGTGGGAAGCCACAGAAGTGGCCCATTTTGGTTTCCATATAAACCATTAAGAGTTTGAATCAATTGAATTTAATGGAAATAGCAAAAGGCCCATTATTTAACAGAAGAATTTTACTCCTACCAAATAAGAAAAGATAGGTTACTTTCCATGATTAAACTATCCTTATACACATCAAACATAACAATAAAAACAGCAACAGTTTTACATGGTAAAACTGGCAAGTGAAGGTCTTCCCTAAACAAAGCCTATTTGCACATTGAGAATTACACAACATAAATAAAATGAACTGAAAATAAATGTGGGTTTTTTTCCCAAAAAACATAATGGAGGAACAGCACTGTAAGAGAGGAATTTATACTGATGAAACATAAAGCACAGACCTCTGACAACACTTTTACTTTACTCTGAATAGAATTGCATTATCTCAGGTTATTTTGGTTCTGCTGTAATCCATTTCTAGGAAGCATACTCCTTTCCCTTAGATGCTTGCAATCCAATCCTGAGAGCACGTTACATTTGTCTGACATTGAGACATTTGTATTTTTCCCATTTGCAACACATTAAAAAAACAAATGTTCCTGATTTCACCATTTAAGTGAGGCTCCAATAGTGTTGCAAATACTATTGGACACATTTCAGGGAAGCATGTGGAGACTGATTGTTCCTTTCATTATTAACTCCATTGATAAACATTAGCTCGAGCCAAAAAAATTATGTTTCAGTTTTTTGAATCAAACATCGTCTGTTTCCCAGTCTGCAAATTGGACCACAATCCAGCAAAACCATGCAAACTCCTGGCACATGAAATGATTGACTATTCTACAGGGAGGCCTCTTTGCAGGGCTTTACATCTAACTTGGACCAAAGGTCTCACCTTCACTGAAGAGGCAGAAAAAAAGAGAAATATTGCGTAAATTAATACTGCTTTATGAAAAAAAGCCAATCCAATTCCAGGTGTCTTAGAAGTTAATTGGAATTTCCCTGCATTTAAATAAATTATGAGAGTCGGGCAAGAGACGTTTTGGTTAGAACAACACAGTCATTCGGAAAACACTAGGTGGAAGAGAGGACATAAAACTGGTGTTTGCATCTGCTGTCACACAGCATGCCAGGGATTTATGGGCACGCTCCAGAAGAGAGGAGCTGCCATAAAGTGCCTCCCTGCTAGGCAGCACAACCACCGGGCACGTGGAGCAGCTGGAGTGCACGTCCCATCGCTCACCAACTACTGGTCAGTGGTTCAGGCACACACAGTTTACTGTGGATTACAGGGAGGGAAGCCACGTAGAGCCTGAATCCATTCCCAGACTTCTCACACCTGAGTGTCAAGCACAGCCTTTTGGTACAGAATGCTTCAAGAAGAACAAATGCCTGATGCTGGACATGGAGATCATAGAAACACAGAATCAACCGGGTCGGAAAAGACCTCCAAGATCATCAAGTCCAACCCTTGATCCAACACTGCCATGGTTACCAGACCACGGCACTCAGTGCCACATCCAGTCTCCTCTTAAAAACCTCCAGGGAAAAAGAATCCGTCACCTCCCTGGGCAGCCCATTCCGGTGCCTGATCACACTCTCTGTAAAAAATTCCTTCCTAATATCCAAAGTAAATCTCCCCTGGCAGAGCTTAAGCCTGTGCCCTCTTGTCTTACTGTCAACTGCCTGGGAGAGGAGCCCGACACCCACCTGGCTACAACCTCCTTTCAGGTACAGATGAAGTAACTCCCTTAACACCACCAGGTACTGAAGGAAAAGTGTCCCATTCTCAGTTTCAAACCAATACCTGTCAGGCACTGATTATATCCTTTGGATCTGATTACAAACGAATTTTCATTCAGGTGTACAGAAATCAGGTGTGTAGAGTCAGTGCTGGGAGGACTCTGCAGCTGCACAGGCAGTGTGGCCCGTCACAAAGGGGTGTTTTATTTAATTAAAAGAAAAATTACGACATACAGACTAAGAGACATTCCTAAAATGAGCATTTAACTCCAAAACAAGTAAATATTTTAGTCTTATCGGAAGGATTTCAGAAGTCATCTGGGTTTCCCTTCTCCTTGCCAAGCTCTCAGGTACCGTGGTATGCTACATTATTATGACAGGGTGAAAACAAGGAAATGAAGTTAAAAAAAACATTTACGCTCCCTCTAGCTGGGATTAATTTCTGAGGTTAGCATGCAGATATGACCTAAATACAAGCTGTACTTCAAATTTGCTGTGTGATAACTAACTGTGCCGAAATGCTGCTGTTTGCATACAACTCCTGAGAGGGTTCTTATTATGCAAAAACGAAGACGTGAGAACGCTGATGAAAATCTGCGAGTCATTTATCAAACACTGACCCGGAATGAATATTAAGAGAAACCTCTTTTATATGCAAATGTTTAATCCGACTGAGTTTAATCATGACTTTCCTTTCTCAGGACCGATGAGTTGTGCATGTACTGTGCTCTGTAAGATACAATCTTACACAGCTCACTCTCAAAAAAAACAGTTGTTTTGTCAACGGTTTCTCTGGGAACACACAGCATAGAAAAATGAGCCTTTTCTTATTATTTTACTCACCTGTGAGACTATCCATAAAGCCTATTTTGTCTGCCCACCTGCTGATCACTGGAGTAAAATCTGGTTTGCACGGAGCAAGTATTTCCATTCTCTCAACAAGACAAACTCAAAGTATAATTGATTTCTCCAATGGATTTTCTAATGAATATCTACTGTTACTCTAGTTGCTAAAGTACTCACTGGTGTTTGTGTTCCAACAAAATACAAATCGGTTTATTTACTGCCCAGCTTCACAACCAGCTACAAACTGGGGAAAAGCAACATGAAAAAAAAAAACATTCAATGCCCAGAGAGTTAGAAATACTGGGTTCCAAACTGGCAGACAGACAAATGTATGTTGCACAGGGCCACTTGAGAATACACAGAATTTAAATTAAAGCTACAGACTGGCTTTATTTTAAGAAATTCTGAAAAAAAAAATGCATAACGATAAGGGACAATACGTTGGACTTAGTTACTAAACACTAAGCTCAGTGCACTAAGCGTTCCCCACAAAACCAAAACCAAGTGAGGCGCCTCAGGAATGTCCAACTAAAAGCAAGGTCCAGGTTGCACAGGTCTGCTAAGACTGAATGAAAGACCTGAACTCCATGTATTAAACAGAGTTTTGTATAACAGCATTAATAAATAAACATTAATTCATCTCATCAGTTAAATACGTATATAATAGGATATTACAAAAGTGGCATATGACCAGATCTTCATTACTTGTCAAAGTCTTGCTTAGAAGAGGTCTCTAAACCCTACAGTTTTTCAACATTGCTCTTTTGACTCAGACTCTTCAGAACAAGAATGAAGTATCTTTACACGTGGTAGTTAAATAGAAAGTTCAAGAATCTCATAATTTCCCTTAAATAAGTCAAAATTCTCACTTTTATTTAGTAAAGTAATAATTTAAAAATCAAAGTCATAATTTAAAACTAAATTATAAGAGCATAAAGGACACCTAAACTGAACAGATATTGGAATAAATTGTTGAACGTAGACTGACCAGCAAGGCTGACAGCTATTATTTGGTTTAGCATTTCTAATGGCCAAAGTTCATACTAATTAATAATAATGGTCCAATCCTCAAATTTCTACATAATAGAATGGAAAAAATCCTCCTGACTATCTAAAAGATATACAGTTTTTATCTAATTTGGCATAAGACATATTCTGCATGATTCCATAGGAAACCATTTTAATGGTCTTTATTTACGATTTTAAAATATTATTTCAAAGGAAAAGGTTTAAAAAATCTAGGAAAAAAATTTTTTTCAAGAAACAATTAAGACTGTTCAATGACAGCACTGTAATTACAAGTCAAGTTATGTGGGAAATCCAAAATTCAAAAGAAAGGCTGAGAGAAGCTGAGTGTTTTCAGCAGCTACACCTCACAAGGAGTAGAGGGGAGTTACTGGAAGGACCCCGCTGATTTCAAACAGGAGTGGCAGGTGGGACTGAGGGAAGGCTCTTCCCATCCATCCCACCAGAAGTCACAAGAATCACAAATGAAATCACAGCCAAGCTGAACTAACCAACAGAGGGCAGCTGACTCACAGGTTTAGGGAATCCCTGTTCCTGATGAAAGCCACAGCAAAACTCCTGTGCCATCAATGAAATCCAAACTGATGTCAAAACTATTTACCTGAAATCTATAAAGCCAGGATTGGACAAAGTTTCTCTAGTGAAACTAGCAAGCGTTTTCAAATAATAAAGATATTTGAGAAAGGAGGGGATAAACCTACTGAAGATCAAATCAGTGAGTGCTATGTCTCAAGACAGGCACCTCTGCTATTGCTTCAAAAATTGAATTTTGCAAAATAGATTTACTCTTCAATAGTGACTCATGTGGAGAAAAAAAAATCTGTTTTAATCTGTTTTCATAATGCTTGCTGGTTATTAGTTTAATTAAGGAAAAAACACAGCAGTAATCTACCAGCTAAAAATAAAGATCACCCAATGACCACACTAAAACAAAACACTAAAACTGGTTGTTTTATTGTTTTGACAACAGCATGTGGTTCAGCACTAGAGACAAATTAATCCTCCATTAAAACCTAAACAACCATTTTAAGCCTGCTTTTTAAATTATTAAAGTGTGGCTAACATCTGTTCACTGTGAAACCACAACTGAGTCTCATCCTTTTTAAAATAATCTGTAACTCTAAAACAACAAGTAGACTATATTTGCCATCAAACTATAATCAGTGCTGGGTAAACTTTATTAAGTGCACTAATATTTAATTATCCTTGAATCTGAGTTTAAACTCCAAAGTCAATCTGGAACATCTGAGACACCATCATGGGCCACATCTGTTAGTGAATCCAAAGACTCACAAAATGCTACCTTCATAAGAGGATGCAAGTTTCCTTGCATCCTTAACTGGTTAAGTTACAATATGGGAAACAGCTGACTCAAAAATAATATAAATTATAGGCGGATTAAAAGCCCTCATAACTTTTAATTAAGCAATAAATCACAACAGACTGCACAGGACTGCTGATTTATGCACTCTGCAAGTGAGAAGCAGTAAATAGAATGAGACAGGACAGAAGATACATCTTATTGGAGAAGAACAATCTATCCTTTGGTGTTTCATTCATATATAAAAATCTGCTCACCTTTAGTTTTTCTACTGTTGGATATAACCTGCAACACATTTATAACTCAAAGATGTGTCACAATTTAAAGATAATGAGGAAGGATTAGCTGCATTTGTGCAACTCATATTTACAACTCTCTTTTCTTGGTGCCCCTGCTAAAACAAAGACTTCAGGAAGCAGGGAGAGCCCCAGACAGGTATACAGTGGAGACATCTTTTATTTCTTCCTTCTCTCCCCAAAGCCATCAGCATGTGACTGGAATGAATTTCGACTTTGGGAAAACAGCCCTTGCAAACAACAGCCCTCCCTGACACGGGGGTTGTATTTGACAACCACTCAGAAAGCCATAATTGGGCCTTGAAATCTGAAATCTCTAAGTGGTTTATATTCCAGCCAGCAATCTGGTGATGCTGATGATCCTGATGCTGTCACTTAAGAAAGATGCAAAATTCATGTATTCAACTTGGGGTTCAAACGCACACATTTAGCTGACGGCAAGCCCGGCACCATCCTTGGAGTCATGTGGGGGGAGATCAAGAGGAATACAAAAGGTCATTTGCACTTTTATTTTGCTGTCTTGGAGGAAGAAACCAATTAAACAACATAAAAAGAAAATAAAGTCCATTCCTGAATCTATCAATCAGCTGCAGAGCACAAAACAAAGGGAACCCAACAAATGAAATGGTTATAATTTCTGAGAAATGGCCACAAGAAACGTCTGCACCAGAAAAAATATTAACACTTGTTAAGTATTAATCAAGGAGAACTGCTGTAGACAGAACAACACAGCAATATTAAATACTTTAAAAAGAGGCAAGACCAGGCTATTTTAAAGATCAGGGTCATTTTAATTGCCATTATGCAAGCGGTGCCTGAGAGTTCCTGGGCTGCTCAGGAGCTCTGACAGATGAATTCACACAGCACATATATCTTCATGTCTGTTCTCCTTTGAGCAGCAACTTCATTTCCGAATTACTCTCTCTTATTCATAAAGCAGAGTCAGAAGAGTAGAAATTTTCTGCTCTGAATGCTCAGGGTATGTTCACAGAATGCAGGTGAGTCAGACCATGTTTAGCAAACTCCTGTTCCTCTCAGGAATAAAATCATCCACTGAAATGTGGTCAACTTTAAACTGGGGACACGCAGAGTCTGCTAATGCAGTCCTTCTAATGACACTGCTGTCCACTGAGAAAATTTAAAAAGTGACCAAAATCTTCATTAGTAACCAAGCTAGAACTGCATACCTAGCCAAGAGAATGCAGAAGACCCTTATGTAGAGACGTCTATGAGACAAATCCAGACTTTGCTATTTGGCTGGCCAAAGAACATACAAGATACTCTCTCTTGAGGAAACTCATGTCTTTACTGCAGTCTTCCCAACATCAGAGCTGGGAGCAGACTGCCATCACATCCCTTCTTAAAGCACATCCTAGAACAGCCTCACACTGGTTCTGATGGTAGCAGATGCTAAGTCAGGTTAACATCAGCACCTAATTTACCAAATCGAGCCAACCCAACCTTTGTTCATGTAGGATGCTCTCTCACCATGATTCTGATTCACACACCAGCTCCCTGGATCAGACAGATCTGGGCTGCCTTCTGCTTAATGCCCTCCTGTGTCCAAAATCTTGGCAATATCTTGTTGCATTCACACTTCAAAAAGTTTTGAAGTCATTATGTGGCAGGTTCTTAGAATATCAAATTACTGACATGAATTTCATGACTTGACTTAGGATCTATTTCAAAAAAATTTCCGCATTCATGTCTTCTATCATAGCAAACAGTGTTTTGCAATCAACAAGATCACATTTTGGAAATTAATTTTGTACAGAAAGGAGTTATAAAAGAGAGTAAAGAAAAGAAAAATGTGTCAAAATGTTCATTTAACTTGCCAAAAGCAAGAGAAGGGATACTTCTGTGTGATTCACTCTTTCTGAAGACTGAGTCACATGTGATAAAATGCATGCCAAATAACTGTTTGTCACATCTTCTACAATATGAAAAGGTGAAGATGTACCAGCATTTTCTATTCAGAATATTCTTGGGTTTGTTCCAATCAGAACAGAAGCTAGGTCCCTGTTTTAACTGTTACGCAGCATCTCCCCTTCCCTAACGATTGCAAACTTAAAACTGAGAACAAATTGCACTGCAAAACTTTGCAGAGAAGAAATAGAAAGCTTTTTAAAAGGAGGAAGAAGCAGGAAAAAAAAAAAAAACGCCCAAGATTAAATCTGCTGCCAAGGAATAACCAAGGCATCAATCCTTCGTGTTCTGCTGCTCCTAAGACAAAGACAAGCAGGAGTAAGTTCAGTCTCAGTGTTAGACGCTGTCACGCTGATTTATGACACGCACTGTGTGCTGGTCCTCCAACGTGACATATTGCCCACGAGAGATTCGGCACAAACCAGACTTCCTGCCTTAAAAAAATATTGCCCAAAACCAACTGAACTGCAGTTCCTCAGGTGAAATGCTAATGCTTTCTCCACTGGGCCACCCGACCGTCTGTGGATGGTTTTCCATTTAATTGCATCTTCTCTGCAGAGAAATCAACAGGACAAAGCACTTTGGGTAGAATTCCTGTCTTTCGCTATATTTTGCAGTATGCTGGTGTATTAAACAACATATATTCCTTTCAACAACAAATGTGGGAACTATATTTGAATCAGAAATAATTATGGGTACATTCTCAGTTCCAGAGATGCAAACGTATCAATTTCTTTTACAGCAAAAATTCCTGCTCTGATACATATTTCATTAAGAACTTGGTAGTGGCTGTAGGAGGCAGAAAAAAAATGTAGTTTAGCCAATTAGCACAAGGCTGTGGATTTTTGTGGATTCAAAATAATTCCAGGAAGGAGACTGACATTGTAACACGTTTAACTTTACAATGTGCAAATGTTCTCTCACAATTGCAGAAAACCAGCATTACACCATATATCAAGTTTCTTTGTTATTAAAGAGAAGTTTAAAGAAGGTATCTAGAAAAAAAAAAGCCAAGTGAAAAATACTGCTGAAGAAGTTGCTAAACGGCTCCATTTTTGCAAGGCTAAAGCTTTTCATGAGTGGCAATTGTGAAAATATGTTTATATGACTCTTTATTCAACAGAAATCCTGCAGAAGAAATGAAAATCAAGTGTGGATAGTTATTGAAGCTGAATATAAGTTTAATCTATATTGGGAATTAGAGGAGACACTCCAGGGTTATTATCCTGAAGGATAAAATGGGAAGTAGCTGTATTTCCCTTAGGAAGTGAAGTAACACCCACCCACATGTTGGACTCCCAGACATTTTCTTCAGGCAGGTGAGATAGTGCTCAGGCTACACAGATCTGGCTGCTACTTTTGCTCACTTAACCAACTAAATTACTGTTTAGTATAAAAACTTTCAGTCACAGCAAGAAAAGTGTGAGGGAAACAGGAGGTTCTCGCTACTTTTTTGACACTGAAAATTCTCCCACATTAGTGTAGCAGGCAAAAAAACTTGTCATTTTTATGATACTGTAAAACTGCACTAGAATCAGAGGAAAAGCATGTTTTATGCTGTAATTCCTTCCTTTAAGGCAGAGTGGGAGGAAATCAGACCTTCTGAAGGTAAAACTGAGATTAAAGATAGGATTTTTTTTTTTTTCCCCAGAAGTTGCACATGAAGCAAATGATTTTTGATAGAGCCAGAGGAAAATGCAAGTGGGATGTTTCCCTGCATGGCACAGGATGGGATCTTACACAGTCAATGCACTGATACAGCAGGACTGGGCTCAGAAATAAAGTATTAGCAGCTGAAATCCATGAGAGGAAGAGCGACTTTTGCTGACAATTAGAAATCTGTATTATAAAAGAAGTGATTTAAGCAGGAGCTATTTATAGCTAGTACACTGATAATGATATTCTTGAAGACCAATTTCTAATATTGGAAGGTGAGGGTTATACCTGCAACTCACCAGCCAGGGACTGCATGTCAGCTAATTCAGTGACAGCAATTAAAGGTGCTGAGTTCAAACTTAGCTCCTAAAACAAGAGCCTTAAAGTTTTGGAAGCACTTCATACAACACAAATATCTACACACATGTATGGATAAAAGATATAATTATGTAAAGGAAGAGTATGACCAGGTACTACACCAAAACAAAACATGAAAATAAACTTTTCTGTAGTTAGACACAGGCAAAATTATGAAAATAAAATCTATTTTAATAATCCACAGTCAGGTAAGAGACAAAGATAAATGGAAGAAGTTGCAAATATTTTGGAAGTAAGTAAGGACAAGAACTTACATTGAATGAAAGCAAGTAAAATACAGTAGCATTAAGTGTTGTTTATTCAGAAAGTTTACTGGATATAAAGTTATTGCTTTGAGAACAGTTACCTACCTAAAAAAGGGAACCTTGTTTAATTGCAGTGCCCTGGGATAGGCCATGCTACGCTGCTCTTCCCTCAGCAGAGTTTCCCTGACACAGTCCAAAGGCATTTTTGGATCACAGAAACTTACCTTGCCAAATGTGAGCCCAAAACTGCCTAAGAGAAATGGCTACTCAATGTGAGCGAGACAAACTTTATTCTGCATACTACTGGGTTGGTTCTCTTTGAGGGTTTATTTGAAGAATCAGAGTGTGAAAAGCCCTGGAAACATCTTTAAAAAAGGTCTTTCCTGAACAGATCTTTCCTAGCATGACCAATTAGGGAAAGATCACACACACACTCCCATCACACACCTCTCCACCTCCAGCCCAAGCCCAGCTCTGCCTCCAAGCTGACAGTGACTTCTACAGTGAACAGCAGTCTCCAAGTCCACCCAATCTTGTACATTCCAATTAGGAGTTTTAAGAGCCAATAATTTTGTAAGATTTTTATTTTTGAAAAGAAATTTGTCACATTTTTTGCTGATCAAAATAAAATTTGTTTTTTTTTTTTTCTGAAGTGCAAGTAGGGCTTAAGCAGTCACTTTCTCTGAAAAGGTTCCAGAAATTCACACACCTTCACAATTGCTTCTGAGAGATCTGGTCTGTAAATGCACCACTACCTGCTCCTTTTCCCTTTCCTTAAACTCCTGTATGCAATTTCAGGGGAAGTACTTGCAATTCTAATGGGCAAACTGTCTGTATTTCTCATATTCCAGAGTGAACAGCAGAAAATGTCATTAAGAATAAAATATTCATTTTAATGAAAGCAGTAAGTTTACATTCTAAATACATTACATCTTTTTCCTGCCATGCCTGCCATAACAAATACTCCCAATCCTTTAAAAATGTTTGATTAAATATATACAGCATATATAAAGGGGATAAGCTACTTGCTATGATATTTGTCCTTTAGCAGGACTGGGGAAGAGAGAGAGGGGAGGAAAGAGAAGGAGGGAAAATCTTGACAAGAATATGTATGAGAGCAATCAATAAAAAAATAATCCCTGGAATTCATGAGTCTGGAAAATAAGATGCATTTTCTTGTAGTAATCCTAAAAACCTATAAAAGAATATTCAAGCAATAAACCCCCCTTAACTCATATTTAACCTTTCATCATGTAGAACTACATATTAAATAGCTTAGCAACGGCATGCTGTGTAAGTGCATTCAAATAGGAGCAGAAATAGAAAAATGTAAATGCTACAACTCTTTTAACATGCTCTGCACAGCCAAGAACATCTGCCAGCTGACCCCCTAATCCAATCGGCTGTTCAGAAGCAATCACATCCTCAGATAAGAGCTGCACAGCTCCTACATGCAAAGCCCATTTTCTTTAGGAGATGGAGCAAAATGCAGTTAGCCAGCTCTCCAACGATTTCCGAACAGAGGTACAAGGCGAAAGTAATTCTGCAAATTACAAGGAGCTGCATTAAAATACTGTCATCTCTCCTGCCAAATATTGTAATTTATCCCTTAATTTCACAGGGCAACAGCGCAGACAGAGTTAAGGGCTGAAGTGACTACCTCAAATCGAGTGATTGTATCAGAATACCAAGCCCATACAGCCCACACAAAGGTTTGTCACTTCTATCAGGAAATAACGCGGAATAAAATCTGGGGCTCAACCCAGTCCATTGACCACAATGAGAAGGAGAAATAATAAAATAAAGCTGAATTAATTCTCCTAACTCTGAACATACTTCTCACATCTACTGCAGAAAGAGTGGGCTGCTTGAGAGGCTCCACAGGCAGATGAAGACATTTAAAGAATGGATTCAAGATACTCCACAAGAGTCAAACCCTCTGTGGAATTAAGAGCATAAACCCCATGAACATTATGCAGTAACAGGAACTGTTATTATTTCTGTATACAGTCAAATTCCTGCTAAAAAGTTCTGTCCTAAATGCACAAGCAAGCTGCATTACACTGACCAAACTGACTCCAGGAGGACAGTCTTTTATAGAACAGTTTATGTGACTCAAATAACCACTTCTATTCATAAAATAAGTTGTTTGATCATGCAAACTGCCCATCTCTCCAAAGCAGTAGCTTTACTAAATATCTGTACTGGCAGAGCCCTGGACACGGTAAGAAAGAATTGACTGTGTTTCAAGTAACATTCCCTGCAGTTAAATTTATGTCAAATATTTGAAAGGCATTGAACAAAAAGACATACAGGGCTCTGCCAAAAAGCCTAGACAACACCCTGCACAAGGAGAAGGTGAAAAGATTACGTGGCTTAATAAAAAAACCACACAAACTGACTGAGGGATTTCAATATAAGACACTGGAAAAATGGAGGGTTCTCCAACGTAATTGATTAAGCAATAGCAAGACCCAACCTCAGAAGCAATAATAAAAAAAAAATTACTAAAAATACTGGAGGAAATAATAAGAAAATCCTAAGCGAATTCTATTGGCACCTGGAGGAATTCATTATTGGTTCTGAGTTATCTCAAGTGTTATCAACTGCATAAAACACAATACAACACAGTACCCAGCAAAAAGTAAAACCCAGCACCATGGTGATTTAGCTTTCCCATGTCTGATATCCAACAAAAGCAAGTATTTACTGCAGGTTATTTAATCCAGATTATATAAAATAATGAGGATGTCACATTTTCATACCTAATGAATCCATAGAGCTTTGCTCTAGGATTTAAACACTGCCCAGACCAGAGGAAAGAGCAGACAATCTGCCTGGCAGCGGATTAACGATATGTGTCCAGCTTAGCTAAACAGCAGTGCCATCAGCTAATTTCATTTACCATCTGGGCAGACAACTTGTACATGCTGCAGCGTGCCCAAGGACCTTGGTGTGTTAAATCCGGGCTGGAAGTCCAATTCCAGAGGGTGCAGAGCAAAACTCCTTCTGAACTGCAGAAGGAATTGAGAAGTGTTGGGAGGGGTGATGAATAGAATGACAGACA